>NC_057804.1:127841147-128169232 GCF_018294505.1 Triticum aestivum | reverse complement strand
TGGTAACTCGCCGGAGTTCCGCGCCCCGCCGCCGTTTGCTCCGTCGGCCGGCCCTCGTCGACCTCCGCCGCCACGGTGCTGCGTCTCTCCTCCGGATCCGGGCCGCCGCCGCCCGATCCGGCCGGTCCCCGACGCCGGCACCGTCCCCAGCCACCGCCCTCCGCCGGAGCACCGCCGCCGCCGCTCTCCAGCCCGATCGGGGAGGAGCCCCGATCCAGTCGGCCTCCCGTTCGCCTCCCTCGTGGGCCGTCCCAGCTCCGACCGGCCCAGCCCGACCTCTCCGCCACCCAGGCCGGCCTCTCCTTCCTTCTGGGCCGAAGCCCAGGGTGAGCAGCCCCTATCCCTTGCCCAGTGCGTGTTTTAGTTACCGTGCGCCCGTCTGTTTTTTTTCTGAGAATCGACTAAGTCCCTGACATTCTGATGCATCATTTGCCATGCCATATCTCCATGCATACTGCTCCGTTTTGTGCATGTAATATGTCAAATTGTTCGTCTCAATGAGTACTTCATTTCATTTCATTGCATCATGTTCATTTGGGTCCATCTTGATGCCTGAATCATTGTTGCAAGAGTGTTGTATGATGTTGTCTGTTGTCTGTTAACAGAACATGCTCATTTGTCATTTTTGCCATGTTTGATGTGTGCATCCTATGAGGTTGATGTCTACATGTGTTTTGAACTATGCCATTTCTTCTTTATAGTGGTGTATGCCATGTATTTTTGTGATCTCTGTGGTGACTAGCACAAGCATGCAAACTAGGCTTCATAATGTTGCTGATTTTAGTCCCTGTTCTGCTGTTATTTTGATGCCATGTAAACTTGATGCTACAGAGAGATCCATGCATATTTTGAGATACTTCAGTAAGGATGTTTTGAACATATGGTTATACTCTATCCATTCATGCCCCTGTTTGAAATTATGGAGTAGTCTAGCATGTCATTTTCGTGCTCTACTTTTGCTACAAAATGTTTCCTGGCAGATTGTTTACATGTTATTCAATTTTGCCAAGGTTGTTGTAGTTGATCCTTGCATGCTATGAACTTGTTCTTGCCTTGGTTTGTTTCATAAACATGTCTTCTTGCTGATGCTATGCTTATATTGTCATTAAATGACTTGTGGTGAGTGAATCGAGCTTGTTAAGTAGGGTACTTGTTGTTGCTGTTTTGCTAGGCTGGATCTGTTATTTCGTGATGCTATGTAAACCTGCTGCTACAAGTCATTCTATGCATAATCTGGAGATGTTCACTAAGGGTGTTTTGTTCTACATGTCATGCTCTATCCATCCATGCCCCTGGTTGCATTTATGGCCTGCTGTAGATTGTTGTAATCTTGCTCCAAATTTGCTAAATAATGTTGCTGTCAGCCTGTTAACATTAGTTTCGGTTGTTGCCATGATTGTTGCTAGTGATCCATGCACCCTATGGACTTGATCTTGCCATGCTTAGCTTCATAAACATGCCTTCTTACTGTTGGTTGCCTTGCCATGCCATATATTGCTCTGTGGTGAGTGGTACAAGCTCACCAACATGCCTTCATAATTCTGTTCCTGCCATGTATGAATCTGTAATATAACTTGCCATGTTTACATGGGTGCCATCATATTTCCTGATCCTTTTTGGCTCATGGTAAGTAAAGGACTTTTGTTCTATGGGTTTATTAGATTCATGCCATGCCTTTGTTTGCCATGATAAGTTCCTGTAACATGTTGCTTGATAGCTCTAAACATTGCAACCTGATGTTAATTTCTGCAAAGTCTGAAACTGATATTATTTGCCATCTTGCCATGTGTGTTTGAGCATGTTCTAGTGATTTCTGGAGATAGCTCAGTGTTCATGTTTTGTTAAGCTCTACCTTTACATCATGTCCATGCCTTTTTTTCATATTGGGGTGCTGTAGCATATTGTTTTGGTGCTTGCAATATGCCTAGTTGCTGTTTTGGACAGATTGTTGCTATAACTTGTATAGCGTGTGTGTGTTGAACCGTTGCTCCGTTTTGAGTGTGCTCTATATGAAACTTGCTTGATTTTGCATGTAGTTTCATATTATCATGTTGTATCCTTGTTTTGAGGTGTTTGCTTCATGTTTGTATGCATTTTGCATCAATGCCATGTTTAACTTGTTTTGCTCATATCTTCTAGGCCGTAGCTCCAAATATAATGAACTTTATATGTAACTTGATTAGAATCTCGTGTAGATCATCTTGGTGCATCTTAACTTGCTGTTTAACAACTTGAACATAAGGTTTATTCAGATCTGGACCAATTTCGAAACTTGCATATGAGGACTTACCGGAATTGTTATATGTTGTTCCCGGCCTCATTTAAACTTGCCTTGATGTGTTGCTCTTGTTTACATCATCTCTTGCCATGAGTAGCTTCATGTAGCTTTGTCATGCATCATACTTGGTTGAGCATCATGTCTTGTTCTTGTGTGGTGTGTTTACCATGTTGTGTGCTTCTTCTCGATAGTTCCCGTATCGTTGCGATCGTGAGGATTCGTTCGTCTACGCTTGGTTCGTCTTCGTGGCTTCATATTCTTCATGGACTCGTTCTTCTTCCTAGCGGGATTTCAGGCAAGATGACCGCTACCCTGGATCTCACTACTATCATTGCTATGCTAGTTGTTTCGTTCTATCGCTATGTTGCGCTACCTATCACCTGTTTATCAAGCCTCCCAATTGCCATGTCAGCCTCTAACCTTTTCATCCTTCCTAGCAAACCATTGCTTGGCTATGTTACCGCTTTTGCTCAGCCCCTCTTATAGCATTGTTAGTTGCAGGTGAAGTTGAAGATTGCTCCATGGTGGACAGGATTATGTTTGGGATATCACAATATCTCTTATTTGATTAATGCATCTATATACTTGGTAAAGGGTGGAAGACTCGGCCTTATGCCTGGTGTTTTGTTCCACTCTTGCCGCCCTAGTTTTCTGTCATACCGGTGTTATGTTCCCAGATTTTGCGTTCCTTACGCGGTTGGGTGATTTATGGGACCCCCTTGACAGTTCGCTTTGAATAAAACTCCTCCAGTAAGGCCCAACCTTGGTTTTACCATTTGCCTACCTAAGCATTTTCCCCTTGGGTTCTGCAGACTCAAGGGTCATCTTTATTTTACCCCCCCCCCCCCGGGCCAGTGCTCGTCGTGAGTGTTGGTCCAACCTGTCAACCGCCGGTGGCCACCAGGGGCAACTCTGGGCTGGCCTATCGGAAGTTTGGACAATCCGGTGTGCCCTGGGAATGAGATATGTGCAGCTCCTATCAGGATTTGTCGGCACATTCGGGCGGCTTTGCTGGTCTTGTTTTACCATTGTCGAAATGTCTTGTAAACCGGGATTCCGAGTCTGACCGGGTCTTCCTGGGAGAAGGTATATCCTTCGTTGATCGCGAGAGCTTATCATGGGCTAAGTTGGGACACCCCTGCAAGGTATAATCTTTCGAAAGCCGTGCCTGCGGTTATAGGCAGATGGGAATTTGTTAATGTCCGGTTGTAGATAACTTGACACCAGATCCGAATTAAAACGCATCAACCGTGTGTGTAGCCGTGATGGTCTCTTTTCGGCGGAGTCCGGGAAGTGAACACGGTTTTGGGTTATGTTTGACGTAAGTAGGAGTTCAGGATCACTTCTTGATCATTGCTAGCTTCACGACCGTTCTGCTTGCTCTCTTCTCGCTCTTATTTGCGTATGTTAGCCACCATGTATGCTTAGTCGCTGCTGCAGCCTCACCACTTTACCCCATCCTTTCCCTTTAAGCTTTGCTAGTCTTGATACCCATGGTAATAGGATTGCTGAGTCCTCATGGCTCACAGATTACTACAACAACAGTTGCAGGTACAGGTTGTGCGATGATCATGACGCGAGAGCGATGCTTGCTTGCGTTGAGTTCTTCTTCTGCTTCTTCGATCAGGGGATAGGTTCCAGGTCGGCAGCCTGGGCTAGCAGGGTGGATGTCGTTTGAGCTTCTGTTTGTGTTTCATCCGTAGTTAGATGTCATTCTCATGTATGATATATTGTTGTATTCATGTGTCATTGGATGTATTGGATGTATCCCCATCTATTATGTAATGTTGATGCAATGATATCCACCTTGCAAAAGCGTTTCAATATGCGGGTCTATCCTTGGTGGGACCTTCGAGTTCCTTTTGGATAGGGTCGCATATTGGGCGTGACAAGTTGGTATCAGAGCCTCGACCGACCTTAGGAGCCCCCTTGATTGATCGTGTAGTTTGGCCGTTGTTGAGTCTAGAAGAAAACTGTTTTTTTTTGGAGTCTAGTTATATCGAAGAGTAGGAATTCTTTTTACTCCTCAGCCCCTTCGTCGCTCTGGTAAGAAATCTTGACGTAGGTGTTTTGAATTACTCCTCTTCCCCTTCAAATTTTTCCTTAGGATCACGCAGTTGGTTTTCCGATCGTTGGTTCTCTTCTCTTTTCATCCGGTGCATTTCTCGTCAAGTCGACTCGACCCTCTTCATCGTTGCCAAGTTCAATCCTCAGTTGTTTTCTTTTCCCACCCGCCCTCCCTTTTCTTCTCGAAGCCGGAGTCCGTAATCGAGTATCCATCCTACTCGTGCGAAGTCTTTGCTTTCTTTCCTCAATGATTTCAACCGGTGTTTTCTCTTCAAGATATTCGTCGGTTTCCCCTTCCAAGTTGCCTTTGTTTTTCCCGCCCTCCCACCCTTTTTCTTCCCGGAGCCTGAGTCTCTTTCGAGCATCAATTTCATTCGTGTGGAACCTCTTCAGTCTTTCGTAAATCATTTCAACCGATGAATTCTCGTCTCGGTGGACATTCTTCATCTCTTTTCTTCTCCGGTGGATTCAATTCAAGTTTTCGGTCAACCATATTCTTTTCCTTGGATCAAGTGTTCTCCTTGCTCGTTTGCCTATCGCCATTCAATCATTCCGGAGTTCGGAAGACATCTCAGGAGATTCGTTTGTGTTCGAAATAATTCGAGGTTGTTACCTCATTCAAATATTTCAATTGTTCTGGTGCATCATCTATCTGTTCAACATCCCTTTCCAACGGTGTTCTATTTTAGTGGGCCCTAACCCACAGGTCTTTTCCTAGGATCTTACCTGACTCTTCTAATTCCCCCGGAGCTATTCTTAAATTCTTTTCGAAGTATGACGTAAGTATGGATCCCATCAGTCAGATGCCTTCTCCAAGATCTCGTTCAAAATCATTTTCATTGTTGGCTCAACCTTTTCGGTTTTCATTCTCCCGGAGTATCTCAGTAATTTTGGTGGTGTTTCTCATCGTCTTTTGAAGACCGAAGAAGATTCTTTCCTCTAAATCTTGTCCGCTCTCTCGAAGACTCGCGGTTCTAGTTTCATGCTATCATCTCGAATTATTCCATTTGTCAGATATTCTTTTCTTACCCATCCGGAGTATGTCAGAGGGTTTTTTTTTCCGGAGGCCATCGTTCCAGAAGAATTCTTCGTCCTCACATTTCAGCTACTGTTATCCAATTATCCCGGTGATTCAGTCTCTTTCATCAGTCATTTTCAAATTCTTACGGTGGTTCGTTCAAGATTCTTTTTCTTTGATTATCATTTTAATTCATTCGATCTTTCCAGTCCTACCGGTGGTTCATGAAGACTTTCTCAAGTTTTGTTCTATCCCCCCTCAATCCTTTTCCAACGAGAATAAGTAATATGCAAAAATCCATTGTTTGTCATCAATTTAATTTGATGAAGGATAAGCATACAATAAATCTTATTCTTATTTCATTCAAGTGATTAATCCCCTTCTTCGGAGTTCGTTCTTCATGAATAAATTCTAGTTCCAAGTGTTTCCCATCTTTTATTTTCCGGAGTTCAAATTTTTCCTCCACTATTTCGTCGGAAACCCCATCTAAATCATCGCAAGCTTTAATCTTATTCTTTCATCCTTCATTCTATGTCATCATCTTTTGTCACCGGAGTTCTTCATGGTGGTTCTTTATGATTTAATTCATTCTTTCAAGAGTTCATCAAGATTTTGTTGGTGGAGTTCAAGTATCTTTTCTTCTCGCGTCTCGAAGCGCAAATAATTCTTCATTTTCTTCTGAAGTGGAGTTTTGCATTTCTTCGTTCTTCTCAGATATTCAAATCTGTTCAATCCTTCCTTCTAAGTTCTTTTCATTCAATTCTTTCATTTCTTCCGGAGGCATTGCGTTGGTCATCTCGTCAAGTGCCATCTCTTTGGGTTAAGTTCATGTTCTATTCTTTCCATTTTCAGCCAGAGTGCTGCCTAAATCCTTTCAGTCTTATTCGTTTCATATCTCATTCTAACCGGAGTGGTTTCAGAGTCTATCTGATTCCGTGAGCCTTTGATTCTCGTCGTTCCTCTCCTCTTCTCGAGTGCTCTCAATTCTTTGCTTCTTCTCTGGAGTTCTTGTTTCACCTCACCCCTTTTTTTCTCTTCCGTCTCGGTCCTAAGATCTCGGGACAAGATCTCTTGTTAGTGGAGGAGTGTTGTAACGCCCCGGATTCAATGCGCCAGGTGTCTGTCAGTGATTCGCCGTCGTTGCCATGTTATTTGCTTGTGTGTTGCATTTTTTCATGTCATCATGTGCATCTCATTTTGCATACGTGTTCGTCTCATGCATCCGAGCATTTTTCCCCGTTGTCCGTTTTGCAATCCGGCACTCCTATGTCCTCCGGCGTTCCCCTTTTGCCTCTCGTTGTGAGTGGGTGTTAAACATTCTCGGAATGGACCGAGTCTTGCCAAGCGGCCTTGGTATAGCACCGGTAGACCGCCTGTCAAGTTTCGTGTCATTTGGAGGTCGTTCGATACTCCAACGGTTAACCCCGTAGCCCGCAAAGCCCCTTTCGTCTTGCAGCCAATACCCCTCCAAACTGGCCCAAAAACCCAGCAAACTCCCCTCTATGCTCTCGGTCGTTCGATCACGATCGCGTGGCCGAAAACCGTGCTCCGTTTGGAGTCTCCTAGCTCCCTCTACCTATATATTAGTTCCCCTCCCCCTAATTCACGGATGAATCCCCCAAACCCTAGATCTTTTCCCCTCTCGCCCGCCGGACATGTCCGTTTCCTCCCGGACGAAACTGCGCCGTCGCCCGCAGCCAATGGGAGCCCGCCACCTGTCCCGCCCGTCTGCCCCGCCGCCGGTCAGCGCCTCCCACCGCACGGGCCCGCCGAGCCTAGATCCGGCCCGCGCCGGGCCAAGCCGGGCCCGATGTGCCCCGCGCCCCGCCGCCTCCCGGCTCCCTCCGCCGCTGCCGGAGTGCCTCCCCTCGCTAGCGACGTGCTCCTTCGCCGCCGCCATGGTAACTCACCGGAGTTCCGCGCCCCGTCGCCGTTTGCTCCGTCGCCCGGCCCTTGTCGACCTTCGCCGCCACGGTGCCGCATCTCTCCTCCGGATCCGGGCCGCCGCCGCCCGATCCGGCCGGTCCCCGCCGCCGGCACCGTCCCCGGCCATCGCTCCTCCGCCGGAGCGCCGCCGCCGCCGCTCTCCAGCCCGATCGGGGAGGAGCCACGATCCAACCGGCCTCCCGTTCGCCTCCCTCGTGGGTCGGCCCAGCTCCGACCGGCCCAGGCCGACCTATCCGCCGCCCAGGCCGGCCTCTCCTTCCTTCTGAGCCAAAGCCCAAGGTGAGCAGCCCCTATCCCTTGCCCAGTGCGTGTTTTAGTTATCGTGTGCCCGTCTGTTTTTTTTCTGAGAATCGACTAAGTCCCTGACATTCTGATGCATTTTTGCCATGCCATATCTCCATGCATACTGCTCCGTGTTGTGCGTGTAATATGTCAAATTGTTCGCCTCAATGAGTATTTCATTCCATTGCATCATGTTCATTTGAGTCCATCTTGATGCCTGAATCATTGTTGCAAGGGTGTTGTATGATGTTGTCTACTGTCTGTTAACAGAACATGCTCATTTGTCATTTTTGCCATGTTTGATGTGTGCATCCTATGAGGTTGATGTCTACATGTGTTTTGAACTATGCCTTGTCTTATTTACAGTGGTGTATGCCATTTATTTTTTTGATCTCTGTGGTGACTAGCACAAGCATGCAAACTAGGCTTCATAATGTTGCTGATTTTAGTCCCTGTTCTGTTGTTATTTTGATGCCATGTAAACTTGATGCTATAGAGAGATCCATGCATATTTTGAGATACTTCAGTAAGGATGTTTTGAACATATGGTTATGCTCTATCAATTCATGCCCCTGTTTGAAATTATGGAGTAGTCTAACATGTCATTTTCGTGCTCTACTTTTGCTACAAAATGTTTCCTGGCAGATTGTTTACATGTTATTCAATTTTGCCAATGTTGTTGTAGTTGATCCTTGCATGCTATGAACTTGTTCTTGCCTTGGTTTGTTTCATAAACATGTCTTCTTGCTGATGCTATGCTTATATTGTCATTCAATGACTTGTGGTGAGTGAATCGAGCTTGTTAAGTAGGGTACTTGTTGTTGCTGTTTTGCTAGGCTGAATCTGTTATTTCGTGATGCTATGTAAACCTGCTGCTACAAGTCATTCTATGCATAATCTGGAGATGTTCACTAAGGGTGTTTTGTTCTACATGTCATGCTCTATCCATCCATGCCCCTGGTTGCATTTATGGCCTGCTGTAGGTTGTTGTAATCTTGCTCCTAATTTGCTAAATAATGTTGTTGTCAGCCTGTTAACATTAGGTTCAGTTGTTGCCATGATTGTTGCTAGTGATCCATGCACCCTATGGACTTGATCTTGCCATGATTAGCTTCATAAACATGCCTTCTTACTGTTGGTTGCCTTGCCATGCCATATATTGCTTTGTGGTGAGTGGTACAAGCTCACCAACATGCCTTCATAATTCTGTTCCTGCCATGTATGAATCTGTAATATAACTTGCCATGTTTACATGGGTGCCATCATATTTCCTGATCCTTTTCGGCTCATGGTAAGTAAAGGACTTTTGTTCTATGGGTTTATTAGATTCATGCCATGCCTTTGTTTGCCATGATAAGTTCATGTAACATGTTGCTTGATAGCTTTAAACATTGCAACCTGATGTTAATTTCTGCAAAGTCTGAAACTAATATTATTTGCCATCTTGCCATGTGTGTTTGAGCATGTTCTAGTGATTTCTGGAGATAGCTCAGTGTTCATGTTTTGTTAATCTCTACCTGTACATCATGCCCATGCCTTTTGTTTTCATATTGGGGTGCTATAGCATATTGTTTTGGTGCTTGCAATATGCCTAGTTGCTGTTTTGGACAGATTGTTGCTATAACTTGTATAGCGTGTGTGTGTTGAACCGTTGCTCCGTTTTGAGTGTGCTCTATATGAAACTTGCTTGATTTTGCATGTAGTTTCATATTATCATGTTGCATCCTTGTTTTGAGGTGTTTTCTTGATGTTTGTATTCATTTTGCATCAATGCCATGTTTAACTTGTTTTGCTCATATCTTCTAGGTCGTAGCTCCAAATATAATGAACTTTATATGTAAGTTGATTAGAATCTCGTGTAGATCATCTTGGTGCATCTTAACTTGCTGTTTAACAACTTGAACATAAGGTTTATTCAGATCTGGACCAATTTCGAAACTTGCATATGAGGACTTACCGGAATTGTTATATGTTGTTCCCGGCCTCATTTAAACTTGCCTTGATGTGTTGCTCTTGTTTGCATCATCTCTTGCCATGAGTAGCTTCATGTAGCTTTGTCATGCATCATACTTGGTTGAGCATCATGTCTTGTTCTTGTGTGGTGTGTTTACCATGTTGTGTGCTTCTTCTCGATAGTTCCCGTATCGTTGCGATCGTGAGGATTCGTTCGTCTACGCTTGGTTCGTCTTCGTGGCTTCATCTTCTTCATGGACTCGTTCTTCTTCCTAGCGGGATTTCAGGCAAGATGACCGCTACCCTGGATCTCACTACTATCATTGCTATGCTAGTTGTTTCATTCTATCTCTATGCTGCGCTACCTATGACCTGTTTATCAAGCCTCCCAATTGCCATGTCAGCCTCTAACCTTTTCATCCTTCCTAGCAAACCATTGCTTGGCTATGTTACCGCTTTTGCTCAGCCCCTCTTATAGCATTGTTAGTTGCAGGTGAAGTTGAAGATTGCTCCATGGTGGACAGGATTATGTTTGGGATATCACAATATCTCTTATTTGATTAATGCATCTATATACTTGGTAAAGGGTGGAAGACTCGGCCTTATGCCTGGTGTTTTGTTCCACTCTTGCCGCCCTAGTTTTCCGTCATACCGGTGTTATGTTCCCGGATTTTGCGTTCCTTACGCGGTTGGGTGATTTATGGGACCCCCTTGACAGTTTGCTTTGAATAAAACTCCTCCAGCAAGGCCCAACGTTGGTTTTACCATTTGCCTACCTAAGCCTTTTTCCCTTGGGTTCTGCAGACTCAAGGGTCATCTTTATTTTACCCCCCCGGGCCAGTGCTCGTCGTGAGTGTTGGTCCAACCTGTCAACCGCCGGTGGCCACCAGGGGCAACTCTGGGCTGGCCTACCGGAAGTTTGGACAATCCGGTGTGCCCTGAGAACGAGATATGTGCAGCTCCTATCAGGATTTGTCGGCACATTCGGGCGGCTTTGCTGGTCTTGTTTTACCATTGTCGAAATGTCTTGTAAACCGGGATTCCGAGTCTGATCGGGTCTTCCTGGGAGAAGGTATATCCTTCGTTGATCGCGAGAGCTTATCATGGGCTAAGTTGGGACACCCCTGCAAGGTATAATCTTTCGAAAGCCGTGCCTGCGGTTATAGGCAGATGGGAATTTGTTAATGTCCGGTTGTAGATAACTTGACACCAGATCCGAATTAAAACGCATCAACCGTGTGTGTAGCCGTGATGGTCTCTTTTCGGCGGAGTCCGGGAAGTGAACACGGTTTTGGGTTATGTTTGACGTAAGTAGGAGTTCAGGATCACTTCTTGATCATTGCTAGCTTCACGACCGTTCCGCTTGCTCTCTTCTCACTCTTATTTGCGTATGTTAGCCACCATATATGCTTAGTCGCTGCTGCAGCCTCACAACTTTACCCCATCCTTTCCCTTTAAGCTTTGCTAGTCTTGATACCCATGGTAATGGGATTGCTGAGTCCTCGTGGCTCACAGATTACTACAACAACAGTTGCAGGTACAGGTTGTGCGATGATCATGACGCGAGAGCGATGCTTGCTTGCGTTGAGTTCTTCTTCTGCTTCTTCGATCAGGGGATAGGTTCCAGGTCGGCAGCCTGGGCTAGCAGGGTGGATGTCGTTTGAGCTTCTGTTTGTGTTTCATCCGTAGTCGGATGTCATTCTCATGTATGATATATTGTTGTATTCATGTGTCATTAGATGTATTGGATGTATCCCCATCTATTATGTAATGTTGATGTAATGATATCCACCTTGCAAAAGTGTTTCAATATGCGGGTCTATCCTTGGTGGGACCTTCGAGTTCCTTTTGGATAGGGTTGCATATTGGGCGTGACAAGCCAGCAGGCATCAGATCCATCTGACATCCTTACCTCCCCTGCATCTCCACCCCACCATTAAGACCTTGACGCTTATTCTCTCCACTATGACGCCTGCACCCGATCCGGAACCACGGTAGGAGGAAATAGAGAAGGAAGAGGCGGCTGCATGGTTTAGCACGAGAGGGTGACCAGACAGAGACGAGGGAGGAGTAATAGCAGGCATCTGCGAGGCTCCACGGCGGCGGCTGTGGTGATGCGGGGAGGAAGAGGTTGTGGGGATAGGAAAGGGAGCTAGGGTTTGTCTAGCGGCTGGAGTGGGAGTGGGACGAGGCGAGGGTAGGATTGGATGCGGAACGCATGGAGCAGATTGGCCAAAACTTCCTACACGCAGGGACAAAGAACCTAGCCAACAAGCACACGACGCGAGCCCACCCGTCATTGGCCAGCGAAAATGACTATGAGGTGAAATTGGGTTTTACTGCTTTGAAGATCCAACGGCTCAAACGCACCAGAAGATAGATCCAATGGCCAAGGAAGCCCAAATCGGGGGAGCCTCCTAGAGGCAAGTTGGCTAGCACCCTTATAGGTTTAAATGTGTTCACGGACAGAACTATTCTCCTCCATTTTGCAGCTGTAGAACTTGTTGGAGAGTTCATATCTCTCAACTCGGGCATTTGCTTGAAATATTAACTTCAACTCCTAGAACATCTCATGTGCTCCATGACGTTCAAAACGTCTTTGAAGTCCCGATTCTAAGCCGTAAAGCATGTCACACTGAACTATCGAGTAGTCATCAGCTTTTCTCGGCCAGACGTTCTTAATGTCATCAGCAGCATCTGCAGCAGGCCTGGCACCTAGCGGTGCTTCCAGGACGTAATTCTTCTGTGTGGCAATGAGGATAATCCTCAAGTTACGGACACAGTCTGTGTAGTTGCTGCCATCATCTTTCAACTTAGCTTTCTCTAGGAACGCATTAAAATTCAAAGGAACGGTAGCACGGGCCATTGATCTACAACAACATAGACATGCAAAATACTATCAGGTACTAAGTTCATGACAAATTAAAGTTCAATCAATCATATTACTTAAGAACTCCCACTTAGATAGACATCCCTCTAATCATCTAAGTGATCACGTGATCCAAATCAACTAAACCATGTCCGATCATCACGTGAGATGGAGTAGTTTTCAATGGTGAACATCACTATGTTGATCATATCTACTATATGATTCACGCTCGACCTTTCGGTCTCAGTGTTCCGAGGCCATATCTGCATATGCTAGGCTCGTCAAGTTTAACCTGAGTATTCTGCGTGTGCAAAACTGGCTTGCACCCGTTGTATGTGAATGTAGAGCTTATCACACCCGATCATCACGTGGTGTCTCGGCACGATAAACTGTAGCAATGGTGCATACTCAGGGAGAACACTTGTACCTTGAAATTTAGTAAGGGGTCATCTTATAATGCTATTGACATTCTAAGCAAAATAAGATGCATAAAGGATAACATCACATGCAATCAAAACATGTGACATGATAGGGCCATCATCATCTTGTGCTCATGATCTCCATCACTGTAGCATCGACATGATCTCCAACGTCACCGGCGTGACACCTTGATCTCCATCATAGCATCGTTGTCGTTTCGCCACCTATTGTTACTACGACTATCGCTACCGCTTAGTGATAAAGTAAAACAATTACATGGCGATTGCATTGCATACAATAAAGCGACAACCATATGGCTCCTGCCAGTTGCCGATAACTTTGTTACAAAACATGATCATCTCATACAACAATTTATATCACATGATGCCTTGACCATATCACATCACAGCAAGCCCTGCAAAAACAAGTTAGACGTCCTCTACTTTGTAGTTGCAAGTTTTATGTGGCTGCTACAGGCTTCTAGCAAGAACAATTCTTACCTACGCATGCAACCCACAATGATTTTTCGTCAACTGTGATGTTTTAACCTTTAATAAGGACCGGGCGTAGCCACACTCGATTCAACTAAAGTTGGAGAAACAGACACTCACCAGCCACATATGTGCAAAGCACGTCGGTAGAACCAGTCTCGCGTAAGCGTACGCGTAATGTTGGTCTGAGCCGCTTCATCCAACAACACTGCCGAATCAAAGTATGACATGTTGGTAAGCAGTATGACTATTATCGCCCACAACTCTTTGTGTTCTACTCGTGCATATAACATCTACGCATAGACCTGGCTCGGATGCCACTGTTGGGGAACGCGGTAATTTCAAAAAAAGTCCTACAATCACGCAAGATCTATCTAGGAGATGCATAGCGACGAGAGGGGAGCGTGTTGTCCATGTATGCTCGTAGACCGAAAGCGGAAGCGTTATGACAATGTGGTTGATGTAGTCGTACGTCTTCACGATCCAACCGATCCTAGCACCAAAGGTACGGCACCTCCGCGATCTGCACACGTTCAGCTCGGTTACATCCCACTAACTCTAGATCTAGCGGAGGTCAAAGGAAAGTTTCGTCGGTGTGGTGACGGTGATGATGAAGTTACCGGCGCAGGGCTTCGCCTAAGCACTACAACGATATGACTGAGGTGTGTAACTGTGGAGGGGGCACCGCATACAGCTAAAATAATTGTCAACTTGTGTGTATAAGGGGTACCCCCTCCCCCGTATATAGAGGAGAGAGGAGGCCGTCCGGCCCTCATAGGCGCGCCAAGGGGGGATGCACGGCTAACCCTTGGCTTCCCCTCTCTCTCTCCCCTCGGCCCAATAAGGCCCATTACTTCTCTGGTGGTTCCGATAACCCTTCCGGTGTTGGGGAACGTTGCAGAAAATAAAAAAATTCTACGCTTCACCAAGATCAATCTATGGAGTCATCTAGCAATGAGAGAGAGGAGTGCATCTACATACCCTTGTAGACCGCGAGCGGAAGCGTTCAAGAGAATGGGGTTGAGGGAGTCGTACTCATCTTGATCCAAATCACCGAAGATCCTAGTGCTGAACAGAAAGCACCTCCGCGTTCAACACACGTACGATTGGGGAAGAAGTATCCTCCTTCTTGATCCAGCAAGGGGGAAGGAGAGGTTGATGGAGATCCAGCAGCATGACGGCGTGGTGGTGGAAGTAGCGGCGATCTCGGCAGGGCTTCGCCAAGCTCAGCGAGAGGGAGAGGTGGTACGTGGGAAGAGGGAGGCGCCAGGGACTAGGGTGCGGCTGCCCTCCCTCCCTCCTCTTTATATAGGGGGCCTAGGGGGTGCGCCGCCCCCTAGAGATCCCATCTCAAGGGGGGCGGCGGCCTAGGGGGGGGGGAACTTGCCCCCCAAGTCAAGCGGGGCGCCCCCACCCCTAGGGTTTCCAACCCTAGGCGCAGAGGAGGCCCAAGGGGGGCGCACCAGCCCACCAGGGGCTGGTTCCCTTCCCTCTTCAGCCCACGGGGCTCTCCGGGATAGGTGGCCCCACCCGATGGACCCCCGAGACCCTTCCGGTGGTCCTGGTACAATACCGATGACCCCCGAAACTTTCCCGGTGGCCGAAACTAGACTTCCTATATACAATTCTTCACCTCCGGACCATTCTAGAACTCCCCGTGACGTCTGGGATCTCATCGGGGACTCCAAACAACTTTCAGGTTACCGCATACTAATATGTCTACAACCCTAGCATCACCGAACCTTAAGTGTGTAGACCCTACGGGTTCGGGAATCACACAGACATGACCGAGACAGCTCTCCGGCCAATAACCAACAGCGAGATCTGGATACCCATGTTGGCTCCCACATGTTCCACGATGATCTCATCGAATGAACCATGATGTCAAGGATTCAATTAACCCCGTATACAATTCCCTTTGTCAATCGGTACGTTACTTGCCCGAGATTCGATCGTCGGTATCCCAATACCTCATTCAATCTCGTTACCGGCAAGTCACTTTACTCGTACCGTAATGCATATCCCGTGACCAAACACTTGGTCACATTGAGCTCATTATGATGATGCATTACCGAGTGGGCCCAGAGATACCTCTCCATCATATGGAGTGACAAATCCCAGTCTCGATCCGTGTCAACCCAACAGACACTTTCGGAGATACCTGTAGTATACCTTTATAGCCACCCAGTTACGTTGTGACGTTTGGTACACCCAAAGCACTCCTACGGTATCCGGGAGTTACATGATCTCATGGTCTAAGGAAATGATACTTGACATTAGAAAAGCTCTAGAAAATGAACTACACGATTTTGTGCTATGCTTAGGATTGGGTCTTGTCCATCACATCATTCTCCTAATGATGTGATCCCATTATCAACGACATCCAATGTCCATAGTCAGGAAACCATGACTATCTATTGATCAATGAGCTAGTCAACTAGAGGCTTACTAGGGACATGTTTTGGTCTATGTATTCACACATGTATTACGATTTCCGGATAACACAATTATAGCATGAATAATAGACAATTATCATGAACAAAGAAATATAATAATAATCATTTTATTATTGCCTCTAGGGCATATTTCCAACAGTCCCCCACTTGCACTAGAGTCAATAATCTAGTTACATTGTGATGAATCGAACACCCATAGAGTTCAGGTGTTGATCATGTTTTGCTCGCGGAAGAGGTTTAGTCAACGGATCTGCGACATTCAGATCCATATGCACTTTGCAAATATCTATGTCTCCATCTTGAACATTTTCACGAATGGAGTTGAAGCGATGCTTGATGTGCCTGGTCTTCTTGTGAAACCTGGGCTCCTTGGCAAGGGCAATAGCTCCAGTGTTGTCACAGAAGAGAGTGGTCGGCCCTGACGCATTGGGTATGACTCCTAGGTCGGTGATGAACTCCTTCATCCATATTGCTTCATGCGCTGCCTCCGAGGCTGCCATGTACTCCGCTTCACATGTAGATCCCGCCACGATGCTTTGCTTGCAACTGCACCAGCTTACTGCCCCACCATTCAAAATATACACGTATCCGGTTTGTGACTTAGATTCATCTTAATCTGTGTCGAAGCTAGCGTCGACGTAACCCTTTACGACGAGCTCTTCGCCACCTCCATAAATGAGAAACATATCCTTAGTCCTTTTCAGGTACTTCAGGATATTCTTGACCGCTGTCCAGTGTTCCATGTCGGGATTACTTCGGTACCTTCCTACCAAACTTACGGCAAGGTTTACATCAGGTCTGGTACACAGCATGGCATACATAATAGACCCTATAGCCGAAGCATAGGGGATGACACTCATCTTTTCTCTATCTTCTGCCGTGGTCGGGCATTGAGCCGAGCTCAATTTCACACCTTGCAACACAGGCAAGAACCCCTTCTTGGACTGATCCATATTGAACTTCTTCAATATCTTATCAAGGTATGTGCTTTGTGAAAGACCTATGAGGCATCTCAATCTATTCCTATAGATCTTGATGCCTAGTATGAAAGCAGCTTCTCCAAGGTCCTTCATTGAAAAACACTTATTCAAGTAGGCCTTAATGTTGTCCAAAAGTTCTATATCATTTCCCATCAAAAGTATGTCATCTACATATAATATGAGAAATGCTACAGAGCTCCCACTCACTTTCTTGTAAACGCAGGCTTCTCCATAAGTCTGCATAAACCCAAACGCTTTGATCATCTCATCAAAGCGAATGTTCCAACTCCAAGATGCTTGCACCAGCCCATAAATGGATCGCTGGAGTTTGCATACCTTGTTAGCATTCTCAGGATCGAAAAAACCTTCCGGCTGCATCATATATAGTTCTTCCTGAAGATAGCCGTTAAGGAATGCCGTTTTGACGTCCATTTGCCATATCTCATAATCATAGTATGCGGCAATTGCTAACATGATTCGGACGGACTTTAGCTTCGCTACGGGAGAGAAAGTCTCATAGTAGTCAATCCCTTGAACTTGTCGATAACCCTTAGCGACAAGTCGAGCTTTATAGATGGTAACATTACCATCTGCGTCCGTCTTCTTCTTAAGATCCATTTGTTTTCTATCGCTCGCCGACCATCGGGCAAGTCTATCAAAGTCCATACTTTGTTTTCATCCATGGATCCTATCTCGGATTGCATGGCTTCAAGCCATTTGTTGGAATCTGGGCCCGCCATCGCTTCTTCATAGTTTGAAGGTTCACCGTTGTCTAACTACATGATTTCCAGGACAGGGTTGCCATACCACTCTGGTGTGGAACGTGTCCTTGTGGACCTATGAAGTTCAGTGGTAACTTGATCCCAAGTACCTTGATCATCATCATTAACTTCCTCTCCAGTCGGTGCTGGCACCACAGGAACATCTTCTTGAGCTGCGCTACTTACCGGTTCAAGAGGTAGTACTTCATCAAGTTCTACTTCCCTCCCACTTACTTCTTTCGAGAGAAACTCTTTCTCCAGAAAGGACCCGTTTTTGGCAACATAGATCTTGCCTTCGGATCTGAGGTAGAAGGTATACCCAATGGTTTCCTTAGGGTATCCTATGAAGACGCATTTTTCCGACTTGGGTTCGAGCTTTTCAGGTTGAAGTTTCTTGACATAAGCATCGCATCCCCAAACTTTTAGAAACGACAGCTTAGGTTTCTTCCCAAACCATAATTCATACGGTGTCGTCTCAACGGATTTAGACGGTGCCCTATTTAAAGTGAATGTGGCTGTCTCTAAAGCGTATCCCCAAAATGATAGCGATAAATCGGTAAGAGACATCATAGACCGCACCATATCCAATAAAGTGCGATTACGACGTTCGGACACACTGTTACGCTGAGGTGTTCCAGGCGGCGTGAGTTGTGAAACGATTCCACATTTCCTTAAGTGCGTACCAAATTCGTGACTTAAATATTCTCCTCCACAATCTGATCGTAAGAACTTTATTTTTCGGTCACGTTGATTCTCTACCTCATTCTGAAATTCCTTGAACTTTTCAAAGGTCTCAGACTTGTGTTTCATCAAGTAGACATACCCATATCTACTTAAGTCATCAGTGAGAGTGAGAACATAACGATAGCCACCGCGAGCCTCAACGCTCATTGGACCGCACACATCTGTATGTATAGTTTCCAATAAGTTGGTTGCTCGCTCCATTGTTCTGGAGAACGGAGTCTTGGTCATGTTACCCATGAGACATGGTTCGCACGTGTCAAATGATTCGAAATCAAGAGACTCCAAAAGTCCATCTGTATGGAGCTTCTTCATGCGTTTGATACCAATGTGACCAAGGCGGCAGTGCCACAGATATGTGGGACTATCATTATCAATCTTACATCTTTTGGTATTCACACTATGAATATGTGTAACATCACATTCGAGATTCATTAAGAATAAACCATTGACCAGCGGGGCATGACCATAAAACATATCTCTCATATAAATAGAACAACCATTATTCTCGGATTTAAATGAGTAGCCATCTCGTATTAAACGAGATCCAGATACAATGTTCATGCTCAAAGCTGGCACTAAATAACAATTATTGAGGTTTAAAACTAATCCCGTAGGTAAATGTAGAGGTAGCGTGCCGACGGTGATCACATCGACCTTGGAACCATTCCCAACGCGCATTGTCACCTCGTCCTTCGCCAGTCTCCGCTTATTTCGCAGCTCATGTTTTGAGTTACAAATATGACCAACCGCACCGGTATCAAATACCCAGGAGCTACTACGAGTACTAGTAAGGTACACATCAATTACATGTATATCACATATACCTTTAGTATTGCCGGCCTTCTTGTCCGCTAAGTATTTGGGGCAGTTCCGCTTCCAGTGACCCTTCCCTTTGCAATAAAAGCACTCAGTCTCAGGCTTGGGTCCATTCTTTGGCTTCTTCCGGGCAACTGGATTACCGGGCGCGACAACTCCCTTCCCGTCCTTCTTGAAGTTCTTCTTACCCTTGCCTTTCTTGAAACTAGTGGTTTTATTGACCATCAACACTTGATGTTCATTTTTGATTTCCACCTCCGCTGATTTCAGCATTGAAAATACTTCAGGAATACTTTTCACCATCCCCTGCATATTGTAGTTCATGACAAAGCTCTTGTAGCTAGGTGGGAGCGACTGAAGGATTCTGTCAATGACCGCCTCGTCCGGGAGGTTAATGTCCAGCTGGGACAAGCGGTTGTGCAACCCAGACATTTTGAGTATGTGCTCACTGACAGAACTATTTTCCTCCATCTTACAACTGTAGAACTTGTCGGAGACTTCATATCTCTCGACCCGGGCATGAGCTTGGAAAACCATTTTCAGCTCTTCGAACATCTCATATGCTCCGTGTTGCTCAAAACGCTTTTGGAGCCCCGGTTCTAAGCTGTAAAGCATGCCGCACTGAACGAGGGAGTAATCATCAGCACGTGACTGCCAAGCGTTCGTAACGTCTTGGTTCTCTCGGATGGGTGTTTCACCTAGCGATGCTTCTAGGACATATGCTTTCTTGGCAGCTATGAGGATGATCCTGAGGTTCCGGACCTAGTCTGTATAGTTGCTGCCATCATCTTTCAGTTTGGTTTTCTCTAGGAACGCGTTGAAGTTGAGGTTGACATGAGTGTTGGCCATTTGATCTACAAGACATTTTGCAAAGGTTTTTAGACTAAGTTCATGATAATTAAGTTCATCTAATCAAATTATTTAATGAACTCCCACTCAGATTAGACATCCCTCTAGTCATCTAAGTGATACATGATCCGACTCAACTAGACCGTGTCCGATCATCACGTGAGACGGACTAGTCATCATCGGTGAACATCTCCATGTTGATCGTATCTTCCATACGACTCATGTTCGACCTTTCGGTCTCTTGTGTTCCGAGGCCATGTCTGTACATGCTAGGCTCGTCAAGTCAACCTAAGTGTTTTGCATGTGTAAATCTGTCTTACACCCGTTGTATGTGGACGTTGGAATCTATCACACCCAATCATCATGTGGTGCTTCAAAACAACTAACTTTCACAATGGCTCACAGTTAGGGGGAACACTTTCTTGAAATTATTATGAGGGGTCATCTTATTTACTACCGTCGTTCTACGCAAATAAGATGCAAAAACATGATAAACATCACATGCAATCAAATAGTGACATGATATGGCCAATATCATATTGCTCCTTTGATCTCCATCTTCGGGGTGCCAAGATCATCTTCGTCACCGGCATGACACCATGATCTCCATCATCGTGTCTCCATGAAGTTGTTCGCCAACTATTACTTCTACTACTATGGCTAACGGTTTAGCAATAAAGTAAAGTAATTACATGGCGTTTATTCATTGACACGCAGGTCATACAATAATTAAGACAACTCCTATGGCTCTTGCCGGTTGTCATACTCATCGACATGCAAGTCGTGATTCCTATTACAAGAACATGATCTCATACATCACATATATATCATTCATCACAACCTTTTGGCCATATCACATCACAAGGCATATGCTGCAAAAAACAAGTTAGACGTCCTCTAATTGTTGTTGCATGTTTTTACGTGGCTGCAATATGGTTCTAGCAAGAACGTTTCTTACCTACATAAAAGCCACAACGTGATATGCCAATTTCTATTTACCCTTCATAAGGACCCTTTTCATCGAATCAGATCCGACTAAAGTGGGAGAGACAGACACCCGCTAGCCACCTTATGCAACTAGTGCATGTCAGTTGGTGGAACCTGAATCACGTAAGCGTACGTGTAAGGTCGGTCCGGGCCGCTTCATCCCACGATGCCGCCGAAACAAGATAAGACTAGTAGTGGCAAGAAAATTGACAACATCTACGCCCACAACAAATTTGTGTTCTACTCGTGCATAGAAACTACGCATAGACCTAGCTCATGATGCCACTGTTGGGGAACGTTGCAGAAAATAAAAAAATTCTATGCTTCACCAAGATCAATCTATGGAGTCATCTAGAAATGAGAGAGAGGAGTGCATCTACATTCCCTTGTAGATCGCGAGCGGAAGCGTTCAAGAGAACGGGGTTGAGGGAGTCGTACTCGTCGTGATCCAAATCACCGAAGATCCTAGTGCTGAACGGACAGCACCTCCGCGTTCAAAACATGTATGATTGGGGAAGACATCTCCTCCTTCTTGATCCAGCAAGGGGGAAGGAGAGGTTGATGGAGATCCAGCAGCACGACGGCGTGGTGGTGGAAGTAGCGGCGATCTCGGCAAGGCTTCGCCAAGCTCAGCGAGAGGGAGAGGTGGTACGTGGGGAGAGGGAGGCGCCAAGGACTAGGGTGCGGCTGCCCTCCCTCCCCCCCTCTTTATATAGGGGGCCTGGGGGGTGCGCCGGCCCCTAGAGATCCCATCTCAAGGGGGGCTAGGGGGGAACTTGCCCCCCAAGTCAAGTGGGGCGCCCCCCACCCCTAGGGTTTCCAACCCTATGCGTAGGGGAGGCCCAAGGGGGCGCACCAGCCCACCAGGGGCTGGTTCCCTTCCCTCTTCAGCCCAAGGGGCCCTCCGGGATAGGTGGCCCCACCCGGTGGACCCCCGAGACCCTTCCGGTGGTCCCGGTACAATACTGGTGACCCCCGAAACTTTCCCGATGGCCGAAACTGGACTTCATATATACAATTCTTCACCTCCGGACCATTCCGGAACTCCTCGTGACATCCGGGATCTCATCCGGGACTCCGAACAACTTTCGGGTTATCGCGTACTAATATCTCTACAACCCTAGCATCACCGAACCTTAAGTGTGTAGACCCTACGGGTTCGGGAATCACGCAGACATGATCGAGACAGCTCTCCGGCCAATAACCAACAGCGGGATCTGGATACCCATGTTGGCTCCCACATGTTCCACGATGATCTCATCGAATGAACCACGATGTCAAGGATTCAATTAACCCCGTATACAATTCCCTTTGTCAATCGGTACGTTACTTGCCCGAGATTCGATTGTTGGTATCCCAATACCTCGTTCAATCTCGTTACCGGCAAGTCACTTTACTCGTACCGTAATGCATTATCCCGTGACCAAACACTTGGTCACATTTAGCTCATTATGATGATGCATTACCGAGTGGGCCCAGAGATACCTCTCCGTCATACAGAGTGACAAATCCCAGTCTCGATCCGTGTCAACCCAACAGACACTTTCGGAGATACCTGTAGTATACCTTTATAGCCACCCAGTTATGTTGTGACGTTTGGTACACCCAAAGCACTCCTACGGTATCCAGGAGTTACACGATCTCATGGTCTAAGGAAATGATACTTGACATTAGAAAAGCTCTAGCAAACGAACTACACGATCTTGTGCTATGCTTAGGATTGGGTCTTGTCCATCACATAATTCTCCTAATGATGTGATCCCGTGATCAACGACATCCAATGTCCATAGTCAGGAAACCATGACTATCTATTGATCAACGAGCTAGTCAACTAGAGGCTTACTAGGGACATGTTGTGGTCTATGTATTCACACATGTATTACGATTTCCGGATAACACAATTATAGCATGAATAATAGACAATTATCATGAACAAGGATATATAATAATAATCATTTTATTAATGCCTCTAGGGCATATTTCAAACATCCGGCACTCTGGTTATATCTGAAACTTCTCCAGAACACTTCCAGTGTCCGAATATAGTCGTCCAATATATCAATCTTCATGTCTCAACCATTTTGAGACTCCTCGTCATCGCTGTGATCATATCCGGGACTCCGAACAACCTTCGGTACAACATATCACATAAACTCATAATACCAATCGTCATCGAATGTTAAGCGTGCGGACCGTACGGGTTCGAGAACTATGTAGACATGACCGAGACACATCTCCAGTCAATAACCAATAGCGGAAGCTGGATGCTCATATTGGGTTCCTACATATTCTTCGAAGATCTTTATCGGTCAAACCACATAACAACATAAGTTGTTCCCTTTGTCATTGGTATGTTACTTGCCCAAGATTTGATCGTCGATATCTCAATACCTAGTTCAATCTCATTACCGGCAAGTCTCTTTACTCGTTCCATAATACTTCATCTTGCAACTAACTCATTAGTCACAATGCTTGCAAGGCTTATAGTGATGAGTATTACCGAGAGGGCCCAGAGATACCTCTCTGAAACACGGAGTGACAAATCCTAATCTCGATCTATGCCAACCCAACAAACACCTTCGGAGACACTTATAGAGCACCTTTATAATCACCCATTTACATTGTGACGTTTGGTAGCACACAAAGTGTTCCTCTGGTATTCAGGAGTTGCATAATCTCATAGTTTGAGGAACTTGTATAAGCCATGAAGAAACTAGTAGCAATGAAACTAACACAATCATAATGCTAAGCTAATGGATGGGTCATGTCCATCACATCATTCTCCTAATGATGTGATCCTGTTCATCAAATGACAACACATGTCTATGGTTAGGAAACTTAACCATCTTTGATTAACGAGCTAGTCAAGTAGAGGCATACTAGGGACTATAGGTTTTATCTATGTATTCAACATGTACTAAGTTTCCGGTTAATATAATTCTAGCATGAATAATAAACATTTATCATGAATTAAGGAAATAAATAATAACTTTATTATTGCCTCTAGGGCATATTTCCTTCAGTGTGTACCTGCTTGTAGTAATCCCTGGGTATTTGATACTTGTTCGGTTGCTAAGATTAGTAAGTCGAACAGGAGTTGCAGAATAAATAGAGACTAGTTGAGGGTGAAGTGATGATGTGTGTTGGAAGTGGTTCCAAGATTGATATGATCATCATCGAGCACTCCCTATTCTTTTGGGATTAGTGTTGAACCTAAGTAAATGTTATCTGGTGTTTGTGTTGAGCATGAATATGATTAGATCATGTTAATTGCAATATGGTTATTCATTTAAGACAGAGAATAATTGTTATTCTGTTTACATGAATAAAACCTTCTATGGTCATACACCCAATGTTGATGGTTTATTGAGTCTCGATCGTGGTAATACACATATTCATAGTATTGATGCCAAAAGATGCAAAGTTTATAATGATAGTGCAACTTATTTGTGGCACTACCATTTGGGTCATATCAGTGTAAAGCGCATAAAGAAACTCCATAAAGATGGACTTTTGGAATCACTTGATTATGAATCATTTGATGCTTGCAAACCATGCCTTATGGGCAAGATGACTAAAACTCTGTTCTCCGGAACAATGGAACGAGCTAGTGACTTATTGGAAATAATATGTATCGATGTATGAGGTCCAATGAGTGTTGATGCTCGTGGTGGGTATCATTATTTCCTGACCTTCACAGATGATTTGAGCAGATATGGGTATATCTACTTAATGAAACACAAGTCTGAAACATTTGAAAAGTTTAAAGAATTTCAGAGTGAGGTGGAGAATCATCGTAACAAGAAAATAAAGTTTCTATGATCTGATCGTGGAGGAGAATATTTGAGTTACAAATTTGGCCTTCATTTAAAACAATGTGGAATAGTTTCACAGCTCACGCCACCTGGAACACCACAACATAATGATGTGTCCGAACGTCGTAACCGCACTTTATTGGATATGGTGCGATCTATGATGTCTCTTACCGATCTACCACTGTCATTTCGGGGTTATGCATTAGAGACAACTGCATTCACGTTAAACAGGGCACCATCAAAATCCGTTGAGACGACGCCTTATGAACTGTGGTTTGGCAAGAAACCAAAGTTGTCGTTTCTTAAAGTTTGGGGTTGCGATGCTTATGTGAAAAAGCTTCAACCTAATAAGCTCGAACCCAAATCAGAGAAGTGTGTCTTCATAGGATACCCAAAGGAAATTGTTGGGTGCACCGTCTATCATAGATCCGAAGGCAAAATCTTTCTTGAGAAAAATGGATCCTTTCTAGAGAAGGAGTTTCTCTCGAAAGAAGTGAGTGGGAGGAAAGTAGAACTTGATGAGATAATTGTACCTTCTCCCGAATTGGAAAGTAGTTCATCACAGAAATCAGTTCCAGTGATTCCTACACCAATTAGTGAGGAAGCTAATGATGATGATCATGAAACTTCAGATCAAGTTACTACCGAACCTCGTAGGTCAACCAGAGTACGATCCGCACCAGAGTGGTACGATAATCCTATTCTAGAAGTCATGTTACTAGACCATGAAAACCTACGAACTATTAGGAAGCGAT
This sequence comes from Triticum aestivum, assembly GCF_018294505.1. Classification (NCBI taxonomy): domain Eukaryota; kingdom Viridiplantae; phylum Streptophyta; class Magnoliopsida; order Poales; family Poaceae; genus Triticum; species Triticum aestivum. The sequence continues at coordinate 128,143,744 of NC_057804.1, read as the reverse complement.
GATGAGCCCAAATTCTGCAAAATGGCTTGAGGCCATGAAATCTGAGGTGGGATCCATGTATGAGGACAAAGTGTGGACTTTGGTGGACTTGCCCGATGATCAGCAAGCCATTAAGAATAAATGGATCTTCAAGAGAAAGACAGACGCTGATAGTAGTGTTACTATCTATAAAGCTCGACTTGTCGCAAAAAGGTTTTCGACAAGTTCAAGGAGTTGACTATGATGAGACTTTCTCACCCGTAGCGATGCTTAAGTCTGTCTGGATCATATTAGCAATTGCTGCATTTTATGATTATAAAATTTGGCAGATGGATGTCAAAACTGCATTCCTGAATGGATTTCTGAAAGAAGAGTTGTATATGATGCAACCAGAAGGTTTTGTCGATCCAAAGGGTGCTAACAAAGTGTGCAAGCTCTAGTGATCCATTTCTGGACTGGTGCAAACCTCTCGGAGTTGGAATAAACGCTTTGATAGTGTGATCAAAGCATATGGTTTTATACAGACTTTTGGTGAAGCTTGTATTTATAAGAAAGTGAATGGGAGCTCTGTAGCATTTCTAATATTATATGTGGATGACATATTGTTGATTGGAAATGATATAGAATTTCTGGATAGCATAGAGGGATACTTGAATAAGAGTTTTTCAATGAAAGACATCGGTGAAGCTGCTTACATATTGGGCATCAAGATCTATAGAGAGAGATCAAGACGCTTAATAAGATTTTTCAATGAGTAAATACCTTGACAAGTTTTTGAAAGAGTTCAAAATGGATCAGTCAAATAAGGAGTTCTTGTCTGTATTACAAGGTCTAAAGTTGAGTAAGACTCAAAGCCCGACCACGGCAGTAAATACAAAGAGAATGAAAGTCATTCCCTATGCCACAGTCATAGGTTCTATAAAGTATGTTGTGATGTGTACCAGACCTATTATGTACCTTGCCATGAGTTTGGCAAGGGGGTACAGTAGTGATCTAAGAATAGATCACTGAACAACGGTCAAAATTATCCTTAGTGAGGACTAAGGAAATGTTTCTCGGTGATAGGGGTGATAAAGAGTTCGTCATAAAGAGTTACATCGATGCAAGCTTTTACCCCGATCCAGATGACTCTAAGTCTCAATCTGGATACATATTGAGAGTGGGAGAAATTAGCTAGAGTAGCTCCATACAGAGCATTGTAGACATAGAATATTTGCAAAATACATACGGCTCTGAATGTGAAAGACCCGTTGACTAAACTTCTCTCATAAGCAAAACATGATCACACCTTAGTAATCTTTGAGTGTTAATCATATAGCACTGTGAACTAGATTATTGACTCTAGTAAACCCTTTGGTTGTTGGTCACATGGCGATGTGAACTATAGGTGTTAATCACACACAGATGTGAACTATTGATTAAATCACATGGCGATGCAAACTAGATTATTGACTCTAGTGCAAGTGGGAGACTTAAGGAAATATTTCCTAGAGGCAATAATAAAGTTATTATTTATTTCCTTATTTCATGATAAATGTTTAATATTCATGCTAGAATTGTATTAACCGAAAACTTAGTACATGTGTGAATACATAGACAAAACATAGTGTCCCTAGTATGCCTCTACTTGACTAGCTCGTTAATCAAAGAATGTTATGTTTCCTAACCATAGACATGTGTTGTAATTTGATGAAAGGGATCACATCATTAGGAGAATGATGTGATGGACATGACCCATCCGTTAGCTTAGGATTATGATCATTACTGTTTCATTGCTACTGCCCTCTTCATGACTTATACATGTTCCTCAGACTATGAGATTATGCAACTCCCGAATACCGGAGGAACACTTTGTGTGCTACCAAACATCACAACTTAAATGGGTGATTATAAAGGTGCTCTACAGGTGTCTCCGAAGGTGTTTGTTGGCTTGGCATAGATCGAGATTACGATTTGTCATTCCGTGTTTTGGAGAGGTATCTTTGGGCCCTCTCGATAATACTCATCACTATAAGCCTTGCGAGCATTTTGACTAATGAGTTAGTTGAGGGATGAAGTATTAGGGAATGAGTAAAGAGACTTGCTGGTAACGAGATTGAACTAGGTATGATGATACCGATGATTGAATCTCGGACAAGGAACATACCGATGACAAAGGGAACAACGTATGTTGTTATGCGGTTTGACCGGTAAAGATCTTCGTAGAATATGTAGGATCCAATATGAGCATCCAGGTTCCGCTATTGGCTGTTGACCGGTGATGTGTCTCGGTCATGTCTACATAGTTGTCGAACCCGTAGGGTCCGCGCGCTTAATGTTTGATGATGATTTATATTATGAGTTATGTGATTTGATGACCAAAGTTTGTTCGGAGTCCCGGATGATATCACGGACGTGACGAGGAGTCTCAAAATGGTCGAGACATAAGGATCGATATATTGGAAGGCTATATTCGGACGTCGGAAAGGTTCCGAGTGATTCGGGTATTTTTTTCGGAGTACTAGGGAGTTATGGGAATTCGCCGGGGGAAGTAATGGGCCTTAATGGGCCATATGGGAAAGGAGAGAAGGGCATCAAGGGGTGGCCGCGCGCCCCCCATGGGCTGGTCCGAATTGGACTAGGAGGGGGCGGCGCCCCTTGTCGGTGTCAAAACCGGCAGATCTCGGGTAGGGGGTCCCGAACTGTGCGTCTAAGGCTAATGGTAACAGGAGGCGGGGGACACAATGTTTACCCAGGTTCGGGCCCTCTCTATGGAGGTAATACCCTACTTCCTGCTTGATTGATCTTGATGATATGAGTATTACAAGAGTTGATCTACCATGAGATCGAAGAGGCTAACCCTAGAAGCTAGCCTATGATTCTGATTGTTCTTGTCTTACGGTCTAAACCCTCCGGTTTATATAGACACTAGAGGGGGTTAGGTTTACATCAGGTCGGTTACAGAGAAGGGAATCTACATATCTCAATCGCTAAGCTTGCCTTCCACGCAAAGGAGAGTCCCACCCGGACACGGGACGAAGTCTTCTATCTTGTATCTTCATAGTCCAACAGTCCGGCTGAAGTATATAGTCCGGCTGTCCGAGGACCCTGTTGGGGATATGATTACTGAGTATAAACCACCCAGGAGGGGCCGGATTATACTCACAAGGAGTCATATGTATAGAAGCCCATGAAGATGAAGACTATGGTGCTTTACTACAGAAGCTTAGAGGCCCAGAGCCCAATGGCGGATTAGGCCCCATGTATGTAAACCGCCTTGAGATGTGTAACTTGTGTTGTAAGTTATGGAAAGGAAGAAACTAAGTCGGACACTTGTACAAGCCGGCCTTGGGATTCTGTAGACCGGCCGGGCGTTGATACATATCCAACGTATCTATAATTTTATTTTTCCATGCTATTATATTACCCCTTTTGGATGTTTATGGGCTTTATTTTACATATTTATATAATTTTTGGGACTAACCTACTAACTGGAGGCCTAGCCCATATTGTTGTTTTTTGCCTATTTCAGTATTTCGAAGAAAAGGAATATCAGACGGAGTCCAAACGGAATGAAATCTTCGGGAACGTGATTTTTGGAACGAACAAGATCCGGAGAGCTTGGAGTGCAAGTCAGGAAGCTCCCGAGGACCCCACGAGATAGGGCCCCCCCTTAGGGCGCGCCCCCTGTCTCGTGGGCCCCTCGGGCGGCCACCGACGTACTTCTTCCTCCTATATATACCTACGTACCCCAAAAACATCCAAGAGCACCACGAAACACAATTTCCACCGCCATAACCTTCTGTATCCGCGAGATCCCATCTTGGAGCCTTCGTCGACACTCTGCCGGAGGGGGAATTGACCACATAGGGCTTCTACATCAACATCCTTGCCCCTCCTATGAGTTGTGAGTAGTTTACCACAGACCTACGGGTCCATAGTTATTAGCTAGATGGCTTCTTCTCTCTTTTTGGGTCTCAATACAATGTTCTCCCCCTCTCTTGTGGAGATCTATTTGATGTAATCTCTTTTTGCCGTGTGTTTGTCGAGATCCGATGAATTGTGGGTTTATGATCATATTTATCTATGGATAATAATTGAATCTTCACTAAACTCTTTTATGTATGATTGGGTTATCTTTGCAAGTCTCTTAGAATTATCAGTTTGGTTTGGCCTACTAGATTGATCTTTCTTGCCATGGGATAAGTGTTTAGCTTTGGGTTCAATCTTGCGGTGTTCTTACCCAGTGACAGAAAGGGTTGCAAGACACGTATTGTATTGTTGCCATCGAGGATAACAAGATGGGGTTTATATCATATTGCATGAGTTTATCCCTCTACATCATGTAATCTTGCTTAATGTGTTACTTTGTTCTTATGAACTTAATACTCTAGATGTAGGCAGGAGTTGGTCGATGTGTGGAGTAATAGTAGTAGATGCAGGCAGGAGTCGGTCTACTTGTTATGGACGTGATGCCTATATACATTATCATGCCTAGATAATCTCATAACTATGCGCTTTTCTATCAATTGCTCGACAGTAATTTGTTCACCCACCGTAATACTTATGCTAGCTTGAGAGAAGCCTCTAGTGAAACCTATGGCCCCCGGGTCTATCTCTTATCATATTTGCTTTCAATCTACTTTATTTGCATCTTTACTTTTTGCATCTATATTATAAAATACCAAAAATATATTTATCCTATCTTACTATCTCTATCAGATCTCACTTTCGCAAGTGGCCGTGAAGGGATTGACTACCCCTTTATTGTGTTGGTTGCGAGTTCTCAATTTGTTTGTGTAGGTGCGTGGGACTTTTGAGGATCCCCCTACTGGATTGATACCTTGGTTCTCAAAACTGAGGGAAATACTTACGCTACACTTGCTGCATCACACTCTCCTCTTCGGGGAAAACCAACGCTAGCTCAAGACGTAGCAAGAAGGATTTCTGGCGCGTTGTCGGTGAGGTCTTCGCTCAAGTCAAGACATACCAAGTACCCATCACAAACCCATCTCCCTCGCATTTACATTATTTGCCATTCGCATCTCGTTTTCCTCTCCCCCACTTCACCCTTGCCGTTTTATTCGCCCTCTCTTTCCCAACCTCCTCATCTCTTTTTGCTAGCCGTTTTTCTGTTTCCTTGTGTGTTGGATTACTTGTTGCCATGGCGCAAGATAATACCAAATTGTGTGATTTCTCGAATACCAATAATAATGATTTCCTTAGTACTCCGATTGCTCCTCTTAATGATGTGGAGTCTTGTGAAATCAATGCTGCTTTGCTGAATCTTGTTATGAAAGATCAATTCGCCGGCCTTCCTAGTGAAGGTGCCGCTACTCATCTAAACAATTTTGTTGATTTGTGTGATATGCAAAAGAAGAAAGATACCGATAACAATATTGTCAAATTGAAGTTATTTCCGTTTTCACTTAGAGATCATGCTAAAGTTTGGTTTTCGTCTTTGCCAAAAAATAGTATTGATTCTTGGAACAGGTGCAAAGATGCTTTTATCTCTAAGTATTTTCCTCCTGCTAAGATCATCACTCTTAGGAATGATATTATGAATTTTAAACAACTTGATCATGAGCATGTTTCCCAATCTTGGGAAAGAATGAAATTGATGCTTCACAATTGCCCTACTCATGGTTCGAATTTATGGATGATCATACAAAAAATTTATGCCAGTTTGAACTTTGCTTCTAGAAATCTCTTAGATTCGGCCGCGGGAGGCACCTTTATGGAAATCACGTTAGGAGATGCTACAAAACTTCTTGATAATATTATGGCTAATTATTCTCAGTGGCACACCGGAAGATCTTCTAGTAAAAAAGTGCATGCTATAAAAGAAATCGATGTTTTGAGTCGAAAGATGGATGAACTTATGAAGATGTTTGGTACTAAAAATACTCCTCTTGATCCAAATGATATGCCTTTGTCTTCCTTGATTGAGAATAATAATGAATCTATGGATGTGAATTTTGTTGGTAGGAATAGTTTTGGAAACAATGCTTATAGAGAAAATTTTAATGCTAGACCGTTCCCTAGTAATTCCTCTAATAATTATGGAAATTCCTACAATAATTCTTATGGTAATTTTAATAAGATGTACTCTGATTTTGAGAATAGTGTGAAAGAATTTATGATTTTTCAAAAGAATTTTAATGCTTTGCTTGAAGAAAAATTGCTCAAAGTTGATGATTTGGCTAGGAACGTTGATAGACTTTCTCTTGATGTTGATTCTCTTAAACTTAGATCTTCTCCTCCTGAGCATGATATCAATGAGTCTCTAAAAGTAATGAGAATTTCCATTGACGAGTGCAAGGAAAGAACCGCTAGATTGCGTGCTAAGAAAGATAGCTTTATAAAAGCGTGTTCTTCTAGTTTCCATGAAAATAATGATGAGGATCTTAAAGTTATTGATGCATCTCCTATTAGATCTATGTTTTGCAATGTGAATTTTGATGATTATGGGACTGATGATGAATCAACTTTGCCTAGAAGGCGTCCCAAGAATTCGGAGTCTTTAGATCTTAATGCTAAATTTGGTAAAAGTGAGACTGGAGAATACTCAACTTCTAATAATGTTGAACCCACTATCTCGGACTTCAAGGAATTTGATTATGATAATTGTTCTTTAAAAGGTTGTATTTCCTTGTTGCAATCCATTGTTAATTCTCCTCATGCTTATAGTCAAAACAAAGCCTTTACCAAACATATTGTTGATGCCTTGATGCAATCTAATGATGAAAAACTTAATTTCGAAGTTTCTATACCTAGAAAACTAAATGATGAGTGGGAACCTACTATAAAAATTGGAATTAAAGATTATGAGTGTTTTGCTTTGTGTGATTTGGGTGCTAGTATTTCCATGATTCCGAAAACTTTATGTGATATTGTAGGTTTCCATGATCTTGAAGATTGCTCTTTAAATTTGCACCTTGCAGATTCCACCATTAAAAAGTCTATGGGAAGGATAAATGATGTTCTTATTGTTGCAAATAGAAATTTTGTTCCCATAGATTTTATCGTTCTTGATATACATTGCAATCTTTCTTGCCCTATTATTCTTGGTAGACCTTTCCTTAGAACGATTGGTGCGATTATTGATATGAAGGAAGGGAACATTAGATTCCAATTTCCCTTAAAGAAAGGTATGGAGCACTTTCCAAGAAAGAAATTCAAATTACCTTATGAATCTATCATGCATGCTACTTATGAATTTAGTGCCAAAGATGTCACTACTTAGATCTATCTTCGCTTTTATGCCTAGCTAGGGGCGTTAAACGATAGCGCTAGTTGGGAGGCAACCCAATTTTCTTTATGTTTTTTGTTTTTGTTCCTGTTTAGTAATAAATTTTATTTCTACTTTCTGTTTAGATGTGTTTTCATCTTTTATTTAGTGTTTGTGCCAAGTAGAACCTATAGGATAAACTATGATGATAGTTGATTTGATTCTGCTAAAAAACAGAAACTTTGCGCTCACGAGAAAAAATTCAATAAATCACAGAAACGTGCTTTGCATTGATTCTTTTTGATTATGATCAATAAACAAATTGTCCAGTACGTCCTATTTTGGTAGGATTTTTAGAGTTCCGGAAGTTTGCATTAGTTACAGATTCTGTTTTTCGTGTGGTGTTTGCTTATTTCAATGCATCTATGGCTAGTAAATTAGTTTATAAACCATAAGGAAGTTGGAATACAGTAGGTTTAACACCAAAATAAATAAATAATGAGTTCATTGCAGTACCTTATGTGGTGGTTTTGTTTTCTTTCACTAACGGAGCTTATAAAATTTCCTGTTGACTTTTGTGTTGTGAAGTTTTCAAGTTTTGGGTAAAGCTTTTATGGACTAGGGAATAAAGGGTGGCAAGAGCCTAAGCTTGGGGATGCCCAAGGCACCCCAATAAATTCAAGAATAGCCAAAAGCCTAAGCTTGGGGATGCCCCGGGAAGGCATCCCCTCTTTCGTCTTCGTTCATTGGTAACTTTACTTGGAGTTATATTTTTATTCGCCCCATGATATGTGTTTTGCTTGGAGCGTCATCTATTATATTAGTCTTTGCTTTTTAGTTTACCACAATCATCCTTGCTGTACACACCTTTTGGGAGAAGCCTATTTAATTAGAATTTTCTAGAATACTCTATGTGCTTCACTTATATCTTTTGAGCTTGATAGTTTTGCTCGGTGTTGGTTTGATTTTATAGAAATTGCTAGTCTCTCATGCTTCACTTATATTATTTTGAGAGTATTTTAGAACAGCATGGTATTTGCTTTGGTTACAAATTTGGTCCTAGAATGATGAGCATCCAAGTTGGGTATAATAAAAACTATCATAGAAATTGAATTGGATGCTATGATCAATTTGTTGCTTGATAATTGTTTTGAGATATAAAGGTAGTAATGCTAGGGTCATTCTAGTGGGTAATTATGAAATTGAGAAATACTTTTGTTGAAGTTAGCAAGTCCCGTAGCATGCACGTATGGTCAAAGTTGTGTGACAAATTTGTTGCATGAGGTGCTCTTTTGAGTGTCTTCCTTATGAGTGCCAGTCGGGGATGAGCGATGGAATTTTTCCTACCAATCTATCCCTCTTGGGGCATGCGTAGTAGTACTTTGCTTCGAGGGCAAAGTAGACTTTTGCAATAAGTATATGAGTTCTTTTTTGACTAATGCGAGTCCATGGACATATGCACACCTATCCTTTTACTTTGCTAGCCTTTATTATTACCGTGCAACTCTCGCTGGTATTGAACCCTTTATTTACCTTCCTCAAAACAGCCAGCATACCTACCTATTATGGCATTTCCATAGCCATTCCGAGATATATTGCCATGCAACTTTCCACCGTTCCGTTTATTATGACACGTTTCACCATTGTCATATTGCTCTTTGCATGATCATGTAGTTGACATCGTATTTGTGTCAAAGCCACCTTCATAATCTTCATACATGTTGCTCTTGATTCATTGCATATCCCGGTACACCGTCGGAGGCATTCACATAGAGTCATATCTTGTTCTAGCCTTGAGTTGTAGTTTTTGAGTTGTAAATCCATAAAAGTGTGATGATCTTCATTATTAGAGCATTGCCCTAGTGAGGAAAGGATGATGAAGACTATGATTCCCCCACAAGTCGGTATGAGTCTTCGGACTTTATAAAAATAAAAGAGGCCAAAGAAGCCCATCAAAAAGAAAAAAAAGAAAAAAAGAAAAAAAAAGAGAAAGAAAAGAAAAAAATAAAAAAATAAAATGAGAGAAAAAGAGAGAAAGGACATTTGCTGCTATCTCTTTTTCCACACTTGTGCTTTAAAATAGCACCATGACCTTCATGATAGAGAGTCTCATATGATGTCACTTTCATATACTAGTGGGAATTTTTCATTATAGAACTTGGCTTGTATATTCCAATGATGGGCTTCCTCAAAGTGCCCTAGGTCTTCATGAGCAAGCAAGTTGGATGCACACCCACTTAGTTTCTTTTGTTGAGCTTTCATATATGTATATCTCTAGTGCATCCGTTGCATGGCAATCCCTACTCACTCACATTGATATCTATTAATGGGCATCTCCATATAGCCCGTTAATACGCCTAGTTGATGTGAGACTATCTTCTCCCTTTTTGTCCTCACAACCACCATATACCACCATAGTGTTATGTCCATGGCTTGCGCTCATGTATTGCGTAAGAGTTGAAAAAGCTGAAGCGCGTTAAAAAGTATGAACCAATTGCTCGGCTCGTCATCGGGGTTGTACATGATGGGAGTATTTTGTGTAATGAAAATGAAGCATGGCCTAACTATATGATTTTGTAGGGATAAGCTTTCTTTGGCTATGCTATTTTGATAGGACATGATTATTTGTTAGTATGCTTTGAAGCATTATTATTTTTATGTTTTATAAGCTCTTATCTTGAATCATTTGGATCTAAAAATTCATGCCACATTAAAGAAAATTACATTATGAATTATGCTAGGTAGCATTCCACATCAAAAATTCTTCTTTTTATCATTTACCTACTCGAGGACGAGCAGGAATTAAGCTTGGGGATGCTTGATACGTCTCCAATGTATCTATAATTTTTGATTGTTCCATGCTATTATATTACCCCTTTTGGATGTTTATGGGCTTTATTTTACATATTTATATCATTTTTGGGACTAACCTACTAACCGGAGGCCCAGCCCATATTGCTGTTTTTTTGCCTATTTCAGTATTTCGAAGAAAAAGAATATCAAACAGAGTCCAAACGAATGAAACCTTCGGGAGCGTGATTTTTGGAACGAACAAGATCCGGAGAGCATGGAGTGCAAGTCAAGAAGCTCCCGAGGACCCCACGACATAGCCCCCCCCCCCCCTATAGGGTGCGCCCCCTGTCTCGTGGGCCCCTCGGGCGGCCACCGACGTACTTCTTCCTCCTATATATACCTACGTACCCCGAAAACATCCAAGAGCACCACGAAACACAATTTCCACCACCGTAACCTTCTGTATCCGCGAGATCCCATCTTGGAGCCTTCGCCGACACTCTGCCGGAGGGGGAATCGACCATGGAGGGCTTCTACATCAATATCCTTGCCCCTCCTATGAGTTGTGAGTAGTTTACCACAGACCTACAGGTCCATAGTTATTAGCTAGATGGCTTCTTCTCTCTTTTTGGATCTCAATACAATATTCTCCCCCTCTCTTGTGGAGATATATTCGATGTAATCTCTTTTTGCGGTGTGTTTTTTGAGATTCGATGAATTGTGGGTTTATGATCAGATTTATCTATGGATAATAATTGAATCTTCTCTTAATTCTTTTATGTATGATTGAGTTATCTTTGCAAGTCTCTTCGAATTATCAGTTTGGTTTGGCCTACTAGATTGATCTTTCTTGCCATGGGATAAGTGTTTAGCTTTGGGTTCAATCTTGCGGTGTTCTTACCCAGTGATAGAAAGGGTTGCAAGACACGTATTGTATTGTTGCCATCGAGGATAACAAGATGGGGTTTATATCATGTTGCATGAGTTTATCCCTCTACATCATGTCATCTTGCTTAATGCGTTACTCTGTTCTTGTGAACTTAATACTCTAGATGCAGGCAGGAGTCGGTCAATGTGTGGAGTAATAGTAGTAGATGCAGGCAGGAGTTGGTCTAATTGTTATGGACGTGATGCCTATATACATGATCATGCCTAGATAATCTCATAACTATGCGCTTTTCTATCAATTGCTCGACAGTAATTTGTTCACCCACCGTAATACTTATGCTATCTTGAGAGAAGCCTCTAGTGAAACCTATGGCCCTGGGTCTATCTCTTATCATATTTGCTTTCAATCTACTTTATTCGCATCTTTACTTTTTGCATCTATATTATAAAATACCAAAAATATATTTATCTTATCATACTATCTCTATCAGATCTCACTTTCGCAAGTGGCCGTGAAGGGATTGACAACCCCTTTATTGCGTTGGTTGCGAGTTCTCAGTTTGTTTGTGTAGGTGCGTGGGACTTTTGAGGAGCCTCCTACTGGACTGATACCTTGGTTCTCAAAACTGAGGGAAATACTTACGCTACACTTGCTGCATCACCCTCTCCTCTTCGGGGAAAACCAACGCTAGCTCAAGACGTAGCAGGCGTCAACCTATGTATATAAAGGGACGACCCGGCGGCGGTTCAGGGACAAGAAAACAACAACTCGAGAACTAGGCAAAGCATATTCACTCCCTGGTTATCGAGACCCCATCAATTCCACCACAACTGGATCATAGGCTTTTACCTTCACCGTAAGGGGCCGAACAAGTATAAACTCCCTGTGTCCTTTGTCCGGTTTAACCCCTCTAAGCTAACCTAGTCGTGATGGCTCCACGACTAAGTCCTTTCACTAGGAAATCTGACGTGATAATTGCACGACAGTTGGCACCCACCGTGGGGCTATCGCATGATGGTTTCAAGTTCTTGGAGGGCAAGTTCGAAGGGCTCAAGGGATATGCAGTGGGACGGATGACTAAGATTCGTCAAGGCAAGCTCTACGTCGACGATGCAGGCTGGGGCCCCGACGCTGGCTCAATCAAGTACGGGTACTGGCTCCCCTTTGGAGGAATTCACATCTTCATTGGCAAGATCGGCGAACCAGGCCCTGAGCCGGACATCTGCATCGACCTCGTTGAGACGGCTCAGCGTGAGAGCCCTGCCCGGGTTCAGCCCGCCATGAAACGTGCATTCGTAGGATTCATTCATGGTACCGAATCTGAACCGATATCCGATGGTGAGACGGTCATCTGTTCCGATGGCGAGTCATCCACCAGTGAGACCGAGTCTTTGTATCAAGTGCAGGATGGCTCGTTCGGGGGTTGTTCCGATGGCGGCAGTATTCCGGACCCCTTCGAACTGCCAAACCGGGTTGCAATCTTCATGGCTGGCACACAGCTCGCACCTCAATCTTCAACAGCGGCGGTGATGATTTCCGGATCGGCAGCCGGGGCAGGAGGCCCCGCGCGCCCGCCGGCTCAAGTATTGTCCGGTTTGTTGGACGCTTTAGCAACATTGTTGACTATGGAGGTTAATCCAGATAATCGGGATGAGCATAATGCAGGTCAGAAAGTTGCGAGATCAGATGGCTCAGGCTAAGGAGGACATGGCTGCTAAGGAGACCAGGATGGCCAAGGAGCGGGCCGCTTTGAATGCTCAAGCTCAGCGAGTTCATGCAGAGTCTTATCGGCTTATGTTGGATCAGAACGCTTCAAACGAGGTGATGAGGAGGAGGCACCAGTCTCATCTGCCACCGGTTTACGAAGCAAGGAATCTCTTTAATACGTCAGGAGCGGGCACCAGTAACCCGCCCATGGTGAACCGGGTTGAAGCACCCAGGACAGGAGTGCCGGATCAGCCAGGCATGATGGACCCGCCTTAGCAGAACCGTGATCCGCCACAGTACGTGCCAACACCACTAGGTCACTTTCCTACCCCTTTGGATAATATGATTGTTGCGGCATCAAGATTGGCCGCTATTCCAATGGAAGGTGACTCCCCTGCGGCGGTTGAGAAACGACGGGCTAGAGATTTACTCCAGACAGCAATGGTTCAGCAGTAGGCTTATTCATACAGTCGGGACGGGATTCACTCTACCCCTCGCCCAAGCCGGAGTTACAGCAGGCATGTTGAAGAGCCAGTTGTGTCAAGCAGTGGACGGAACCATAATCCGCCACAGAGGCCTAACCCGGCAGGGGGAAGGAATGAAGTACAGGATGTAGTGGACTAAGGACGAGCGCGCCGAGGAGCCGGATTAACTGTGTAGGATGTGGAGCGGCATCTTACGCCGGTTCGTGCAACTACTACAATGGAGCCAGGAGTCGGTTTTACTACTTTGGGGGTGCCGTGTCTTACACCAGCCCTGCGCAATGTGCGGTTACCCAAGGACTTCAAGGGCCCTCGAAAGGTGCCCAATTACACTACTGACTTGCACCCCGAGTCATGGGTTGAAAGTTATGAGATGGCAATGGAGATGCTGGATGTGGATGGAGCGGCGTGTGCCAAGTACTTCACTATGATGCTAGAAGGAACAGCTTGCACTTGGCTAAATAGTTTACCACCTAATTCTATTAGGTCATGGGATGAGTTGAAGGGCCGGTTTATCAGCAACTTCAAGGATACAAGCAAGCAACCAATGTCAATCGTGGATCTGGCCGCTTGTGTTCAAGGAGAGAATGAATCGACCACCCATTGGGTGCGCCGGGTTTCTGAGATCTTACATTCATCAGACCGCATCAATGCAGATTCAGCAATTTTAACCTTGGAGGGCAATTGCAAGTTTAAGCCTTTGAAGTTGAAGTTGGGACGACTCAAGCGTCACTGCAATGATATGGGAACACTTATGGGGGCTCTGGTTAAGTATGCTGACTCTGATAGTACCAAGGATCCTGAGTCTGACGAGGAAAAGCCGGGGAAGGGAAAGAAGAGCGGCAACACCAAGGGGCAGCAGCCTAATCCAGCGGGCCACGACAACAATGGTAAGCGTAAAGCGGACAGCTCAGATTTTATGGCTAACACCAATGTGCAGGGTAATGCTCAGTGTCGTAAGGCTAAACCGCCCCAGCAGGGCGGAGGTATGAATCTAGAGCGCCTGTTTAACCAGCCTTGCCCAAAGCACGGGACGAAGGAGATTCCAGCCATGCTGAGGGAGTCCTGGATTAGGGGCTATCCGGAAAGCCGGACTATATACTTTGGCCGGACTGTTGGACTATGAAGATACAAGATTGAAGACTTCGTCCCATGTCCGAATGGGACTCTCCTTTGCATGGAAGGCAAGCTTGGCGATTCAGATGTTAGATCTCCTTCCCTGTAACCAACTTTGTGTAACCCTAGCCCCCTCCGGTGTCTATATAAACCGGAGGGTTTAGTCTGTAGGACAACAACAATCATAATCATAGGCTAGCTTCTAGGGTTTAGCCTCTACGATCTCGTGGTAGATCAACTCTTGTAATACTCATATCATCAAGATCAATCAAGCAACAAGTAGGGTATTACCTCCATCTAGAGGGCCCAGACCTGGGTAAACATCGTGTTCCCAGCCTCCTGTTACCATTAGCCTTAGACGCACAGTTCGGGACCCCCTACCCGAGATCCGCCAGTTCTGACACCGACATTGGTGCTTTCATTGAGAGTTCCACTGTGTCGTCGCGATAAGGCTCGATGGCTCATATCGTTGTCAAGGACAACATCACCTCTGGGGGAGCCCTGGCTTTAGGCCAAACTCTCTGACAAGGCGGCTTCGTCATGACCGCCCGATCGGCCGTCGCGCCGACGATGACTTCTCGGGTCATCAAAAACAGCCTCCACGTCAATTCGGAACTCGCCGAACAGATGGATCCAATTGAGATCTCCTCCCTTAATGAGCTCTTGGATCATATTGCCGCTCTGGGAGTCGCTACGGACTATGATCAGACTAGGCTAAAACCCGACCAAAGAGAGATTAACTCTCCGCCCATCACCCATGAGATAGCGGTAGTGGAAGAGCAACACACAGATTATCCCTCTATTTTGAGGACGAACTATGTCTGGATTTCCGAGCTCTCCGAGCCGGATACCCGTTCGCGGGAGGACATGACCCAAACCCCGAACTTAGAATCGGGCGGCGGGCCGGAAAAATTGGGCAACATCCCGGAGCCCGAACTGCCAAGCTCGGAAGCTCCTCTACCCCTGGGTCTCAGATCGGGTCAGGGTTCGGACTTAAATCTACCCACCCGCCCAGATTCAATCAATCTCTCCCATATAACACAAGAGCCCCAAGAGACAGTACATCATTACTGGGCCAGATTCCTCCTTGTGATAAACAAGGTCAAGGACTGTCACGAGGAAAAGCAATCTCATTCTTTGGCAAAAATTGTACGGACAAGGGGATCCTAAACGCTATAAGTCGCCGTGACATAGTACACTTCGCTGACTTAGCGGCCATAGTACAGAAGTACTACGGGATGGAAAGCGCGTGGAAAACCCAAACAAACTTTTGGGATAATCTGGCTCTCAATAAACCCTTCGTCCGAACTAAAAGGGCAAACTCTCGCAAGTCACCCGATTAAATTACCAAAAAACCAAGGCCCGCTGCAGGGCGCGGAACCGTATTGGAGGAATGGCTCAATGGGCCATGCAAAATTCATAGCACACCGGAGACCATACGAACACATAGCCATAGAGCATGTTGGATACTCCGGCAGGTAGCAAAGAGCGGCGAGGATCTCCTCATCAACCATACTGCAGAACAACATCCCGCCGAGAATAACAATGCGGTACTGATAGTCTTCGAGACTTTTGCCTCCAACAATAGGCGCAAGCGAGCTCTCCATAGCCTCGCCGAAGTTTGCCACGTGGCAACAATAAATCCATGGAACGACACGGCTATAACTTTCAATGCCAGTGACGAACCTCAATTTCGAACAGTCCGTGCACTGGCCGCTTTGGTCCTTAGTCTAATCGTGGACGGCTTCTGGCTCACTAAAGTGCTCATGGATGGCGGAAGCAGATTAAACCTCGTCTACGAGGAAACCCTCAACAAGATGGAAATAGACAAGAGCCGCATTGAGCGGAGTAGCACGACCTTCAAGGGAATCATCCCTAGCCGGGAAGCATGATGTGCGGGAAAAATCACACTAGATGTGGTATTCGGCACGCCGGAAAATTACAGGTCCGAAGAAATCACATTCCAAGTGGCCCTGTTTAGCAGCGGATACCACGCCCTTTTAGGGCGGGACGCATTTGCAAGCTTCCAAGCTATACCCCATTACGGGTACATGAAGCTCAAAATGCCCGGGCGTAATGGAATCATCACTCTAGCTAGTGATCCGTACATTGCACTCCGAGCTGAAAATAAAACCGCCGCACTGGCCCTAGAGGCATTATCCGAGGCCCTCGCGGCCGAAGAACTAACCACGCTGCGCCCCATAGTGGACAGAGACGACGTGATACTTGACAAGCGTACCAAGTCCACCTCTTTCAAACCCGCGGACGATATAGTCAAATTCCAGGTCCACCCAATGGACCCCACAAAAATAGCTTCCGTTGGGACACAACTGAACACTACAATAGACGCCGCACTACAAGATTTCTTGCGTGAGAATTGGGACATTTTCGCCTGGCATCCTTCAGACATGCCAGGCATCCCACGCAGACTGGCCGAACACAGTCTAAATATATTGAAGGGGTATAAGCCGGTCAAACAGACCCTTAGGCGCTTCTCAAAGCCTAAACGGCAAGCCATGGGGGAAGAGCTCGCTAAGTTACTCGAGGCCGGATTCATCAGAGATATAAAACATCCAGATTGGCTAGCGAACCTGGTGATGGTACCAAAGAAGGACAAATCCTGGTGCCTATGTGTCGATTTCAAGGACCTCAATAAGGCTTGCCCTAAGGATCCCTTCCCCCTCCCCCACATTGATCAAATCATTGACGCTACCGCAGGACACGACTCATTGTGTTTCCTCGACACATACTCCGGATACCATCAAATCAAGATGGCGGAGTCCGACCAAGCTGCAACGGCCTTCATCACACCATATGGACCCTTCTGTTTCAATACCATGCCTTTTGGGCTCAAAAATGCCTGCGCAACCTACCAATGTATGATTCAGACATGCATGGAGAAACAAATCAGCAAATCAGTGGAGGCATACGTGGATGACGTGGTCATTAAAACAAGACACGTCGAAACTTTAATAGATGACTTGAGGCTCATGTTCGATAACCTCCGGACATATGACATCAAGCTCAACCCAGAAAAATGTGTCTTCGGCGTACCTTCGGGAAGTTGCTCGGCTTCATCGTCTCCAATAGAGGAATTGAAGCAAATCCGGCAAAAATCCGAGCTCTGTCACAGTTGGCTACCCCAACAGACCTCAAGCAAATCCAGAAATTAATTGGATGTGTGGCTGCCTTAAGCCGCTTTATCTCCCGATTAGGAGAAAAGGCACTACCTCTTTATCGCCTTCTTCGACGCACCGAACACTTCAAGTGGACGGATGCGGCCACGACCGGACTGGAAGAAATAAAGGCCCTCTTAGCCAGCAATCCAATCCTGACCGCACCGAACACTGGTGAACCTATGCTGTTATATATAGCCGCAACACACCAGGTTGTAAGCACAGTGCTCGTCGTCGAACGAGAAACGGACAGACACAAGTTCCCACTCCAAAAGCCGGTATATTACGTGTCCACTGTCCTCACTCCATGCAAATCCCGATACCTACCCACACTATCAAAAGATAGCATACGCGGTCTTCATGGCATCCCGGAAGCTACGGCACTACTTTCAAGAGTGCTCGATTATGGTGGCCTCCGAAGTACCACTCAATTGCATAATAAATAACCGCAATGCCACGGGCCGGATTGCTAAATGGGCTATTGATCTCCTTCCGTTAGACGTAACATACAAACCAAGGCGAGCCATTAAGTCACAAGTACTGGACGACTTTGTCACTGAATGGACAGAAGCCGAACTCCCTAAAGAGTACGGCACATGCTCCAATTGGATCATGCACTTCGACGGCTCTAAAATGCTGGCCGGATTGGGAGCGGGTGTTGTCTTGACATCCCCCACCGGTGACACGGTCCAATATGTACTTCAAATATTATACACAGACTCCAACAATGCAGCTGAATACAAGGCTCTCTTGCATGGTCTTCGGATGGCAGTCTCCATGGGCATCCAACGCCTAGAAGTGTGTGGGGATTCAAACCTCACAATATCTCAGGTAAATGGAGACTTTGATGCCAAGGATCCGAAAATGGCGGTGTACTGTAATGTCATCCTCAAAATGTCAGCTCGGTTCGAGGGGCTCGAATCTCACCATGTGGTCAAAGAAAACAATCAAGCGGCGGATATCCTCGCCCGCATCAGCGCTAAACACGACCCCGTCCCACCTAATATCTTCTTGGAAAGGTTGTTCAAGCCATTCGTGGTATGGGAAGGGGAGACCGGCAATACCAGTCTGGATCCGAATATAAACCCAGATTCCGAACCATCTGACATAATTGGAGGTTCTGCCACCGAAATAACAACTTCGGCCCATGAAATCATGGCTGCCATCGCCCCGTGGACCGAACCCTTCTTAGCCTACCTAAATAGGCAAGAGCTCCCCGAGGACCAAAATGAGGCACGATGTATTGTGCGGCATTCCAAGGCCTACAAAGTCCACGAGGGAGAGCTTTATAAGAAAAGCGCCACTGGAGTGCTCCAAAGATGCATCTCCGAAGAGGAAGGGCGGCAGCTCTTGGCTGAAATCCATTCCGGACTCAGCGGGCACCACGCCGCAGCTCGAGCACTCGTAAGCAAGGCCTTCCGTACAGGTTTTTACTGGCCGACAGCCCGGCCAGATGCACAGGACCTTGTCCAACATTGCGTCGGTTGCCAACTCTTCGCCAATCAGAGCCATATGCCCCCTACCGCTCTCCAAACAATCCCCATAACTTGGCCCTTCGCGGTCTGGGGGCTTGATATGGTCGGACCTCTTAAAGGGGGAAGCCATAAGAAAAAATACTTATTGGTCATGGTGGATAAATTCACCAAATGGATCGAAGCCAAACCAGTCAAAATGGCAGAATCTGGACCAGTGATAGACTTCATATGAGGGGCCGTGCACTGCTATGGTGTCCCCCACAACATCATCACTAACAATGGCTCAAATTTCACAGCCGATGAGGGGAAAACCTAGTGCGGCAAAATGGGCATAAAGCTAGATTACGCCTCTGTCTATCACCCCAAACAAATGGACAAGTCGAACGAGCAAACGCTCTTATTATGAGCGGCATCAAACCCAGACTAGTGTGATCCTTGAAGGAATCATACATGCACTGGGTCGAGGAGCTCGACTCCGTACTCTAGGGGCTGCGGACCATGCCAAATCGCACCACCGGATACACACCATTTTTATGGTGTATGGTGCAGAGGCAGTACTACCCTGCGATATAATTCATGACTCACCTCGCGTGCGCATGTACGAAGAGAAAGAAGCCAAGCTAGATCGGCAGGACAACTTAGATGCCTTGGAGGAGGAGCGTGACATCGCAAAAGCCCGTTTCGCATTCTATCAGCAGCAGGCTCAAATGTACCAAAGCAGAGAAGTATGGGCCAAAACTTATAACATTGGCGAACTCGTTCTACGCCTACCGAAGAAGAGTAAGGACAAGCTCAAGCCCAAGTGGGAGGGTCCCTTCATCATTGATAAAGTCCTCACAGGAGGAGCGTACCGTCTGTGTAATGCATCAGATAACAGACTCGAGCCGAACCCATGGAACGCGGCCAGACTCCGAAGATTCTATGCCTAGTGCCGAACTCAGTGTTCGTCTCCTTACCTCCGCCTTTTCAATTCTGTCCTCTTTCTTTCTTTCTCTTCCTCTTTTCCTTTTATACACAAAGCCTTAAAAGCTTTATGGATGCTTTGATCGCTCCGGCCGCACTATGCATGCTCAATATACCTGGCGGCTTCCTATACGGAAGCTTAATATAATTATTTTCATGGCTTCATGCCCACCACATACGCGTCACCTTTCCATATGTGCCTTTTCTTCACCATTATATGCATCTATATGACTTAAGTTTTGGCCGTGCTGGGTTGCCTGGCTCTTGTGTTTATGCCCTACGTTCCCGTTAATTCGGCTAGGGAATAAGGGGAGCGCCTCTGCGATTGTTACTGCCGGTTCAGCCGGATGTGTAACTCAGACTGGGTGAAGCCGAAAGCTAGCGTTCTTAAGGGAATATTCGGTCGGTGAACAAAAGATTTTTTTGTTTATTACAACATAAATCCCTAGATGTTTTGTATCCTGCGTCTCTGTTCGTAGTTCGGACATGCACATCGATGCATGCGTACCCAGGGAAAGGAACCCCTAACGGAACTATTCTCTCTGGAAGATGTTTCTTACTATCCATGTAATATAACATAACTAGTTGGGTACTTGTCTGTTCAAGCACTTATGACCCCTACGCCTGGTTTCCACGTGTACCCCGGTTTTACATAACTGAGAGGGTACTCGGATACACTTCGGACTGTCGGGTCCGGAGGCTGAAGCGAAAAGGTCCGTCATGACAAATGATTTACAATCCGGCTAGGGACTACATACGTCCATTGAAGTACATAATCACTTGGACTGGCTAAATTCTTCTTCTATACCATCCAACAGGCTGTCTAGTCTACAATCCTGTTGGGAATACTTTGCGGCTAATGCTACTTGGTCATGCACCAAACTTACGGGAATCTCTTTCCCATCTGACCCCACCGGTCCGACTTCGTCCATGTGGTTTGGGTCAGCCTTGGCGTATCGCGTCTTCACCATGGCCCAGGCTTCCCTTGCACCTTGTCGGCAGGTAGATACCTTCCATAACCGGAAGCGCCCCCGTGCTCCTTTGAGCATACCCACAAGCTCCCCCATGCCTCCTGGCAGGGAAGCGGATGGCCACAAGGCCTGGGCAATACCCTGCATCACCTGTCCAGCTCGTTCGTGCAGTTGTGAGAGATGTTGCAGCAAATCGCCTGCGGATCCGTGTTGGGATCTACGGGTAGGGTGCGTTGACTGCAAATTAAAATTTCCTATGTGCAGAACAACCAAGAACATGCTACGGGAGATGGATCACAGATTGTTACCACTAGACGCGCAGTGCCATACAGCGGAAGTAGAGTTGAGGCAGCGCGTTCCCGGAGTCCCCTCACGTTCCCAGAGTCATCTCCTCCTTGTCGGTCTCCCATGTAGCCAATCAGATCCCGCGAACAGGTTCATCGGAGCGGTGCAAGTGCACCGCCTCTAACTGTATCCACGCATGCAGGAGGAATGTCGTGTGGCGGACTGCTAGGTCCGATCACACAACCGGTGGCACGTGGAGGTGGCTAGTTGCAACACATGCAAAACCCTAAAGACGGTGCCAAAGCGATCAACCGCATGAGTGTGCCGCACCTCCACTTTATATAGGCGTCCGTCGCGAGCTCAACACTTGGGCCTCGCACGGACCCTAAAGCCCACATGTCTACTCGTCCACAATCCGAATACAACTCGGATCACATCCGACCAGTGTCCTCGGATCCGACCTCGTGAGTTCCTTCCCTTAAGCGCACGACCCCTTAGGTTCAAGTCAGCTTGGTCGCAGTTTGGATCACCTCCGACCTACACAGTTGGTAGTAGCCTCTAGCAAGGCATGCCGGCCACCAAGCAGACTATGAAGCTGGTTAGGCGAACCTGTACAACGTGTCACACTTCTGTTCCCTTTGCCGCACGATATATGTTGTCGGGCTCAAGGCGAGACTGTCATCCTTGTGCTAGCCCAAACTCTTTCCCGTTCCAGTGATGCCGACCATAAACCGGATTATCTCATAATCCCTGTCGCATGGCCATGCTTATCCTGGTCGGATCACACGAGGGGACTAGAGTATATCTCTCCTGATCGGAGGGCAAATCCCATCTTGCTCGACCATGTCTTGCAGCATGGGACTGGACAAACCCGTAACCTACCTTTGTAACTACCCAGTCACAGAGTAGCGTTTGGTCGGCCCAAAGCAAGTTTGTCACCATCTCGAGTACATGCGTCAACTTAGGTCTTAGGACATAGAAGGTATGTTGTACTAGAGACTCACAGATGACTTATCGCTTCGTCTCATAGTTGGGTCTGTCCAACTCGGACCTTATCTCGACTCGGATCCGACTACGTCGAATCCGACCAGACCTTTCCAAGTCCATATTATCCGGTTAGCATCCAATGCTCCATGGCTAGTGAGACCAAGCCATCGGCCGTGTCATATGCTAGTCTAGTCGGTTGCGCGTCCACACAACCCTTTCGACTAGGGACCTTTTAGGCAGTCATCATACAGTGCATAGTCCCACAAACAAGTCACGTACTTGCTGATACACGTCATTGATAATGTCCAAGGACTATCTTTATTCATAAACACATAGGAAATATCATCATACGTGATTGCCTCTAGGGCATATCTCCAACAGTCTCCAACTTGCACTATAGTCAATCAAATAGACATCGAATGCCCATAGCTCTAACGTGCCCTTCATGCTTGGGTTGTGGAAGCGGCTTAGTCAACGGATCTACAACATTTGCATCCGTGTGAATCTTGCATAACTCTACATCACCATTCTTTACGATCTTTCGTATCAGGTGATATTTCCGGTCTATGTGCCTGACCTTGTGGTGATTCCTCGGCTCCTTGGCTTGTGCGATGGCACCAGAATTATCACAATAAAGGTCCAACGGTTTCACCGAGGCTGGGAAAATATCAAGGTCATCCAGAAAATGCTGGATCCAAACACCTTCCTTTGCAGCTTCACAAGCCGCAATGTATTCGGCTTCTGTGGTAGAATCGGCCACCATATCCTGCTTGGAACTCATCCAGTGCACTGCTCCTCTGTTCAGGACGTACACGAATCCGTACTGTGATCAACAATCATCTCTGTCGGTTTGGAAACTAGCATTGACGTAACCCCTTACGATGAGCTCTTCCTCACCTCCATAAACTAGGAACATCTCTTTAGTCCTTTTCAGGTACTTCAAAATAGTCTTTACCGCTGCCCAGTGACTCTCACCTAGGTTGGCGTATCTACTTGTTAGGCTTATTGCAAAAGCAACATCAGGCCTTATACATATCATGGCATACATGATGGATCCGATTGCCGAGGCATACGGAATTCTACTCATCCTGCTTTGCTCATCAGATGTCGAAGGACTCTGAGTCTCGCTTAGCCTTATACCATGTGAGAGCGGCAAGAACCCTTTCTTCGCCTCACTCATGTTGAACCGCTTCAACACTTTATCTATGTACATGCTCTGGCTTAAGCCAAGCAGCCTCCTCAATCTATCTCTATAGATCTTAATGCCTAAAATATACACTGCCTCACCAAGGTCTTTCATCGAAAACTTGCTATTCAATGATTCCTTGACCAAGTTTAGCATTGAAACATTGTTCCCGATCAACAATATGTCATCCACATATAAGATCAAAAACACTATCGAGCTCCCACTTAGCTTCTTGTATAAACAAGAGTCCTCTTCGCTTTTGATGAAACCAAGACCAGTGATGACCTCATCAAAACAAATGTTCCAACTCCGAGATGCTTGCTTCAACCCATAAATGGATCTCTTGAGCTTGCATACCTTACTAGTGCTAGTCGGATCGACAAAACCCTCGGGCTGTATCATATACACGTCCTCGGTTAAATTTCCGTGAAGGAAAGCCATTTTGACATCCATCTGCCATATCTCATAATCAAAATATGCAGCTATAGCTAGTATGATCCTCATCGATTTCAGCATCGCTACCGGCAAGTAAGTCTCGTCGTAGTCAATTCCTTGAACTTGTCCATAACCTTTAGCGACAAGCCGAGCTTTGTGGATCTGAACATTTCCATCCACATCGGTTTTCTTCTTAAAGACCCATTTGCAACCAATGGCAGTTATGCCAGGTGGCGGATCAACCACGTCCCATACTTGATTCTCATCCATGGACTTTAACTCGGATCTCATGGCCTCCAGCCATGCATCGGAATATGGGCTCACCATCGCTTCCGCATATGTGACCGGCTCGTCGCTTTCTAGCAACAATACATCACGCACTCCGCGCAATCTTTCCGACCTCTGTGGTTCCGGTGCCGCTTCCACTACGGGTTCCCTGACTAACTCCGGTATGATCTCATCACCAGCCGAGCCGTCCCCGAGTGGTCCTTGAATTTCTTCGAGTCGAACCGTACTCCCACTGGCCTCCCGACTGAGAAACTCTTTCTCAAGGAAAACCCCGTTCCGAGCAACAAACTCTTTGTTCTCTTCCCATTTGTAGAAGCTATATCCCAAGGTTTTCCTCGGATATCCCACAAATATGCATTTATCCGATTTAGGTGTAAGCTTGTCTGACATAAGTCGATTGACAAAAGCTTCACAACCCCAAATCTTTAGAAAAGACAAATTGGGACTCTTCCCGGTCCACATCTCATGTGGTGTCTTGTCTACGGATTTTGATGGTACCCTGTTAAGTGTGAAAGCTATAGTTTCTAGAGCGTATCCCCAAAATGACAAGGGTAAATCCGATTTGCTCATCATAGACCGGACCATGTCCAACAAGGTCTTATTCCTCCATTCTGACACGTCGTTTCTCTGTGGCATACCCAGAGGTCTGAGATGAGGTATATACCTCGACTTTTTCAGATGATCATCAAACTCCTGGCTCATGTACTCACCTCCACGATCAGATCACAGAAGCTTATAGTCTTGCCGAGCTGATTCTCAACCTCGTTCTGAAACCCTTTGAACTTTTCAAAAGTTTCCGACTTGTGCCTCATCAAATAGATATATCCATATCTACTCAAGTCATCGATAAAAGTCACGAAGTACTGATAGCCACCTCTGGCAGTTCTGCTCATTGGACCACACACATCACTGTGTATAAGCTCCAACAGCTCGGACGCCCTCTCGCAACTCTTTGCGAAAGGAGACTTAGTCATCTTGCCGAGCAAGCATGATTCACATGTCTCGAACGACCCGAAGCCGTACAAAGTTAGGAGCCCATCATCATGGAGCTTCTTCATGCGTTTCAGACTAATGTGTGCAAGCCGGCAATGCCAGAAGTATGTCGGATTTATCTCATTAGGCTTATGCCTCTTGACATTCACGTTATAGACCGGTTCCTATTCTAGATTCAATATAAATAGCACATCAATTATGGGTGCATAGCCGTGGAACATACCATTCAAAAATATCGAACAACCATTGTCCTTTAAATTGAATTCATAGACTTGACTCATCAAACATGAGGCAGAAATAATGTTCCGACTAAGTGCAGGAATGTAATAACAATTATTCAACTCCATAATGAATCCGGAAGGAAGCTGGAACTGCATCGTGCCGACCTCCAACGCAGCAACTCTTGCTTTGTTGCCGACCCTGATGGCAATCTCCCCTTGTGCCACACGCCTAGTTCTTACCAGCCCCTGCATCGAGTTGCAAATATGAACAACCGATCTGGTATCAAATACCCAAGAGCTACTAGGTATGTCAGCAAGGTAAATGTCTATAACATATGCAACAAGTGTACCTTTGCCCGAAAAAGCATTTCCGGCCTTCTTGCCATGCTCTGCAAGCCACTTGCTACAGTTCCTCTTCCAGTGACTGGTCTCCTTGCAGTGAAAGCAAACGGTCTTCGAGTCTGGTCCAGACTTCGGTGCAGCGGCGGAGGTTACCGTCTCCGTGCCCTTTGCCTTAGCCTTTTTCTTGGACCAACTCTTCTTGAACTTAGCCGATTTCTACACCATCAACACTTGATGCGTGCCTTTCTTAATATCTTGCTCTGCCACCTTGAGCATCCCATGCAATTCAGTGAGCTTCTTATCCATGCCATGCATATGATAGTTCGAGATGAACGTCCCATAGTTGGGCGGAAGAGAACCCAGAACAGCATCAGTAGCAAGCTCATCCAAGAGCGGGTAGCCCAAACGATCCAAAGCTTGCACATATCCAATCATCTTGATCACATGTGGGCTCAGTGGATCACCTTCCTTCAGCTTGCAATCCATCAAGGATCGCCAGACGTTAAACCTTTCGGTCCTAGCCTGTGTCTGAAACATGCTCTTGAGACTCTCGATCATATCGTAAGCGTCAACATTTTCGAAATGCTATTGCAAATCGGGCTCCATACAAGCCAGCATCAGATAGCTGATCTCCGTTGATTCATCAACGAGTTTCTGGTAGGCATTCTTAGTTGTGGCATTAGCATTATTGGCAGGTTCCTCTGGAAGTGGATCCTTTAGAACATGTTCCTTTTTATCATGCTTGAGAACAATTCTCAAATTTCTATACCAGGTGGTAAAGTTTGTTCCATTTAGTTTATCCTTTTCCAGAATTGATTTCAATGCAAAGTTGGGTTGAGCAGGTGGTGCCATTGATCTACAACAGAAAATATGCAATCACTAAGCGATGTGTTTATGTAGAGTAATTCTAGCCTAAACAGAAATACTCCCACTGAAGTCAGCATCTCTCCACAAACTCTCAGTGATTCAGGATCCGACTAGCGCATGCGACTAGTGAGCTTTAGCATCACTGCTAGCCAACATACCTATCCGGTAAGCAACTCCTTGCTAATCGTATCTCTATACAACTCCTGTCAATCGGGAAGGTATCTCATACCCCGGCTCCCAACCTTCTTTGCCACAAGGCCCAAAACGGTTTTGATAGCCTTGTCAAGTTAACCTGACGCAGTGCATGTCCGTGTCCGACACGAACTCTTCAGTTCAAGGACACCCAGTAGTACCTCAATTTTATGAGCCCACTACTAGACGTACTTGATGTGCGAACGGGCAACATCGGGGATGGCAATTCGCTTGATATTCATGAGGGATTATTCTACCATTCTAACATGCATAGAATCGAAGAAGCATAACAATCACATATAAACATATATTGTTAAATAGTATGGCTCCTTCATAGACGTTCTTCCAGGTCGGCTCCGACTCTGATGACCATCTAGGAACTCCAGCTTGTTTGTCACGCCGGGACGCCAAGCCACCAACCTGATCTCTATTATCCAACTACTACAACTAGTAATGAATTTTACATAGAGTCACAAGTCGACACACAGGTTGTTATACAATATAATGACAGCACTTTGGCTCCTGCCGGCTGACAAACATGACATGCGGGCCATGTATAAATTACACACATGCATCACATACACATGAGCCATACTATTCACATCAAACCTGCAAAACAAAGTTATGCATAAAATCACATTCTACCGGTTTGTGTCTCGGGTACAAAATACACGGCGCTACGCACACGGCGGTCTGATGTTTTCGGAAATCACAGATCACATCTGAACTCCGATCACGCTGAATTCTCTGATATGACCGATCTTATCGATCATCGCGAACCCGATTCGGATTTATGTTTCACTGATAACCCCGATGGCGGATAACCGACCGGTAGGGGTAGATCATGTCACAACCTCATCGATCCCGATTGACAGAAAACATAGCCTCAACGATCCCCATGTGTAGTTGATCACATCAACCGTGCACATAACCGATCTCATAAACAACAACAGATCTCATCTGCCGCCTCCACATATCTAATATGCATATGATCTGAATCCAAATCCTATAACCTGGCTCTGATACCACTGTTGGGATCTACGAGTAGGGTGCGTTGACTGCAAATTAAAATTTCATACGTGCAGAACAACCAAGAACATGCTACGGGAGATGGATCACAGATTGTTACCACTAGACGCGCAGTGCCGTGCAGCGGAAGTAGAGTTGAGGCAGCGCGTTCCCGGAGTCGCCTCACATTCCAGAGTCGTCTCCTCCTTGCCGATCTCCCACGTAGCCAATCGGATCCCGCGAACAGGTTCGCCGGAGCGGCACAAGTGCACCGCCTCTAACAGTATCCGCGTGTGCAGGAGGAACGTCGTGCGGCGGACTGCTAGGTCTGATCACACAACCGGTGGCACGTGGAGGTGGCTAGTTGCAACACATGCAAAACCCTAACGACGGCGCCGAAGCGATCAACCGCTTGAGTGTGCCGCACCTCCACTTTATATAGCCATCCATCGCGGGCTCAACACTTGGGCCTCGCACGGACCCTAAAGCCCACATGTCTACTCGTCCACAATCCGAATACAACTCGGATGACATCCGACCAGTGTCCTCGGATCCGACCTCGTAGGTTCCTTCCCTTAAGCGCGCAACCCCTTAGGTTCAAGTCAGCTTGGTCGAAGTTCGGATCACCTCCGACCTGCACGGTTGGTAGCGGCCTCTAGCAAGGCATGCCGACCACCAAGCAGACTATGAAGCTGGTTCGGCGAACCTGTACAACGTGTCATACTTCTGTTCCCTTTGCCACACGATATATGTCGTCGGGCTCAAGGCGAGACTGTCATCCTTGTGCTAGCCCGACCTCTTTCTCGTTCCAGTGATGCCGACCATAATCCGGATTATCTAATAATCCCAATCGCATGGCCATGCTTATCCTGGTTGGATCACGCGAGGGGCACATAGTATATCTCTCCTGATCGGAGGGGCAAATCCCATCTTGCTCGACCATGTCTTGCAGCATGGGACTGGACAAAACCGTAACCTACCTTTGTAACTACCCAGTCACGGAGTAGCGTTTGGTCAGCCCAAAGCAAGTCCGTCACCATCTCGAGTACATGCGTCAGCTCAGGTCTTAGGACATAGAACGTATGTTGTACTGGAGACTCGCAGATCACTTATCGCTGCGTCTCATAGTTGGGTCTGTCCAATTCGGAACTTATCTCGACTCGGATCCGACTACGTCAAATTCTACCAGACCTTTCCAAGTCCATATTATCCGGTTAGCATCCAATGCTCCATGGCTAGTGTAACATCCCAAAATTCTAAATTTTGGAATGTTATATTAAATAGATAAGTTTTGATTGCTTGTGTGATGTGCTGTGTGAAATTGAGTGAAATTTGAAACTTTTGAAAGTTAAATGGGAGGGAATAAAAGGACTTTCCCAAACTTTCACCTTTGCTTACTGATCTCCATGGATTCAAATACTTTTCAAACACAAAACCCTGGAGTGAAGCTAATATGACTTCTTCCATTTAAATAAATGAAAAAGGGTTTTGAAAAGATTTGAATTTCATTCGGAAATATTTCCAATTCATAAACTTCATGCAACTCAATGATTTTCATGAGAGAAGATAAAATGACTTCTTCAAAACATATGAAATATGAGTTGGGAGTTTAAAAGAAATCCAATTTAAAGTCCCTTGGAAAATTATTTTCAATTTGGACATATTTGGGTTTTATTCAAATTATTTTTCTCCAAAATAAAATATATGAAAAATAGGGTAACATGATTCCATACAGTAGAAAAATGGAGAGAAATAAATTTGAATTAATTTTGGTATTTTTAAAATGATTTTTTGGGTTTTCAATAGGTTAGTAGCACTGTTTGAATTATTAGAATTGTTGTGTATTTTATTTTAAGCTAGAATAATGTTCATGTCGTAGAAAATCTTTTTTTGAAAATTTTGATATATTATATGCCTATATAATATATTTATTTATTTCATTTTATTATTTTGTTTGCCTGGAAAATGTTTAAAAAAGGACTTCCTTTTCCCGCGGGCCAACTGGGCTGAAGCCCAGCCAGCCGGCCCAGCTTCGCGTCGCCTCGCCCGTCGTCCCCGACCGAGACTCCTCCCGGAGTCCGATGCCGCCCCACCACCGGCTGACCCCTCCCCCACGCCACCGCCCTCCCCTGCCCCTTTAAAAGGCCACCCCGGGACCCCTGCGTCCCGTTTTCGCCGCCGCCGCCGCTCCTTGTAGTCGCGCCGCCGCCGCAGATCTCGCTGGCACCGGCGCCCGCATCCCACCGCCGCCACCTCTGACTCCGCCGCCTCGCGCCGCGCTCGCCGCCATCTCCGCCCATCGGCGCCGACCTCGGAGCCACCGCCGCCGTCTGCCGGACCTCGCCGGAGTTCGGGTAAACCCTAGCCCCGACCCCGCCGTCGGATCGAGATCCGACGATCTTGACTCGTCCTTGTTTTTTTCCGGCTAATTAACGAACGCCCGTTCGTTTAGGTTTTATTTGTGATCAGATTCGCTAGATTAGTTGCTGTAGCGAGCGTTCGCTCGATAGAATTTCTCTTTTTTTCTTTTTTTTCGGCCAGGGACCTACCTGTGAATATATTTTTCTGCACATTAGCCCCTGGATTTCAAACGGTCACAACTTTTTGTCCGTTTATCCAAATCCAACGAAACCAATGCCCACATCTTCATTATGATCCCCTACATCCAGATAACCAACTTGAACATGTTTTTGAAAGTTTAAAATTTGAATTTCACACAGTTTAGTATTTGAACTTCGTTTGATCGTAACTCGAGTTCTATAACTCCGTTTGAGTTGATTCTTTTTGCAAATTGAAGCTCTTGACATGAACTTTCTGATAAGGCCAAATCCATACAATTTTGGTACTTTTAGAAATTGTTTACTGTTGCAAGAGTCATTTGACTGGTTTCAAAGTTTTTCGGATTGTTTTCCTCGTTCTTTCCGATCTTTTGAGTGATTGCTTATGTGTGGTTACTATTGCTTGCTTACGATAGATTGAACGGAGTGTGACGAGAAGAACTATCAGGAGTTATGAGTGTGAATCATCTTCATCAACAGTATAGGCAAGTTCACACTTTGATCATATCCCTTTCATACCCAGTTTTTATGCATTAGTTTCAGTCCTCCAACATTGCATGAGTAGGATCTCTTAACATGTGGGTTGGGAAGTAGATGATGAGGTAGAACATATTGCCCTTTTATTATCAAACCTTGGGAGTTACTTCTACGTACTTATTACATTGCTATGCTATGCTCGTAGATGTGGATTGGGTTTGAGTGTATCCATGACAGATGTGAGATTGTTAATTAGTGGTTAACTTAAGGTGGCTACTTTAATACACATCTTGGTGGATTGAGGCACCTGGGGAATCCAGTGTTGCCTGTTTTTTTGGAAATCCCGGGTTTCCATGTGATTTTCCTATGGACCGCCACCCAGGCTCAAAGGGATCATAAGATTATTCATGCTAGAAACTTCCATGTGCAGCCACAAGCCATTATGGGCTCTGGCATAGTTGAGTATGTTGCGTGAGCTCTTGAAGAGGTAGACTAGCAGATGTAGGGGGTGTAGGTGGTACTGTCTACCCGGAGTAGAGAGTTAATGCTTCTGAAAGACTGTGTCTCGGTCATCCATTTCTCAAACATCATGAAGTGCGAGAAATTCAACGGAGGAGATCGAGTCTTGTGGGGAAAGTGCGCAAACCTCTGCAGAGTGTACAAACTAATCATGGTTAACCGTGTCCCCGGTTATGGACATCTTGAGTATCTGGTTCTTGGATTATCATGTTACTTAAATAATTTGTTGGGTTATTGATGTTAATTTGGGATTGAGTTGGAGGAACCTTCTCATTGTTTTCAACAAACTTTGTAGTTAAATAAAATATATTCATTTGCAGTAGGGAAAAATTGGCTTCATGCAAAAACCATTAACCATAGAGCTTTCCACCAGCCATATATGCATGTAGTGATAGTCATTGTTCATCATTATCCTATGGTGTGAATTTGCCAGTACATTCAATGTACTGACCCTTTGTGGCTGCAACGTCTCATGTTGCAGGAATCTTACGATGAGTAAGTGATACGTTAGGGTTCTGATTTCTACACTCAACTTTGCCGTTGGTGTTGATGGGAATCCACAACCTTGTTGTTACTTCCGCTATTTGGATTGAGGTAATCGTATCTACGTTATTTTATACATGTGATTTACCTCTAAATCCTTGAGTACTGTGTGTGTCAGCATATTGATCCAGGGATGACACTTAAGCACAAAGACTTGACCGTCTGAGGTCGGGTCGCTACAAGATGGTATCAGAGCACATGTTGACTGTAGGACGTGACCCTAGAAACTGGCAAGCCCATAGGAAGATTTATTCTCTACAACTTTCTTTCCAAAAAGATCTCTTACCTCTCTTATCTTCTGAACTTATTCAAATATTTCCTTTTAGTTAGACCATACCCCTTTCCCTTTTTGACCACACGAAGATTTGGCTGATGAGACCACTCCAAGGAGTACAGGATATCGAACAACTAAGACTACTTTGGAATAAAGAGGATTTGTACCGTGCATTACAATGACGGAAACTACAACGATGAAGACTCCGAAGACTAGGAGAATTTGAAGGCTTTGAAGAATTTCCAGATTAGTATGACCTAGGAAGGCTACCCTCATGGAACTTGGCAGACTATGGAAAACTGTCAATACCCGAGATCAAGGTGTATCGGAGAAAGACTGGAACATGGGGTATTAGAACTCAAAAGTTTTTGAGAAAATCCTAAGGTAGGAGATATGAACTATGGAATGGTAGCTCATGTCAATGACAAGGACATAAACACGGTTATTCATGATGTTGTCGCCCGCTTACGCTATTGTCACCGTGCTGAGTTAAGCATGCAGATGCATGGAAGTATTGGATGGTAGAAGGCTGATGGAGCATCTGTCAGCAAAGGATGCACTGTTAACCTTAGCTGGTGCATCGCCAGGATGTGGAGTATTACATGAAGAATTTTTAGAGGGACCCTTAGGAAGTCATATTTGACAAGGAGGCAATTCGTGAAAAACTCAGGAACCAGAAGCTGAAAGTAGCCAAGCTGGAGGAGCTAAACCTTGAGATACCGGAGATTTGTTAGGAACTGAAGGACAGTAGGACCATGGCTCATGCCAAGGATGTTGAAACCCAGAAGTTTTTAACACAACTCCAGGAATATTAAAGGACGTCAAGAGAGACTTCGCGTTAACAGAGTTGATCTGGCAAAATAACTTGAGAAGGACAAGCACGATCGGAAGAAGCCAGCAGAGACCTGAACAAGACTTGAAGATTTTGGCGACTTTGAAGATTTATTGACCTTTAGAAGACCAAACCCCCTGTTACATACTTACGTTAGATGCGATGTTTGTGAGCTGTCATTTGTTTGATGTTTTTCCGACAGCCACAAAATAAAATGCCCTTTTCAAAACTATTGTTTGTATTATGTGTATCCCTCTCTATCTCTCTTATCTCACCCCAAAACCCCTGGACCCAATAGAAGATGAATGGGGATGAGCTCATATTATCTGGACTGATGAGTCAATTGGAGACGGACCGATGGATTCAGAACATGGAGGATCATATGAAGGATAACCCTATAGCCGGAAAGGATATGGCCCAGCATGCTCTTCAATGCTTTGAAAGAGGTGCTGCTACTTGGTGGAGGATGTACCAAAACATCAATGGATGGCAAGGAGTAACCACTTGGAAGGAATTTAAGTTAACCTTGCTAAAAGTCTCGTTTTGTGTCCCTGAATTTGAAGCCTTATGGAAAGGATATGAAGGAACTCCGTGCATGCAAGATTTGTGGAGAAATAGGGCACAACCATAAAGAACACAAGGATGAATGCCCTAATTGTGAAGGAAGTCACCTACCTGAAGAATGCCCAACTAGGCAGATTACTTGTTTCTTGTGTGAAGGAACTACCCACTACCCTGCTCAGTGTCACATTTACCCCATGGTACAAAGAACCATCCAGCAGAAGAAAGAAGCAATGAAAGGAGCCCTCATGGAGATTTTAGAAGAACCGGTGATGAAGGAAGATGTCGAGGACACACACAAAGGAAAGAAAATTAAACCCTGCACCAAGTCTTGCTATTCATGTGGAGAAGAAGGGCACATCTCCCAGAATTGCTTGAATGGGGATCTAGTAGAATTCCCGACAGAGGATGTAGAGTATGCCCACACGAAATAGAAGCCCTGATTGGAACAGAAAAGTCCAGGAAGAGAAATAGATTGGATTCCAAGAAGGACCTGAGTCATATCATATGTTTTAGGTGTCGAGAGTCATGACACTACTTCAGCAGTTACCCAAAAAGGAAGTCGGGGACCCAAGGAGGCTATGTAATCATGAGGAAACCACGAGATTTGTCAGAAGTAGTATGTTTCTGCTGTAATGAAGCAGGGCACTTTGCCAGGGATTGTCCCAAAGAGAAGGAGGCTTAAGACAAATAGTTGAGTTAGCAGCAAAAGAAATGTAGTAGTAGTAGTGGGAACAATTCTTTTATGTTGAGGTATTGAGTTGAGGCATGTAATGGAAATGCAGGAGATTGTAATACTTTGAGAATCAATGAAGTTAGCATTGTTGGTACGGAATTGGATGTATGAGTTGTTACTCTATGAACAAAGATCTTGACCATTTTCGAGGATATGAGA
Source organism: Triticum aestivum (assembly GCF_018294505.1). NCBI lineage: Eukaryota > Viridiplantae > Streptophyta > Magnoliopsida > Poales > Poaceae > Triticum > Triticum aestivum. Next base: position 128,109,520 of record NC_057804.1, on the reverse strand, counting down.
AATATGGTCTACGGATGAATTGGAGCATTTTAAGGGTGGTAGTACCCTGCGAGGAGATTTGACCTCTGGAGAGGATTATGATATTCCACGGAGTGGACTTGGGACAAAATAAGAAGGAGTTTTGTCTCGATATGTGGGATACCCCAAGAGTATGAAGGAATGAAGTATTATGGGAAATAAAGGAGATATAAGGTTGGTAATATGGAGCAATTGTAACTCCATGATGAGTTTGAGTAATCACTTCTTAGTTTGGTACCAGTAGAAGTAAGGGAGACAGTACCATTGGATGGATTTAAGAATGCTAGGAAGTTGGATGTTGGAATAATGATCAGTTGCCCCGATGATGAGTTCAAGGTTTGCAAGTGATGAGGTGGGCCATAACCCACAGGCCCCAGGACCTACCATGAAGCAAGCACATTCTTGCTGAAGGAAAAACCTTGGAAGAGGATATGCCTTACGATCTTTTAGGAGTTTACGCAAAACCCGAGAGTTGTGAAGGAACGATAGACTTTTGTTTGGCTTGTAGAATCAAGGATTTATCCGAACTTGGTTCATGACAAGAGAAATTCTACAATGCTTGTGAGGATGACCGAGTGTTAGAATGCGAGATTCGCTAAACCATATACAGGGTAATGATTTGGGTGCGGGATCGATTGATCACCAAACCGACTTACTCTTATCATTCGCCTTGCTACACGGGATGGTAAATCTGAGTGACTTGCCTACAGTAGAGAGACGACGATAGTAAACCTTGTTTGAACCTTAGAATGGTATAAGTATTTTTTTCCCTTGTACAAGGCAGTTGTTGCCAATCGTAGGACATACGGTGAGGTTCAACCCAGACCCGTTTTCTGTAGGAGAAACCATAAATTGTTGACCGCCATGAGATGTCGATAGTTGTTTAGTATTGGTGCCAGACTCGTCAGCTAAGAAGACCCAGTCACAGAAGAACCTTATCAAGATAAAAGGACAGAAGAATTGAGGAAAAAGGTTATGCCGTTATCGGAAGAGCCTAGAGAAGGAATTATCCTGAAGATCTGAGAAGATCGATACTGTCAACAATAAGGATGGAGCATATGAGTTTTGATGGAACCGCAACGATGTTTTTAAGGGTGGTAGCACCCGAGACCCCCTGTGATGATCAGTGGATTTTGAGAAGACCCCGGACCTAACCTAATTCTTGCTAGCCTCTTCGAATCTCGAGGACAAGATTCATTTTAAGGGTGGTAGGTTTGTAACATCCCAAAAGTCTAAATTTTGGAATGTTATATTAAATAGATAAGTTTTGATTGCTTGTGTGATGTGCTGTGTGAAATTGAGTAAAATTTGAAACTTTTGAAAGTTAAATGAGAGGGAATAAAAGGACTTTCCCAAACTTTCACCTTTGCTTTCTGATCTCCATGGATTCAAATACTTTTCAAACACAAAACCCTAGAGTGAAGATAATATGACTTCTTCCATTTAAATAAATGAAAAAGGTTTTGAAAAGATTTGAATTTCATTCGGAAATATTTCGAATTCATAAACTTCATGCAACTCAATGATTTTCATGAGAGAAGATAAAATGACTTCTTCAAAGCGTATGAAATATGAGTTGGGACTTTAAAAGAAATCCAATTTAAAGTCCCTTTGAAAATTATTTTCAATTTGGACATATTTGGGTTTTATTCAAATTATTTTTCTCCAAAATAAAATATATGGAAAATAGGGTATAATGATTCCCTACAGTAGAAAAATGGAGAGAAACAAATTTGAATTAATTTTGGTATTTTTAAATGATTTTATTGGGTTTTAAATAGGTTAGTAGCACTGTCTGAATTATTAGAATTGTTGTGTATTTTATTTTAAGCTAGAATAATTTTCATGTCGTAGAAAACCTTTTTTTGAAAATTTTGATATATTATATGCCTATATAATATATTTATTTATTTCGTTTTATTATTTTGTTTGCCTGTGTCGGATTTCGGGTTCCGGCAGACCCTCTAGGTTCGAACACTGGGGTGCGCGCGGAGATCTCGCCCTCTACCTACCTGCACCTCGCCGCCTCGCTAGGATCTAAGCTATGAAAGGAACAACACAAGAGACACAGGGTTTATACTAGTTCGGGCCACCATTGTGGTGTAATACCCTACTCTAGTTTGTGGTGTGGTGGATTACCTCTTGGGCTGATGATGAACAATACAAGGAAGAACAGCCTCGTGAGGGTCTGTTCTTGGCAGGTGCGATAAACTGCTAGCGGGAGTTCAGTCGCTCTTCCTACTTGTTTTCCGATTATGATCATGATCCTCTACCTTGTGGGTGGCTAGTCCTATTTATAGGCAAAGGCCCTAGGCCTCTTCCCAAATATTGAGCGGGAAGGGCGCCAACAATTGGCCATTTTGAAGGGGAACATCCAGTACACTTATCCTGACTAAAGTTGGTCCTCGCCTGTCAAAGGCTCTGGTGGTGACACCGGCTTGGGCTCCACAATGACTTCCTTCCTGCCGCTACGACGGTCTTGGTCTTGTTGCACCGAAACGGATGCCTTTGCTTGATGCTCTCGCCTGCGCTTGCTCCCTTTGCACCAAAGAGGAAAGGAGGACACTGCACGGGCTGGCACCCGCCTGGCGCCCTTGGTCGTCATGGCTTGCATCATGGGCACCTCGTGATGTACCCCGCCTTGATCTCTCCGCCTCCTCGCGAGCCAGCCTGACGAGGCCGTGCCTGAGGAAGCTTCCTGTCGTCCACCCTGCGAGGCTTGGCCCCTCGCGAGGGTCTTGAGCTCGTGCTGATGAAGATGGGCCGTGATGTGCCGCCCCTTGAGCCACGTCGCAGGCCGCAGGCAGGCAAGTCTGGGGACCCCCGTTCCCAGAACACCGACAGTAGCCCCCGGGCCCAAGGTGTGCCCGGAGTTGGCTGAGCAGAGAAGCGAAGGGGCAAGTGCGAAGCGCCGCAGGCCCTAATAGCCTGCGGCCTCGGGCGCCGCGTGGCGGTTGGTTGGTCGTGGGCGGCCCTGTTCCCCCACGCCTCCTTATTTTGCACCCAGCTAGGCGGACCCGTGGTTGCACACAGTCATTCCTCTTTTCGCTGCTCGATCGTCCCCTACTCTTCCTCCTCTCGAGCTCCAGTCTCTCCTTCCAATCCAATCTCGAATCCTCCCTCTTCCCATTGCCATGGCTCCGATGAAGAAGGGGAAGGGGAAGAAACCGGTGCCTCCGCCTCACTCGCCGTCGGCGGCGGCTCCCGCCGTCGATCGGTCGATCATACTCAACCGAGAAGGCTTGGGCAAGGTCAGCTCTGCTCTGGCCACTATCTTCAACGAGTGCGGGAGGACGACGGCCTAGCCCGCGTCCCACTTCTCCATCGACAGAGTAGTCACCGAGGTCTGGTACTTTGCCGATGCCCTGTGGGCGGGATTGGTTCCCCCTTTTCCAATTTCTTCAACGCCGTGCTTTCCCATTACCAGATCCATATGATGCATTTGGGTCCTGAATCCATTACTTTTCTCGCCGTCTTCGCCTTTGTCTATGAGGCAATGATGGGCATCCCTCCTTGGGTTGCCTTGCTGCATCACTTTTTCTCTCTACGCCTCGTCGACCCCACCCAATGCTCGAGGTGCGTGAGCTTCATTGCCGCACCAGAAACAGCGGCCTCAGGGATTGATTTCAGCCTTCCTTTGCCCGCGCCTGGGTTCCGCGAGCGATGGCTGTACGTGGATGTAGGGGTGCCCAGCCCCCTGCTTTCGGAGCCAACATCGCCCGCTGTCCCCAATTCAGGCTGGGGCCAGGAGACGCTCATTAGCCCCCGGCTCATCTTTGTATGGCGTCGCTTCGCGCTCTTGAGGGCGCTCAGCGTGATGGTGCCCAGGGTGGTGAAGGAGTTCCTGCTATGTCGCATTGCTCCTCTCCAGCGCCACTCCCGCCGGATGTGGGCCTTCAGCGGGCGTGAAGATCGCATGAGGCTCCAGGAGGAGGACCTGACGCCCGAAGCGCTGAGGAAGGTGCTCTTGGTCTTGACCGGGGACCCTTCCCCCGGGCAGCGTCCGGCAAGGGGGGCTTTGTTGTACCTTTGCTCAAGCAGGGGCGACTTTGTGAATCAGATGCCCGGCTTTGACGAATGGGGGCTGCGCCCCGCTGGCCTCACGGGGCCTCGCGAGAGCCCAGTTGTCGGTGTCAAAACCGGCGGATCTCGGGTAGGGGGTCCCGAACTGTGTGTCTAGGCGGATGGTAACAAGAGACAAGGGACACGATGTTTTTACCCAGGTTCAGGCCCTCTCGATGGAAGTAAAACCCTACTCCTACTTGATTAATATTGATGATATGGGTAGTACAAGAGTTGGTCTACCACAAGATCAGAGAGGCTAAACCCTAGAAGCTAGCCTATGGTATGATTGTTGTTCGTCCTACGGACTAAAACTCTCCGGTTTATATAGACACCGGAGAGGGCTAGGGTTACACAGAGTTGGTTACAATGGGAGGAGATCTTCATATCGCATCGCCAAGCTTGCCTTCCACGCCAAGGAAAGTCCCATTCGGACACGGGACGAAGTCTTCAATCTTGTATCTTCATAGTCCGGGAGCCTGGCCAAAGGTCATAGTCCGGCCATCCGGACACCCCCTAATCCAGGACTCCCTCAGTAGCCCCTGAACCAGGCTTCAATGACGACGAGTCCGGCGCGCAAATTGTCTTCGGCATTGCAAGGCGGGTTCCTCCTCCGAATACTTCATAGAAGATGTTTGAACACAAGGATAGTGTCTAGCTCTGCAAAATAAGTTCCACATACCACCATAGAGAGAATAATATTTACACAAATCTAATCTGCTGACATATTCCATAGTGTGACATCACGCTACGGGCAAGCCTTTATTCGAATCGTTTTACTGTTCCACCTCAGCGCATTTAGCGAGGTGGTTTCCTTGGCGCGTCTTGTAAAAGCAGAGAGTATGTCCCCTTATTCCGGGATTCCCATCAATACGAGCGTGGGTAACCCAACCGTGCCATTGGTATGACTTCTTAATTGAAAGTGAGTCCCAAACGGTCACGGGGAGGGCTCTTGGTATTGAACCTCTTTATAAAGAGACCAAGGCTCGACTCCTTTCTTTCAATCCAACCAAATCCGCCTCTCGCCTCGAGTTCCAACACCCAAAGCTCCAGATTCAGGCGCTTCGGACCTTCAATGATGTTCGACTCCGACCCCCAAGGCCGGTGGATGCCTTCCTCCATTATGGAAGAAGACGTGCGAAAGCTGAGAGATGCCAGGTATCTAACCGGCGAAATCTCGCATAGGCTGCCTGCTCAAGGGCAGGCTATTCCCACTCCCCAGCCCAGTGAGAGTGTGGTGTTCACATCTCACTTCCTTCGGGGGCTAGGCTTCTCGATTGATCCCTTCGTGAGGGGGCTCATGTTTTATTACGGGCTGGAATTTCACGACTTAGCTCCGGAGTCCATCCTCCAAATCTCATCATTCATTGTCGTGTGTGAGGCCTTCCTCCATATTACTTCTCACTTCGGACTGTGGCTTAAAACCTTCAAGGTAGAACCGAAGACGATCGAGGGGCAGCACGCTGAGTGCGGAGGGGCTATTATAAGCAAGATTGCCGACGCTCCATGGCCCGAGGGCTCTTTTCAAGAGGAGTTCGGCTTATGGCAACGGGAGTGGTTTTACATCACAGCCCCCAGGGGCACCAAGCGGGTGGCGCCACCTGCTTTTCGCTCGGGTCCCCCACCACGGCTAGCATCATGGGTCAATAAAGGGCTTAACTGGGGGCCGTACAAGGACGTGCCCTTGCTGCAGGACCGCGTTCGAGATCTCCTAGAAAGAGATATCAATCTGGCGGTAGTGGCGCAGGTTATGCTGATTCGCCACATACTGCCCTGCAAACGTCGCCCCCTCCGCCTGTGGGAATTTAATCCGGAAGGACTGCAAGCCCCCCAACACTTTATTCTTCGGATCACAAGCAATGTGTCCGGACTTGTCCGAGGACGCAGGTCTGAGCTGCAATCGCCAGGACACTCAAGTAAGTAGCCCTGTACCCGGACATGCTATCCGTGCATTTATCATAACACTGCCTTTAAAAGAGCTATCCTTCAAACATGAGTGGATAGCGAAAGCAAAGCTTATCAGGTGTACGGCCCCCCTCCCTAAGACCACGCCGGATCCCGTGTTGACCAGGATGCTGGAGATTGCGCCTTTGGAAGAAGGCTAAGAGGGGAACAAAGAAGCTACCGCCTCCTCGAAGGAAGCTGTCAGGAAAGGAGGAATCGAGAATTCCTCTATCCAGGGAAAGAAGAGGACCGCCTCTGAAGACCCGGAGGTGATGGCCTCAAAGCGGGGGAAGAAATCTTCGTCAGAGAGTCCGGCGCCGGAGGGTGCACCGGCCGCATTGTGCCCCCAAGGGGATCAGCTCTCCAATGAGCCGTAAGTAAAGAGGGTGGGTTTTAAAATGAGTGATATCCATGTTTTCTTTCTGAGGAAGATAACCAAAATTTTACCTCGCAGTTCGGATCTTGACCCTTCTCAGCAGAGCTCGTCTTCCATGGATCTTCGTCCAGAGATGAAGGAGAGCGAAACGCCTCCCCCCGTTGTACCATCTTGCGAGGCTGGCGACCCCGAGGTGTTGTCTCAGAGGATTTCTCCAAATCCGGACTTTGAAAAAGGTCGTCGGACTAGTCCGGCACCTTTAGGTGCACGGTCGGAGGGGCTGCAGGATCTTCTCGAGCGAGCGTCTATCTCAGAAGAACACCGTGTGTTGATGGACACGGTGATTAGAAGGATTTCATCCGCGGAAAGCGGATTGTACGAGGCCGCCAGGAGTATACTGACAGGTTTTGAGGTACGCGAAGAGATGTACCTTTTGACAGAGCCGCATATATAAAATGCGCCATGTATAAATAGTAGCCCCTGAGACTCTGTGTGTTGTCAAAAATGACGACGCATAGAGGATCATAATCCCAGGTATAATATGTCGCCTTTCCTATGTAGGTGGTCAGGCGTTCGGTGGCTAGCCGGACTGATGAATCTGCCGAGCTAAAGTGGCAACTTGACGTAGCAGATGTCGACATCGCGCTTGTAAATAAGCGGCTAGACGAGGCACAAGGTATGTAATGTCTCCAAAGACATCTGATAAGAGGAGCTTGATGCTCGTGCCTTATAACATATGTGCTTAATGCAGATGGTGTCGCTGACGTGGAGAACCTTCGGGCGGAACTTGCCCGAGCCAAGGAGCAAGCGAGGAAGAGTGATACGGCTGCCGCCAAAGCGGCTGAAGAGCTAAAAGCCGAACAGGCTGCTCACTGTCAAAGCAAGAAGGAAATGGCCGAGATGGCCGTAAAATTTAAGGATGCTACCGACCGTTGTAAGCTTCGTGAAGAAGATAGGGTGGCACAGAAGGACCTAGAAAATGTCACTGTCGAGGCCAAGGACACTCGCTCTGCAATGAGAGCTATGAAGGAGGAGCTACGTCAGGCCGGAGATATCGCGGCTGGAAAGCCCTATATGCTGCGGATGAAGTTCGGGGATCCTAAGTATGCTCCGTTGGACTGGAAGTGGATTGCGGCGAACACTTATCTGGATTTGGCGGCAAGTGCCGAGGACGCGACCGAACACTTCCGGGGTCTGGATGACCATAAATTGGGAGAACTGTTTTGGTTGCAGTTCCATAATCTGAAGCGCCCACTTTCGGTATCCGACCATTTGGCCGCTTGGGCGGAGCTGAACAGGTTGTCCGGACTCGCTATGAGGTATGTCGCGAGTCGTCTGTGGCCAGAAGAGCCGGAGCCGAAGAGTTATTTTAGCTTGGTACAGCAGTTCCTTGGTTCGGTGCCGCATGTTGATACAATGAAGAGGTCAGCATGCATAGAGGGTGCACAGATGGCTCTTGCCCGTGTCAAGACATACTGGGCGGATATGAAGGCCAGTGTTGTTGCATCCCGGGATTCGGACGAAAGCCGAGTACCTGCCAAGCACTACTTTGAGGAAGTTCTTCAGGGCGCTCGTTTAATAGAGACGCAGTGCTCGAAGGATGTTGTGTTCGAATAACATGTGCTATTGTAAACCAATATTTTGATAGGATGTAAAAGCTTTTTATACTTGTGCTTTCAAGAATCATAATGCCTCCTGTGCGGCCGTTAATGTATATGTGTATATAACCTGAAAGATGCAGTCATTGGCTTCAGCCCCCACGCATATAATGCGGGGGTGTTTGCAAAAGGCGCATTTTCACACTTGACCCAACGTCTTGGTCCTATAAAGGAGGTGATAGCGCGGCGAACTAGGCAACCGGACTATAATGCTTTATCACTTTCACTTAGCCATAGGAGTTTGACAGTGGGGCTACTAAATAGCCCCTAGTGGCACCGCGCTCGCCCAAATTTGGGGCGCGTGTGTGCCTGACCGGGAAACGGCCCTTCGTTAATGCGAAGGAATCCTAAAGATTCTGGCAGGTCACCGAGTGGTTGACCAGTCTCTCGCTAGATCATGATAGTCAGTTTTCGGCTTTCTCTACGAAGGTGCTCACCTGGCCGAATCGGGGCACAATCGCAGTAGTTCTCCTGGTGCCGCCTTAGCCGATAGAGCGGAACTTAAGGCAGCAAAACACAGGAGACGGGCAAACCCAACATTTGACCAAAGACATGATTCGGAGCTGATGCATATAAGGCCAAACTCGCGACACCGAACACTCTCTAAGGTATTCGGTCTTTATGAAGACGGGCCGAACAAAAGCCCTTGGTAAAAAAGCCCCTGGTGTCCAGGTATGCGCAAAATTCTGGCGTGGCCACATGCCAAGACGCCAGCCTCCTCCTCGGTGATAGCAAAAACCGGGGGATGTTATCAACAAGAGACAGTAAAAAAGGTTTACGCAGGGTCTTAATTTGAAAAGCATCCTTGAAACGGGTCCCTGCTGCACGTCTGCGCCTGTGTCTCCGTTGTGCCGTATCCTGGACAGGTGTAGCACGGAGTTCGTCTGCAAAAGAGAGGAACTTAGTGGAAAATCAATCGTGCGAGAAATCTATGTTAAAATAAACAAAGCATAATACAAAAACATGGGTATGATTGAGCTTTATTGTCGCGCGGAGCCCCTTGTACAGGGTTATGCGGCTATGAAGCCTTTGCATGTTTACTCCGGATTCGTTGAGCCATGACCGGGGTCATTAACGACCTATGTAGGTGCTTTGAGTAGTAAAGCTGGGTAAGTGTGCGGTTGTCAAGGCAGCCGCACCATCCTGCGTGCTCGGGGAACACTTGATATTTCCCTTTAATGAGATGGTGCCTCGTGGACCAGGCATTTTGAGTGTAAGGGATGCATAATGCGGTATTGCGTTAAAGCGGGCGAAAGCTTCGTGTCCCAGTAGCGCTTGATAGCGACTTATGAATGGGGCGATGTGGAAGGTTAGCATTTCACTTCGGAAGTTGTCGGGGGAGCCGAACATAACTTCTAACAAGAGGGAACCCAAACAATGGGTATCTGGGCTTGGCGTGACCCCTTTAAAGGAAGTTTTGCCATGGCGGATTATTGCTGGGTTTAACCCCATCTTGCGGATTGTGTCCTGATATAGTAAGTTTAGGTCACTCCCGCCGTCCATGAGAACTTGTGTAAAGTGGAGTCCGTCAATTATCGGATCTAAGACCAATGCAGTCCGACCTGCGTTCCGGATACCTCTAGAGTAATCCTGATGGTCAAATGTGATTGGTTGTAACAACCAGTGGCTGGATTCCTCTGGGACAGGCTGTAAGGCGCGTATCTCCGTAGGCGCCAATCTGTTTTTTCCTTTTGTCACATGAAGTGAATTTACTGTTTTGACTTCTTGTGGGAACTTCTTTTGTTCCCCAGTGTTCTGCTTATGGGATTCGCCGTCATCCTTGCTTGGTATGTCGAGCCCCTTGTGTTCGGCGTTGAGTTTGCCAGATTGCTTGAAGACCCAACAATCTCTGTGGGTATGGTTTGCCGACCTCCCGGGGGTACTATGGATTTGACATATTTTGTCCAAGATTTTGTTGAGGTTAGATAGCTCGTCACTGTCAGCTTTGGGAGGCGGCTTTTTCCGATTTTGTCGAGAGCTTTTGAATCCGGCGTTGACTGTCGTGCTCTTCGGGCTGTTATCCTTGATCTGGCGCTGTTCCTTAATACGGCACGGTTTCCTGTTTCCGTCTCTGAGTTCAGATGTACTTGGGTCGCTGGTGCTGCTCCTTGCCAACCAGCTATCCTCTCCTACGCAAAAGCGGGTCATGAGGCTGGTCAATCCTAGCTCCTGATCCTCCCGTTGCTTTGGATGATCCTTGCTCTACAGGGCCCTTCCTGCCGAGCTCACGGAAATGGCTGAGGAGCCATCCCCCCAGGCTCCGCCCTCTCCACCATCTTTGAGCGCTCCGAGCTCGAGCAGAGCCCTTGTGGTGAGGCCGGTCGGAGAGGTGAGCCATCCTGTGGCGCATCGCGGCTCTGCGCGCCTCGCGACCCTCCTTCGCGAGCCTTCTCAGGGCATAGCCAGCCTACCTTGGGCTTCGCGTCTGGTCGTGGATGGCGATTGGCTGAGGTCGGCCCTGTGCTCTTCATTTGGGGATGGGCTGGCTCCAGGCCGGGCTTCTGGCAAGGCGCGCCCGGCCATCGCGAGGGCGCCAGCCCCCAGCCCCCTGCCCAGAGGGGGAGTGCTGATTCGTGGCCCCCGCGCTTACTTGGGGCGGATGACGACACAGAAGACGTGCTCGAGCGCGCCCGAGGGCGTCGCGTTCTTCGCCAAGGGTTTCTCCGGAGGGCGGCTGACGCGGTGAGCCGGCTTGGTGAAGAGCTTGCTGATGAAGATGCGCGCCTTGAGGCTGAGGGCCTGCGCCTGGCTGAAGAGAGGCGCAAGCTGAAGGCGGCTATTGCCCTTGCACGCCACCAGCGTGACCTCGATAATGAGGAGGCCGAGGCGTTGCTGGTGGCCTCTCAGGAGGCCCATTCCCGGGGCGTCGAGGAGGCCCGAGAGGCTGATCATCGGTGTGAGGCGGCGGAGGAGCGAGCGCGGGAACTCCAGGCCCGGTGCCATTCCATGGAGCAGCAGGTGGAGCTACATGAGGCGGCCCTTGCATCGATGAAGGTGGCTTCGGTTGACCAGGCAGAGCTCCAGAGGCGTGAGGAGGCACTGACGCTGGAAGCTGCTGAGCGCGCACGCGACCTTAAACGTCTGGAGACGAGAGAGCGCTTGGTGACGCAGACGGAGGATGACGTTGCTGCGTGCGAGGCCTGAGTCCTGGAAGAGGTTGAACGCGGGGTGGCGACGGCCCGCTTGAACCTTGAGCGCGAGTTCGACGAGAGGCTGGGGTTGATCCAGGTCGAGGCTGAAGGTAGGACCGCCTCCCTAAGGGCCAAGCTGGAGGAAGTGACGCGGCAGACTGATGCTTCCCGGGCCGCCCTCGGCATGGCGCAGGAGGAGCTGGCTACCTCCCGCGCCGAGGCGCTTCTTCTCCGCCAGCGGGTGGATGAGGCTGAGGCCGTTGCACGGCAGAACGAGGACGAGATACGCCAGCGGCGGATTCTGGAGCACGAGCACGGCCCCATGCTCACCATGCTCCAGGAGAGAGCCAACACAGCCTTGGGTAACATCTGTGAGGCGGCCGTTGACGAGCCCCACGCAGTCAACTATGCTGGCAATCTTCAGTTCGTTACCGAGGTGGTGACGCAGCTGGAGGCGCGGTTGGTCGGAGCCAACAGGATGGTGGAGGAGAGGAGCCGCGCCTTGCTCAGGCGCGCCTTTTCTCGTGTCTTCAGCCACCTTCGGAACATGGACCCCAACTTCGACTTTGACGCCGCCATCGCCCCAGTACCCCAGGCCGTCCGGGGCGACCTGGCGCACTGGGTGGAAGACAACGTGGATGCCCTTGTCAGGGGCTTCGCTTCTGATAACGACGGCGTGGTCGTGGCTGCTGACGAAGGCGACGTGGTGAATGGCCCTGACGCCGCTGATGGTGACGCGGAGAGCGATGGCGAGGCCAGAGACGCCAGCGATGATTCAGGAGGTGCCCCTGAGGATGCATTGGGGGATTTATTCGACTGACCGCGTGTTGTCCCTGCTTCCTTACCCTGCGCAGATAGAGTTCGGGCCTTGCCCTAAAGGTTGTAAGAGCATTTTGGGAGGGGGAGCCCCTCGTGTAAAAACTCGCATTCAGCGTATTAGTAGATGCGATATCACCCGTACGCCTGCGCCAAGCGGCTGACTTTGCGACGAGCTGGCTGGCTTGTTTACCTTCGACCCACGTGGGCCTCGAGTTAGTCTGCGGAGGGCTGTGGTGTCTCGAGCGTCTCCTGAACGAGCCCATCGAACCTGTAATGAAAGCCTCCTCAGAGGGCGCGGTGACGGCAGTCCGGGCTGCACGCAAGCTAAGCCTGACCCGGCTCGCGAGGGGCTCACGAGAGGAGGCAGCTGAGGCAAAGTGGTAACCAGAACGCGAGAGATTGCTCGAACGAGACTAAACACCCCTTCCCCGAACACACGCAAATCTTCGAGCTCAAATCCAACTTAAATCCAACGGGGGAAAACGACAGCCAAGGGGAAAAACAATGAAAGCAGAAAAAGGCCGCGTCCGACACCTAGTCTAGTCTTGGACGTCCTCTCACCAGCGCGGAGCTAAGTGCTGCCATTGGGCGTGGGAGGGAGCCCTAGGGCCTGAGGCCGGCACCCCTGAGACTCCGGGGCGTGTACAGCCCCACTCATTATTACGTGAGAGTGTCACAGGGCGGCGAGCTTCACAGGTACCGGCCTTGCTTCATATCGCCAGCTGAGGGCCCCGCCTTGCGCCACACTCTAGTGCCACCGACGACGACCGGAAACCAGGACGCCGCCGACGGGGTAGAGCGGTCGCCAGCGGTTCCCCCGACGACCACGGGTCCTCTGCCAGGGGCAGGCCCTGAGGCACCTCCCCAGTAGAGGGCCTACCTCCTGAGGACGCCTTGCTCCGAACGGCGCGATGGTGATGCCGGATGTCGGCCCCTCTCCTGCAGCCCCCGGTGCCCTCCTCCTGAGGGGTAGGAAGCTGCAGGAGTGGGGCAGCCGCCCGTTGTGGCAACCTGTACCTCCTGCAATCCATGGTTAGCGTATGCCTGCTCCTGAGGAATTAGTGATACCCGATAGTCGTTGCTTCCAGCATGGCTGACGGGGCCTTCCCGGGGCTCCTGGAAGAGCTCAACTTCTGGTGCCTTGTCCCCCCAGCTTGGGTCGAGGAGCGAGCCTTGTTCGTCCTCATGCGCGCGCCCTTGGTCCATCATGTGGGGCACGTACTCTTCTGGGGCCGCCATCCCGAAGGCCGCGTCGTAGTGCTCCGCGTGCCACGCAGTTCTGCTTGAGTCGCCCGCCTGGGGGTGGTAGCGTGGCGGCCCACCGGGGCCATGGGTCGTGGCGAGTCCTTCTTCGCTGGCCAGGGGCGGAGGCAGCACCACTGCTGGCCCGGTGCTGACGGCCTGGCCGGCGTTGGGGTGGCCTTGGAGTCCACTTCAGGCTGCGCGGGCGTGCGTGGAGCCTCCGCGCGGGCCGCCCTGGACCTCAGGTGGGAGTTGGGTGCAGAAGGGGTGAGCCCTCGAGGCAGCGAAGCCCAGGAGCTCTGCCACCCGCTCTAGCAGCACGTCGCGACCGCCTTCCAGCAGCCTGCATTGTAGTAGTTCTCGGGCCACTGTGAGCGCGGCCCTCGAGTTCGCCTGCTCCCGTCGGGTGTACGGCGTCGTGGCCGCAGTGTGGTTGGAGGCCCTCGCCGCCGACCGCGCCTGCCGCGGTGTGAGAGCTGTCGTTGCCTGTCCGTGCCGCCCGCGGCCTGTAGCGCCCTGCGGACCGCGAGCTGCTTGGGGCATGGGGTTGCCCGGGGCGAGCAGCTCTGCATGGGTGGGCCAGGCCGCCCAGGGATCAGGGTTGCCTGCCTGGTCGCCGGACATGATGATGATGATGCGACGGGACGCGAAGCGGCAGAAGATGGATTCTGGCGCACCCCTACCTAGCGCGCCAAATGTCGGATTTCGGGTTCCGGCAGACCCTCTAGGTTCGAACACTGGGGTGCGTGCGGAGATCTCGCCCTCTACCTACCTGCACCTCGCCGCCTCACTAGGATCTAAGCTATGAAAGGAACAACACAAGAGACACAGGGTTTATACTAGTTCGGGCCACCATTGTGGTGTAATACCCTCCTCTAGTTTGTGATGTGGTGGATTGCCTCTTGGGCTGATGATGAACAATACAAGGAAGAACAGCCTCGCGAGGGTCTGTTCTTGGCAGGTGCGAACACTGCTAGGGGGAGTTCAGTCGCTCTTCCTACTGGTTTTCTGATTATGATCATGATCCTCTACCTTGTGGGTGGCTAGTCCTATTTATAGGCAAAGGCCCTGTGCCTCTTCCCAAATATTAAGCGGTAAGGGCCCCAACAATTGCCCATTTTGAAGGGGAACATCCAGTACACTTATCCTGACTAAAGTTGGTCCTCGCCTGTCAAAGGTTCTGGTGGTGACGCCGGCTTGGGCTCCATAATGACTTCCTTCCTGCCGCTGCGACGGTCTTGGTCTTGTTGCACCGAAACGGATGCATTTGCTTGATGCTCTCGCCTGCGCTTGCTCCCTTTGCACCAAAGAGGAAAGGAGGACACTGCGTGGGCAGCCGCCCGCCTGGCGCCCTTGGTCGTCATGGCTTGCGTAATGGGCACCTCGTGAGGTACCCCGCCTTGATCTCTCCGCCTCCTCGCGAGCCCGCCTGATGAGGCCGTGCCTGAGGAAGCTTCCTGTCGTCCACCCTGCGAGGCTTGGCCCCTCGCGAGGGTCTTGAGCTCGTGCTGATGAAGATGGGCCGTGCTGGACCGCCCCTTGAGCCACGCCGCAGGCCGCAGGCAGGCAAGTCTGGGGACCCCCGTTCCTAGAACGCCGACAGCCTGGAAAATGTTTAAAAAAAGGACTTACTTTCCCCGCGGGCCAACTGGGCTGAAGCCCAGCCAGCCGGCCCAGCTCCGCGCCGCCTCGCCCGTCGTCCCTGACCAGGACTCCTCCCAGAATCCGGCACCGCCCCGCCACCGGCTGCCCCCTCCCCCACGCCACCGCCCTCCCCTGCCCCTTTAAAAGGCCACCCCGGGACCCCTGGGTCCTGTTTTCGCCGCCACCGCCGCAGATCTCGCCGTCGCCGGTGCTCGCATCCCGCCGCCGCCACCTCCGACTCCGCCGCCCCGCGCCGCGCTCGCCGCCGTCTCCGCCCATCGCCGCCAACCCTGGAGCCGCCGCCGCCGTCTGCCGGACCTCGCCGGAGTTAGGGTAAACCCTAGCCCCGACCCCCGCCGTCGGATCGAGATCCGACGATCTAGACTCATCCTTTTTTTCGGCTAATTAACGAATGCCCGTTCGTTTAGGTTTTATTTGTGATCAAATTTGCTAGATTAGTTGCTGTAGCGAGCGTTCGCTCGATAGAATTTCTCTTTTTTTTCTTTTTTTCGGCCAGGGACCTATCTGTGAATATATTTTTTTGCACATTAGCCCCTGGGTTTCAAACGGTCACAACTTTTTGTCCGTTTATCCAAATCCAACGAAACCAATGCCCACGTCTTCGTTATGATCCCCTCCATCCAGATAACCAACTTGAAAATGTTTTTGAAAGTTTAAAATTTGAATTTCAAATAGTTTAGTATTTGAACTTTGTTTGATCGTAACTCGAGTTATATAACTCCGTTTGAGTTGATTCTTTTTGCAAATTGAAGCTCTTGACATGAACTTTCTGATAGGCCAAATCCACACAATTTTGGTACTGTTAGAAATTGTTTACTGTTGGAAGAGTCATTTGATTGGTTTCGAAGTTTTCCGGATTGTTTTCCTCGTTCTTTCCGATCTTTTGAGTGATTTCTTATGTGTGGTTACTATTGCTTGCTTACGATAGATTGAACGGAGTGTGACGAGTAGAAGTATCATGAGTTATGAGTGTGAATCATCTTCATCAACAGTACAGGCAAGTTCACACTTTGATCATATCCCTTTCATACCCAGTTTTTATGCATTAGTTTCAGTCCTCAAACATTGCATGAGTAGGATCTCTTAACATGTGGGTTGGGAAGTAGATGATGAGGTAGAACCTATTGCCCTTTTATTATCAAACCTTGGGAGTTACTTCTACATACTGCTTATATTGCTATGCTATGCTTGTAGACGTGGATTGGGTTTGAGTGTATCCATGACAGATGTGAGATTGTTAATTAATGGTTAACTTAAGGTGGCTACTTTAATACACATCTGGGTGGATTTAGGCACCTGGGGAATCCAGTGTTGCCTGTTTTTTTGGAAATCCCGGGGTTCCGTGTGATTTTCCTATGGACCGCCACCCAGGCTCAAAGGGATCATAAGATTATTCATGCTAGAAACTTTCGTGTGCAGCCACAAGCCATTATGGGCTCTGGCATAGTTGAGTATGTTGTGTGAGCTCTTGAAGAGGTAGACTAGCAGATGTAGGGGGTGTAGGTGGTACTATCTACCCGGAGTAGAGAGTTAATGCTTCTGAAAGACTGTGTCTCGGTCATCCGTTTCTCAAACATCATGAAGTGCTGAAATTCAATGGAGGAGATTGAGTCTTGTGGGGAAAGTGCGCAAACCTCTGCAGAGTGTACAAACTAATCATGGTTAGCCGTGTCCCTGGTTATGGATATCTTGAGTATCTGGTTCTTGGATTATCATGTTGATCTCATCATGTTACTTAAATAATTTGTTGGGTTATTGATGTTAATTTGGGATTGAGTTGGAGGAACCTTCTCATTGTTTTCAACAAACTTTGTAGTTAAATAAAATATATTCCTTTGTAGTAGGGTAAAATTGGCTTTATGCAAAAAACCATTAACCACAGAGCTTTCCACCAGCCATATATGCATGTAGTGATAGTCATTGTTCATCATTATCCTATGGTGTGAATTTGACAGTACATTCAATGTACTGACCCTTTGTGGATGCAATGTCTCATGTTGCAGGAATCTTACAACGAGTAAGTGATACGTTAGGGTTATGATTTCTACACTCAACTTTGCTGTTGGTGTTGATGGGAATCCACAACCTTGTTGTTACTTCCGCTATTTGGATTGAGGTAATCATATCTACGTTATTTTATACATGTGATTTGCTTCTGTTATAAATCCTCGAGTATTGTGTGTGTCAGCATACCGATCCAGGGATGACACTTAAGCACAGAGACTTGACCGTCTGAGGTCGGGTCGCTACAACTAGTGAGACCAAGCCATCGACCGTGTCATATGCTAGTCTAGTCGGCTGGGCGTCCACACAGCCCTTTCGACTAGGGACCTTTTAGGACAGCATCATACAATGCATAGTCCCACAAACAAGTCATGTACTTGCTGATACACATCATTGATAATGTCCAAGGACTATCTTTATTCATAAACACATAGGAAATATCATCATACATGATTGCCTCTAGGGCATATCTCCAACAATCCGGGCATCTCCTCTTTAGGACGGCCCGTCAGCATACCTACAGACATAACTCTGTTAATACGCTTCCCCACCGAACTCTACTGCAGTTCGTTTAAGCACTTACCATAAATGCCACGTCGAAGCCTCTTGTTCTCCTTCATGGAGTCCGCAAGTTGAGCTCGAACATCCGCTAATTCGACGCTCAGCCGGATATTGGCATCTTGGAGATTGTTTTTCTCTTGAATAACCTGCATAAGCACACGCTCGCCAGCCTTTAGCTGACTTCGAATATGTGGGTCATTATCTTTTACGCTCTTCGGATTCTTTCTGGGATCATCTGCAGAATCTTCTGTTAGACTTATAAAGCATGCCGAATACTAAATGGTATACGTCCTTGAGTTTTCTCTATTGAGACAGGTATTACCAGATGAGGCCTTCTGGGATTCCTCTAGTTCGACAGCTGAGGCCCGGAGCTGGGTCTTGCATTCCTCTAGCTCTCGAGATAAATGGGTATTCTTATCTACAAGAACCTATGCATACAATGATCCTTAAATCAGTTGTTCCAACTGTTTCAAGTCTCAGGGGCTACTGATACATATGCTTATTAAATTTTCTTACCCGAATATCCTTTGCATACTGGTCCGTCGCTCGGGCGAGTCCATCTTGAGAAGGTCGGATGTATGCGTCTCCCGAATTGAAGGCATTGAACGCCTCTTCGGAAAAAACACCGTCGCGGAGTACGGCCCGGTGGCGCCGGTGATTCATGGCGCTCTCTACTTCAGAATTTGTGGTGGAGAGCCTATCCGCATCCTCTATCGGAGGACAATTCGGCGTCGTCCCCACATTAGCCTCCACTCGTGAGGCCGGTTCTGGAATCCGGCTGGTGGAGGCGTGGCCGGCAGGGTCTCCAGATATAGCCCGGCGACTACTCTTTCTTCCAGGACATGATGGATGCTGTTACATTTCAAACATGATACTCATAGGGTAGGTTTTAAATTATACCTCTGCAACGGCGTTTCAATCTTGACCGCCTTCCTCTTAAGCCTGCCTGGCCTGGATGCCCTTTGCTGATGAGCCCCTAGGGGCTCGGCGCCGCGTCACGGTGGATGTCTCTATAAAAGTATGATATATGTGCATAAGGTATGGCATAAAGAGGGAATCCTTTTCGAAAGTTAGGGCTTCAGCTTCGCTTACATGTGATGCGGGGAGCAGTCCGGGATAATCAGCGATGATGGCCACTAGGGTGCCGTCGCAACTTTCCTGATATATGTCCCATCGACAAGCTCCACAGATATATACAGGTCTTCTTCAAGTCCGGGGTCGAGGACCCGGCCAGGATCCTCTGGCTGCGAAGAGGGGCTGTTGAACTCTTTCACAACCTTCCTCAGTTCCTGCTTTGAAATAGCAAGGTAAATGATTGTGACAAAGGATGCAAGAATGGACGGAGTTGAGTAAAGAGTAACGACTTACCGAGCTTGGGGGGTTGTACATGGAAAATCCATCCCGCGGCTTAATGCGGAGGAACTCCTCTTCTTCTCCTTTATATAAATTGGACAGTATCCTCGCCAGAGCAATGGCGGACTCCGGACCTTTATGACCATAGCGGGTAGCATCGTCTTCCCATTGAAGTGCCACATGGGTTTCCCCCGATATTGAAGTGGTTGCACCCCCCCACATTATGCATATTGACATAACTTTGATTATTGTCAATCCTGATTGGGCCAGTGTTTTTATCCTGCCCATCAAGAAGTGGACCTCTCTGTCATCTTCCTCCTCGGGGCTCCAAGGGTGCCAGCTTTGGCGTTTCTTTAGTGGAGCGTTACTGAACTCAGGAAGGCCCGTCCGGATTGGGTTTGGAAGGGGAACGTCGTCCACATAAAACCACTCCGAGGGCCAGTCTTCGGATGCCTTCTTTGGAATGCCGGATAAGTATCCAGTCTGGGCGACGCGCCATATTTCGGCTCTGCCCACTTGATATATAGATCCCTCCTGATTACGAGGGACGAGGCAGAATAGCCTCTTCCATAACTCGAAATGAGCCTCGCAGCATAGAAATAGCTCGCAGAGGGCAACGTAACCTGCGATGTGCAGTACGGAGGCGGGGGTGAAATTATGTAGCTGGAGGCCATAGAACTCCAGGAGACCGCGGAGGAACGGGTGGATTGGAAACCCGAGTCCTCTCAGCAAATATGGGACAAGGCATACCCGCTCCCCCTGAGATGGGTTAGGAAAGCTCTCCGCTTGCTCCCCGCCATCATAGGTGGCTAGTCCGGATCGAACGGTGACCATGTATGCAGGTGGAAGGAACCCTTGGGTCTGCAACTCTACTAAATGGCTGTGGGGGACAGAACACTTTTCCCAATCACCTGGCTTATAGCTAAGGGAGCAAGAAGAGGAGTTGCGGCGACCGGCCATGGTGGAATGGTTTTTCCGGTTGTGCTCTGTTGAATGCTTGCTTGGGGGAAGAAGGTGAGATTTGGATCCGAGGATCCCCGTCTCTTCAAATAGACGGTTTGCTTACAGGGTCAGGGTGGCAAATGTAAAAATGCCCCGGCTCCTCGTATTCACTCGACACATGGAGATAGCCATTATTGAAGCGCAAAAGCCGAGGAGTACAACATTGATGGGAAGTCAGACACTGTTCGCTACGACAGGTACTCTGGATTTGGAGAAGAACCCACCTTGCAATGCCGAAGACAATCTGCGCGCCGGACTCATCGTCATTGAAGCCTGGTTCAGGGGCTACTAAGGGAGTCCTGGATTAGGGGGTATCCGGACAACCGGAATATATACTTTGGCCGGACTGTTGGACTATGAAGATACAAGATTGAAGACTTTGTCCCGTGTCCGAATGGGACTCTCCTTTGCGTGGAAGGCAAGCTTGGCGATTCGGATGTTAGATCTCCTTCTCTGTAACCGACTCTATGTAACCCTAGCCCCCTTTGGTGTCTATATAAACCAGAGGGTTTAGTCCGTAGGACAACAACAATCATAATCATAGGCTAGCTTCTAGGGTTTAGCCTCTACGATCTCGTGGTAGATCAACTATTGTAATACTCATATCATCAAGATCAATCAAGCGGGAAGTAGGGTATTACCTCCATCGAGAGGGCCCGAACCTGGGTAAACATCGTGTCCCCAGCCTCCTGTTACCATTAGCCTTAGACGCACAGTTCGGGACCCCCTACCCGAGATCCGCCGGTTTTGACACCGACACACGCACCTATGGAAGGATTGTTTCATTATGCGAGAGTTCAAAAACTCGAATCTTTTCCAGTATGATCAGGGTCCATCTGGCAGTTCACATCCTGGATCTCATGGGCCGGGTTACGGCAGAGGCAATTCAAGCTCAAGATTCCAAACTAATCAGGGCAATCAGAACAACTAGGGTGGTTATAATCAGCAGAATAATCAAGGGAATCATCAACAGTCGGGTTATCAGAGTCACCCGAAGCAGTTGAATAGTGGGCAATATCATGTTTTCACCACTAGCTTGTGCAAGCTCAATCAGAAGCTTCACAAAAGGGCAGTTAACACTGTTGAACCGGAAGTGCCCCATTACTTATGTTGGTCTGAGCAGCCCATTGTATGGAGCAGAGAGGATCATCCGCCCCAGATTGATAATCCATGTCATCTGGCTTTGGTGGTGGCGCCTCAGGTTGGGGGTTATAAGTTCACCAGGGTGCTCATGGATGGAGGGAGCAGTATCAACATTCTGCATTATGAAACCTTCTGTCGCATGGGATTGACGGATAAGAATCTTAAACCGTCAAACATTGTTTTCCATGGGGTAGTGCCAGGTAAATCAGCATACCGAGTTGGTAAGATAAATCTGGAGGTTGTATTTGGAGATGACCGTGATTCCAGGTCAGAAACCTTAACTTTTGAGGTGGTGAAAATCCAGAGCCCATATCATGCCCTATTTGGTCGACCGACGTATGCAAGGTTCATGGCAAGGCCCTGTTATGTTTATCTACAGCTCAAAATGCCGGGTCATAAGGGGATCATTACGGTACATGGGAGTCATAAGATCGCTTTGGACTGCGAAGAGGGTGATGCGGCTTATGCTGAATCGGTTTGTGCAGTAGAAGAGTTGAAGTTCTACAAGGACAATGTTGATCCGGCAGATATGACTCCTCTGAAGAAGCCCACCACAGAGCATGACCCGACCCTGAAGTTTAAACCGGCTGATGAGACTAAGCTGGTTGATTTTGTTCCTGGCGATTCATCCAAGCAGTTTAGTATCAGCACTAATCTGGATCTGAAATAGGAAAGCACGCTCATCGAGTTCATCCGTGAGAACCGGGACATCTTTGCATGGAAGCCTTCTGACATGCCAGGTGTACCGTAGGAACTCGCTGAGCACAATCTCAATATTGATCCCAAGTTTAAAACGATAAAGCAATTTCTTTGCCGCTTCAATGAAGAAAGGTGCAAGGCTATTGGTGAGGAGGTAGCCCGGCTTTTAGCAGCAAGGTTTATCATTGCGGTTTTTCATCCGGAGTGGCTGGCTAATCCAGTACTAGTGCTTAAGAAGAATGGCACTTGGCGCATGTGTGTGGATTACACGGACTTGAACAAGCCTTGTCCGGCCGATCCTTTTGCTCTCCCTCGTATTGATCAGATCATTGATGCTACGGTGGGTTGTGAGCATTTGAGTTTCTTAGATGCTTATTCTGGTTATCATCAGATCAAGATGGCAGTTAAGGACCAGGAGAAAACAGCTTTTATAACTCCCTTTGGAGCCTTCTATTATGTGTCTATGCCCTTTGGGCTCAAGAGTGCCCAGGCGACTTATCAGCGATGTGTGCAGAATTGTTTTCATACTCAAATTGGGCGCAATGTTCATGCTTATATGGACGATATTGTGGTAAAGTCCAGGAAGAAGGAGACACTGATAGATGACTTGAAGGAGAACTTTCACAATCTTTGGGTTTATAAGATGATGCTCAATCCGGCCAAGTGCGTTTTCGGTGTTCCGGCGGGCAAGCTCTTAGGTTTTCTGGTGTCTAACAAGGGCATTGAGGCTAATTCGGAAAAGATCAAGGCTATTACGTCTCTGGCTAAACCGGCGTGTATCAATGATGTTCAATGTCTGGCGGGTCATATTGCGGCCCTGAGCCGGTTTATCAGCCATTTGAGAGAGAGGGCAATCCCTCTGTATCAGATGTTGAATAAGACAGACACTTTTGTCTGGAGTAACGCTGCTGATGCAGCGTTTGAGGACTTGAAGAAGCAGTTGGCTGAACTGCCGGTTCTTGCTGCTCCGGTCGATAAGGAGTCGCGGTTGCTCTATGTGGCTGCTAACAGTCGGGCCGTCAGCGTGGCTATTGTGGTCGAGCGCAAGGAAGCTGGGAAGGAATACCCGGTTCAAAGGCCGGTTTATTGTATCAGTGAAGTGCTCATCGAGTCGAAGCAAAGATATCCGCATTGGCAGAAGCTTGTCTATGGGGTTTTCATGGCCAGTCGGAAGCTTAAGCAATACTCTGAGGGCCACCCCATCACAGTGGTAAGTTCTGCTCCTTTGGGAGATATAATCCAGAACATAGAGGCAACTGGCCGGATTGCTAAATGGGCTATTGAGCTTGGACCGCACGGGTAGAAATACATGCCTCGGACACCTATCAAGTCCCAGGCCCTTGTGGACTTCATCAATGACTGGACAGAGTTGTAGGCACCGGAAGACAAACCGGATAACACATACTGGACTATCCACTTCGATGGGTCCAGGCAATTGGAGGGCTCGGGGGCTGGAGTTGTCCTTACTTCCCCTCGAGGTGATAAAATTCGTTATGTTCTCCGCTTAATGTTTCCTTGTACTAACAATGTAGCTGAGTACGAGGCCTTGCTCCATGGTCTTCGAGTGGCTAAGGAAATGAACTTAAGCCGGGTATGATGCTTTGGGGACTCCCTCAGTAGCCCCCGAACCAGGCTTTAATGACGATGAGTCCGGCGCGCAGATTGTCTTCGGTGTTGCAAGGCGGGTTCCTTCTCCGAATTCTTCCGAAGCACCTGTTGTAAAGAGCAGTACCCGGCTCCTCATTTAATGTTACGCTTCATCGGCTTTTGTACTCCAATAATTTCCAGCTTCCACGTGTCAAGCGAATGTGAGAAGTCGGGGCACTTTTACACTTGCCACCCTAACCATGTAAGTAAATCGTCTATTTAAAGAGACGGGGATCTTCAGATCCAATCCACACCATCCTCCCCAAGCGAGGAATCATCAGAGCGCGCCCGAAAAAACCATCCCAACATGGCGAGTCCCCGCAGCTCCTCTTCCTGCCCTCACAATGTCAAGTCGGGTGATTGGGAGAAATGCACCGTATCCCAGGGTCAATTAGTGAAGTTGCAAACCCAGGGGTTTCTCCCACCTGCATACCTAGTCCCCGTCCGAGACAGATTAGCTACCTTTGACGATGGGGAGCAAGCGGAGAGTTTCCCCAACCCATCTGGGGGGAGCGAGTATGCCTTGTCCCTTATCTACTAAGGGTCATCGGATTTCCAATCCATCCGTTCCTCCGCGGGCTCTTGGAGTACTACGGCCTCCAGCTGCATAATTTCACCCCAGCCTCCATCCTGCATATCGCATGTTACATTGCCCTTTATGAGTTATTTCTGGGTTGCGAAGCTCATTTCGAGCTATGGAAGAGGTTGTTCTGCCTCATCCCTCGTAATCAAGAGGGATCAATATTCCAAGTTGGCGGAGCCGAGATATGGCGCATCACCGGGACCGGATACCTATCCGGCACACCGAAGAAGGTATCCGAAGAATGGCCTTCTGAGTGGTTCTATATAGAGGATGTCTCCCTTCCTGACCCAGTTCGAATGGGTCTTCCTGAGTTCACAAACACTCCACTGGTGAAGCGCCGCAACTGGCTTCCTCGGAGCCCCAAGGAGGAAGATAGCAGAGAGGTCCCTCAATTGATGAGCAAGATACAAATGCTTGCAAAATCCGGATTAACAATAATCGAGGTTATGGCAGTATGCATAATGCGGGGGGTACAGCCACTCCAGTATCGAGGGCGCCCCATGTGGCACTTCAACGGAGAAGACAACGCCACCCGCTGCAGTAGAAAAGGTTCGGACTCCACCACTGCTCTGGTGAAAATACTATCCGAGTTATACAAAGGAGAAGAAGAGGAGTTCATCCACATTAAGCCACGGGACGGATTTTCCATGTACAACCCTCCCAGTTGGGTGAGTTGCTATCCCTTACTCAACTCTATTCATTCCCCATTCCTTTAGCATGAATTTTTACTCTGCCCATCTATAACAGGAATGGCGGAAGTTTACCAAGGAAATCCACAGCCCAGCTCCACAACCGGAGGACCGCAACCGAGCCCTTGACCCCGGATTCAAAGTGGATCCGGATATATTTGTGGAGCTTATCGAAGGGGTGTTTTACTAGGCGAGCTGTGACGGCACCGAAGTGGCCATCATTGCTGACTATCCTGGCCTCCTCCCTGTATCGCATGTAAGTGAATAGGAGACTTATCCCCCAAAAAGGATTCACTCTTTCCCCCTTACCCACAGCACAATGCTTATGTTCTTTAAAGGGAAGGCGATCGGCGCGCCATGCCGAACCCGAGGCAACTCACCAACAGGGAGTGCCTAGCCGGGTAGGTGATAACCCGCAAGTATAGGGGATCGCAATAGTTTTCGAGGGTAGAGTATTCAAACCAAATTTATTGATTCGACACAAGGGGAGCCAAAGAATATTCTCAAGTATTAGCAGTTGACTTGTCAATTCAACCACACCTGGATAACTTAGTATCTACAGCAAAGTATTTAGTAGCAAAGTAGTATGGAAGTAACGGTATTGATAGCAAAAGTAACAGTAGCAGTTTTGTAGTAATTGTGACAGTGGCAACGGCAAAGTAACTAAGCAAAGAACAATATGTGAAAAGCTCGTAGGCATTGGATCAGTGATGGATAATTATGTCGGATGTGATTCCTCATGTAATAGTTATAACATAGGGTGACACAGAACTAGCTCCAGTTCATCAATGTAATGTAGGCATGTATTCCGAATATAGTCATACATGCTTATGGAAAAGAACTTGCATGACATGTTTTGTCCTACCCTCCTGTGGCAGTGGGGTCCTAATGGAAACTAGGGGACATTAAGGCCTCCTTTTAATAGAGAGCTGGACCAAAGCATTATCACTTAGTGAATACATGAACTCCTCAAACTACGGT
This sequence comes from Triticum aestivum, assembly GCF_018294505.1. Taxonomy (NCBI): domain Eukaryota; kingdom Viridiplantae; phylum Streptophyta; class Magnoliopsida; order Poales; family Poaceae; genus Triticum; species Triticum aestivum. The sequence continues at coordinate 128,083,943 of NC_057804.1, read as the reverse complement.
CATCACCGGTAAGTATCCCGATTATTGTCACTTCGGGGTTAACGGATCATAACACATAATAGGTGACTATAGACTTGCAAGATAGGATCAAGAACTCACATATATTCATGAAAACATAATATGTTCAGATCTGAAATCATGGCACTCGGACCCTGGTGACAAGCATTAAGCATAGCAAAGTCATAGCAACATCAATCTCAGAACATAGTGGATACTAGGGACCAAACCCTAACAAAACTAACTTAATTACATGGTAAATCTCATCCAACCCATCACCGTCCAGCAAGCCTACGATGGAATTACTCACGCACGACAGTGATCATCATGAAATTGGTGATGGAGGATGATTAATGATGATGATGGCGACGGATTCCCCTCTCTGGAGCCCCGAATGGACTCCAGATCAGTCCTCCCGGGAGGTTTTAGGGCTTGGTGGCGGCTCCGTATCGTAAAACGTGATGAACCCTTCTCTTATTTTTTTCTTCGCGAAAGCAAATATATGGAGTTGGAGTTGAGGTCGGTGGATGTCCAGGGTGTGGGCCCCCTGACATTAATTATTTTGCCAGTATTTTTATTAATTCTAAAAAGTGCCTCCATGGATTTGCAGGTCATTCCAAGAACTTTTATTTCTGCACAAAAATAACACCATGGCAATTCTGCAGAAAACAGCGTTAGTACGGGTTAGTTCCATTCAAATCATGCAAGTTAGAGTCCAAAACAAGGGCAAAAGTGTTTGGAAAAGTAGATATGACGGAGACGTATCAACTCCCCCAAGCTTAAACCTTTGCTTGTCCTCAAGCAATTCAGATGATAAACTAAAAGTGATAAGGAAAAACTTTTACAAACTCTGTTTGCCCTTGTTGTTGTAAATATGTAAAGCTAGCATTCAAGTTTTCAGCAAAGATTATGACTAACCAGATTCACAATAACACTTAGGTCTCATGTTTACTCATATCAATGGCATAATCAACTAGCGAGCAATAATAATAAAACTCGGATGACAACACTTTCTCAAAACAATCATAATATGATATAACAAGATGGTATCTCGCTAGCCCTTTCTGAGACCGCAAAACATAAATGCAGAGCACCTTTAAAGATCAAGGACTGACTAAACATTGTAATTCATGGTAAAAGAGATCCAGTCATAGTCATACCCAATATAAACTAATAGTAATGCATGCAAATGACAGCGATGCTCTCCAGCGGGTGCTTTTTAATAAGAGGGTGATGACTCAACATAAAAGTAAATAGATAGACCCTTCGTAGAGGGAAGCAGGGATTTGTAGAGGTGCCAGAGCTCGATTTTTAAAACAGAGATAATAGCATTTTGAGCGGTATACTTTCACTGTCAACACAACAACTATGAGATTTCGATATCTTCCATGCTACACACATTATAGGCGGTTCCCAAACAGAATAGTAAAGTTTTATACCCCCTCCACCAACAAGCATCAATCCATGGCTTGCTTGAAACAACGGTGCCTCCAACTAACAACAATCCTGGGGGAGTTCTGTTTAATCATTTTTGTTTGATTTGAGCATGGGACTGGCATCCCGGTGACCAGCCATTTTTTCGTGAATGAGGAGCAAAGTCCACTCCTGTTGAGAATGACCCGCCTAGCATGGAAGATACAGACAGCCCTAGTTGATACATGAGCTGTTCGAGCATACAAAACAGAATTTCATTTGAAGGTTTGGAGTTTGGCACATACAAATTTACTTGGAACGGCAGGTGGATACCGCATATAGGAAGGTATGGTGGACTCATATGGAATAACTTTGGGTTTTATGGAGTTTGGATGCACAAGCAGTATTCCCGCTTAGTACAAGTGAAGGCTAAAAAAGACTAGGAAGCGACCAACTAAGAGAGCAACAACAGTCATGAACATGCATTAAAATTAATAGACACTGAGTGCAAGCATGAGTAGGATATAATCCACCATGAACATAAATATCGTGAAGGCTATGTTGATTCTTTTTCAACTACATGCGTGAACATGTGCCAGGTCGAGTCACTCAATTCATTCAAAGGAGGGTACCACCCTATTATACGACATCACAATCATTTTAATAGCATGTTGGCACGCAAGGTAAACCATTATAACTCATAGCTAATTAAGCATGGCATAAGCAACTACAATCTCTAATTGTTACTGCAAACATGTTTATTCATAATAGGCTGAATCAGGAACGATTTGCTAATCATATTTACAAAAACAAGAGAGGTCGAGTTCATACCAGCTTCTCTCATCCCAATCATTTCATCATATATCATCGACATTGCCTTTCACTTGCACGACCGAACGATGTGGATAATAATAATAGTGCATGTGCATTGGACTAAGCTGGAATCTGCAAGCATCCATTTCAAGAGAGAAGACAAAGTAATATGGGCTCTTGGTTAAAATAGATCAATTATGCATATGAGAGCCACTTAGACATTTTCATTATAGTCTTCTCCTATCAACCCCCAAAGGAAAAAAGAAAAGAAATAAAACTATTTACACAGGAAAGCTCCCAACAAGCAAAAAGAAGAACAAGAAATCTTTTTGAGTTTTTCTTTTAATTATTACTACTACAGTCATGGAAATTAAACTAACTAATTTTTTTGGTTTTTCTTAAGGTTTATCTAACACACAAGAAGAAAGCAGGAAAATAAATTAAACTAGCATGGATAGTACAATGAAAGAGTATGAGCACCGACACTAGAATGAGTGTGTGAACATGAATGTAAAGTCGGTGGGAAATACGTACTCCCCCAAGCTAAGGCTTTTGGCCTTAGTTGGTGTATGGCCAGGGGTAGCCTGGCTGATATCCGTAGTTGTAACTGGGGTCGTATTGAGATGCAGCAGCCATTGCCTCCTGAGCTGCAGCCTGGCGGCGGGCTGCCTCCGCTCTTTTCTCGTACTCGTTTGCCTCCTCCCTGGTGACAACATATCTTCTTTTTGCCTGATAATCAAAAAGGGTAGGAGCAGGGAGAGTAATATGGACAGCAGGACGCCTGTCAAAGATTAGTCGATATTGGAGGAATTGTTCATTCCTCTGAAGAAAATGATGACTAACCATGGCATTATAATCTAAATAAGTGGGAAGCAACTCCGTATCATTTTCATGTATAGGTATATCAAGATAATTAGCCAAACGGGTTGCATAAATTCCGCCAAACAAGTCTCCAGCTAAACCATTATGATGCACCCTACGTTCAACAATTGCCCCCAAATTGTATTGTTTATCACCTAATACGGCACTCTTGAGAACACAAAGATCACGAACACACATGTGGCATGCTTCATCTTTACTGTTAATGCATCTACCAATGAAGAGAGCAAAATAATATATGGCAGGAAAATGAATACTCCCTATGGTAGCTTGTGCTATTTATCTAGATTCTCCCACAGTGATACTAGCAAGAAACTCTTTATATTCAGATTTACTAGGTTCATTAACACTTCCCCACTGCGGGAGTTTGCAAGCAGTAGTAAAATCTTCTAAGTTCATGGTATATGATTTATCATAAATATCAAACAGACAGTTTAAGAATTGCACGAAGATGTAAATTTAAACCTTCTCACAAATGAATCAGTTAAGTATTGGTATTGATGGCACTTATCTTGCATGAATTCTTCAAGGTCAGCATTACGCACATATTCATTGAATTCATCCTTGTTGCCCGCTTTGATCATAAAATCCTCAGACGGACACTCACAAGGCCGCACGTCAGCTTCCCTTGGTGGTTTGTCACCCTGCTCAGGTATCGCGAGCCGGGGTCCTTTCTTCCTTGAAGAACCACCTTGGTACATTTTCCTGAACATATTTCTTCCTCTGAAAAGTTTCTGAAATATTTAGTGACTCGAAATAAAAGTGAAACAAACTTAATGAAATTGATAGCAACTACTCCCACAAGTGCCTAGAGCCTCTATCATGCATTAGAATTACTTGGGACCTCATAAATTTAACATGCAAGCTCAAGAACAGGGTCACCTAAGCAGCAAGAATTTGCAATGAATAAAGCACTAGAGCAAAAACTAATTGGATCATTGTAGGAGTCACATACCAAAGAACAATCCCCCAAAGCAGTTTTGTGAATGGAGCTTTGAACAAGGAGATCGAAAATGGCAGCAAAACGAGATGGAACTCGTGCTTGAGCTAGGTAGTGATTTTTTTTGGGGGAAGATGGAGTGTGTGGGTGCAGGAATAAGTGGAGGGGAGCCACCATGGGCCCAGGAGGCACGGGGCGCACCCTGTAGGGGTGGGCGTGCCCTGGACCCTCGTGGCCAGGTGCTTGCTCCCCCTGATGTGTTCTCAGCGCCAAATATTCTTAAATATTCCAGAAAAAATCATATTAAATTGGCATGGCATTTGGAGAACTTTTATTTTCGGGATATTTTTTATTGCATCGATAATTAAGAAAACAGACATAATATACTATTTCTACATTATTTATTCTACGTAACATAAAGTAAAGAGAGGGTACAGAAGGTTGTGCCTTCTAACTTCATCCATCTCATGTTCATCAAAAGGAATCCACCGACAAGGTTGATCAAGTCTTGTTAACAAACTCATTTCGAATCACATGGAACGGAGAAATTTCGAAGTGACACTAGGTTACCTCAACGGGGATATGGACATCCCCAATAATAAGAATATCATACTTTTTCTTTGCAGTAGGAAGAGGAAATTCAAAACCTCCAAATATAATTGATGGAATTTTCCCAATAGAATTTATGATGTGAACTTGAGGTTGTTTCCTCGAAAAGTGTACCGTATGCTCATTACCATTAATATGAAAGGTGACATTGCCTTTGTTGCAATCAATAACAGCACCTGCAATAGTTAAAAAGGGTCTACCAAGGATAATCAACATACTGTCGTCCTTAGGGATATCAAGAATGACAAAGTCTGTTAAGATAGTAACATTCGCAACAACAACAGGCACGTCCTCACAAATGCCAACAGGTATAGCAGTTGATTTGTCAGCCATTTGCAAGTATATCTTAGTAGGTGTCAACTTACTTAATTCAAGTCTACGGTATAAGGAAAGAGGCATAACACTGACACCGGCTCCTAAATCACATAAGGCAGTTTATCATAATTTCTTTTGATGGAGCATGGTATAGTGGGTACTCCGGGATCACCAAGTTTCTTAGGTATTCCACCCTTAAAGGTATAGTTGGCAAGCATGGTGGAGATATCAGCTTCAGGTATTTTTCTTTTATTTGTAATGATATCTTTCATGTATTTAGCATAAGGGTTTATTTTAAGCATATCAGTTAAGCGCATGCGTAACAAAATAGGTCTAATCATTTCAGCGAAGCGATCAAAGTCCTCATCATCCTTTTTCTTTGATGGTTTAGGAGGAAAAGGCATGGGTTTCTGAACCCATGGTTCTCTTTCCCTACCATATTTTCTAGCAACAAAATCTCTCTTATCATAACGTTGATTCTTTGATTGTGGGTTATCAAGATCAACAGCAGGTTCAATTTCTATATCGTTGTTATTGCTAGGTTGAGCATCTACATGAACATCATTATTAGCATCATCATTAGGTTCATGTTCATCTCTGGATTGTGTTTCAGCATTAGAGATAGAGGTATCATTAGGATTTTCAGGTGTTTCTACATTAGATTCACTAGAAGCATGCAAAGTCCTATCATTTTTCTTTTTCTTCTTTTTAGAAGAACTAGGAACATCTAAATTATTTCTCTGAGAATCCTGTTCAATTCTCTTAGGGAGGCCTTCAGGATACAAAGGTTCCTGAGTCATTTTACCAGTTCTAGTAGCCACTCTAACAGCAAAATCATGTTTATTATTTAATTCATCAAGCAATTCATTCTGAGCCTTAAGTACTTGTTCGGCTTGAGTGGTGACCATAGAAACATGTTTACTAGTGAGTTTAAGTTCGCCCTTAACTCTGGACATACAATCACTCAAGCGTCCAATCATATAAGCATTATTTTTCAATTGTCTACTAACATAATCATTGAAATTTCCTTGTTTATCCATAAAATCATCAAATTCATCTAAGCATTGGCTAGCAAACTTAGTAGACGAGATTTCAACTTTATCATATCTATAGAGAGACTTTACCTTCACTACCTGTGTCAGGTTATCAAGACCTTGTATTTCTTTAGGTGGTATATTGAGGCCATGAATTTCTTCAACAGGAGGTAAATTTTTAATATCTTCGGCTTTAATACCTTTCTCTTTCATAGATTTCTTTGCCTCTTGCATATCTTCAGGACTAAGAAATAGAACACCCCTTTTCTTTGGAGTTGGCTTAAGAGTTGGTTCAGGAGGTTCCCAATTAGGAGTTGGCTTAGGAGTTGGTTTAGGAGGTGCCCAATTATTTTCATTTGCCAACATATTATTTAATAGCAATTCGGCTTGGTCGACTGTCTTGTCCCTGAAAACACAACTAGCACAACTATCCAAGTGGTCCTTGAAAGCATCGGTTAGTCCATTATAGAAGATATCAAGTATTTCATTTTTCTTAAGAGAATGATCAGGCAAAGCATTAAGTAACCGGAGAAGCCTCTCCCAAGCTTGTGGGAGACTCTCTTCTTTAATTTGCACAAAATTGTAAATTTTCCTCAAGGCAGCTTGTTTCTTATGAGTAGGGAAATATTTAGCAGAGAAGTAGTAAATCATATCCTGGGGACTACGCACGCAACCAGGATTAAGAGACTTAAACCATGTCTTAGCATCATCCTTTAATGAGAAAGGAAATATTATAAGGATATAATAATAGCGGGATTTCTCATCATTAGTAAACAGGGTGGATATATCATTTAAGTTAGTAAGATGTGCCACTACAGTTTCAGATTCAGTGCCATAAAAAGGATCAGATTCAACTAAAGTAATTATCTCAGGATGAACAGAGAATTCATAATCCTTATCGGTAACAAAGATAGGTGAAGTAGCAAAAGCAGGGTCATGTTTCATTCTAGCATTCAGAGTCTTTTGTTTCAGCTTAGCTAATAATTTCTTAAGATCTGATCTATCATTGCAAGCAAAAAAATATCTAGCAGTTTCTTCATCCATAACATAACCCTCGGGAACAACAAGCAATTCATATTTAGGGGGAGAACCTTCATCATCACTATCATCAATATTATCAATTTCAATAATTTCATTATCCCTAGCTCTAGCAAGTTGTTCATCAAGAAATTCACCCAGTGGCATAGTAGTAGCAAGCATATAAGTAGTTTCATCACAAGTATCATGCATAGTAGAAGTGGCATCATCAATAACATGCGACATATCAGAATTAATAGCAGAAACAGGTTTAGGTGTCGCAAGTTTACTCATAACGGAAGGAGAATCAAGTGTAGAGCTACATGGCAGTTCCTTACCTCCCCTCGTAGTTGAGGGATAAATTTTAGTTCTTTGATCTTTCAAGTTCTTCATAGTGATCAGCAGATATAAATCCCAAGTGACTCAAAGAATAGAGCTATGCTCCTCGACAACGGCGCCAGAAAATAGTCTTGATAACCTGCAAGTATAGGGGATCGCAACAGTTTTCGAGGGTAGAGTATTCAACCCAAATTTATTGATTCGACACAAGGGGAGCCAAAGAATATTCTCAAGTATTAGCAGTTGAGTTGTCAATTCAACCACACCTGGATAACTTAATATCTGCAGCAAAGTATTTAGTAGCAAAGTAGTATGGAAATAATGGTAACGATAGCAAAAGTAACAGTAGCAGTTTTGTAGTAATTGTAACAGTGGCAACGGCAAAGTAACTAAGCAAAGAACAATATGTGAAAAGCTCGTAGGCATTGGATCAGTGATGGATAATTATGTCAGATGTGATTCCTCATGTAATTTAAAACAAAAAAGAAGCTAGCCAACTCACCTCCAGGAGTCTCTCCCGATTTCAGCCTTCGTTGGCCGTTGAATCATGGTCAATCTGGTCTTTGACTTCGTTTGGGCCGTTAGATGCTCGCTGCTGGTTTTGACCGCGTGGTAACTTCACATGGCCAATGACGGGTGGGCTATTGTTCTGTGCCTATTGGCTGGGTAAGCCGTTTCGAGGTGTGAGTGCGCCCTCTCCCCGCATGCCGCGTGCGCGTTGCGCCATTTGCGGGGGCGTGGGTAACCCTGTCGTCGAAAGCCCCTCGGCCCAATCCAATCGCCCGCACTCCACAACCCTCCCTTCCTCCTCGATCTCTCTCCCTCAGCCACCACAAACCCTAGGTCCTCCCCTTCTACCCTACTCTCCACCGCGCCGCCTCCTCCTCCCCTTCACCATTCCCTCCAGCGGCAGGCACAGGGAGACGACGACGGCGCTCGATTTGAGCCGCCCCGCTCCCCTCCCTCTCCACTGCGCCTCGGCCTCGGCCGCCCCGTGCTCTGCCGGCGCCCGTCGGCCTCGATCCGGCCTTGGCAGGAGGAGCTCGCCCTCGAGACAGGAGGAGGGGAGCAGGAGGATACAGGAGCATGGCCTTCTTCTCGCGCTGCAGCCACCGGCCTTGTCCTGCTCGAGGAGGAGGAGCAGCAGGAGGGGCGCACCCAGCCACCAAGGTAGCCTTCGTCGAGGGCTTCTTACACCTGAACCTCGATCTCCACGGTGCTGGCGTCCAGCAACTCAAGTTCAAGGTGCCCCCCTCCCCTCTCCCCCCTCTCTGTTTGGTTCTTTTCGGCAGCCGTGGATGTGGTTTCCCCCTCACCCCTCCCTGTTTGCTCTGTTTTGTTGGTGGATGCAGGGAAGGAGAGGATGATGACGCCCAGACATGGAGAGGAACAACAGCAGCTCAAGGTCTTTTCTCCTCCACGCCTCCCTATGCCCCTCTCTCGTTTCTATGTGCTGTTTTGTTCAAGGTTTGTTGTTTTCTTTGCTCCTACAGATGCTAATGTGGCTGCCATATCTGTGCCAAGCAGTGCCTGCTTATAAAGTGGTGAAGCTACAGGGAAGAGGGAGGAAGTCGGCGACAGGGTGAAGGAGCAGGCCGGCCCTCATGGAGGCAGCGCTACCAGCCAGCTAGGGAGGCGGTCCGGCTCACCTCTGCTATGCCATGAGCGGCGGCGCTACCTCTGCCTCCAGTCTCACCTCCTCTGCCAACCATTGGAAAATTTAGGGGAGACCCAAGGCGAGCTTCCCCTCTGTTGCATGCACTCCTGATCTCTAAAGATTTCTGTAGCCTAAATGCCTATGTACCATGTAAGCAAGCCCAACCTAATGCACACCATCAGCTTGATGAATTACCAAATGGTTTGTTTTTGTTGCATATAGACCATTGACGGGTGTGCAGGAGCCCTTCTAATTGGTGCTCTATGTGTGTTTTCTTTTCTTTTGTTGCAGAATAATAATTCAAGCGGATGGCCAATGCACCTTGGTGTTTAGCAGTATGATGGTCGGTGAAAGTATGTTATATATATATATTGCAAGGTGATGGGCTGCTGACTTTTGTTGTCCACTTCTGCTGATTTCTACCCACTTCTGCTTAATTTGATATCTACTGTATAAGTAATGCACTAATATACAATACATAAAAAAATGACCCGTGTTATATTTCAAAAGTGGACAGGGGTGCGTGGAAGCTTGCTATCCATGTGCCAGAGCCATGAGTTGGTTGCAAGATCTTATGGGTTTCACCTCTAGCCTACCCCAACTTGTTTGGGACTAAAGGCTTTGTTCTTGTTGTTGTTGTGTTATATTTCAAAAGTATGGTTTTGCTATGCGTTGCTTAGAATCATTAGTGTTCGTTATTTTTGTTCAGATTTGTTGTGTATGCATGGTAGACCTTTCTAGGTTCTACTTTCTTATTCTTCAGCCATAATTCAGTTCATGATAGTTGCTGCTGTACTAAAGTGCAGACATTAAAATATTTTAGAACAGAACAATTAGATGCTTCGAGTCGTTCAAAACTGAAGGGAGCACCGAGGTATCACATTTGTAAAATCATGCATATGCAGGAGCTCAGCAGTCTACTGACCTAAATTTCTCCCCAACTTATTTCTTTTTATTCAATCCAGAATTTTAGGTTTCCTTGGTCACCACGGCCTCCTCTCTATTGGCTCTCCTCTATCTTGTTTCCCTATAAAAAATGGAAACTACCATGAGAGATAAATGCCAACTAAAAGTTAAATTCAGTTAGAAAGTTAAATTCAGTTAGAACTAGCTTTTTGCACGTGTGTTCTTGATTCTTCATGTACGACCACATAGTAGGGACGCAACAAATATTTGTTAGCTAGGTTGCTTGCCTAATGAAGCTCCCATGTGGACCATTTACTGCTCTGTGTTATTGGAATTTGTTTGTAGTGTTTGCTCGGGCTAAATAAATTCATGTCATTTTCCTCCATTTATTTCCTTTTATGCATAAGAGCTACCTTTGGCAATTGCTCTGTCCAGCCTATTAATCACCGAGGAAGGTTTTGATGCAATCTGCTGAATAAGCTCACATTGTTGATTGCAGGATCATAAGATGCTTTTACACATGATTGTGTGATGCTCAGAGACATTTCGCACAGTAGAAACTTCTTGTGAAGCTTGATTTTATTCAGGTGCCTAACTGACTACCACTTCCTCGGCGTTTGTGCTTACCAGCATGCTGTAAACTTCTTGTGAAGCTCGCTGTTTCATGTGCCTAACTGACTGCCACTTTCCATAATCATGCTTATTTGCATCCAGATGGTGATTTTGGGCTGAAAGATTATTGCAAGCTTAGAATCTTTTAAATGCCCTTATTGACATGATTTGTATGATAAACTTCCAAAATATTCATTTAACATTGCTATTTTTCTTCAGAGCCATATGAATTTTTTTATAGAAACATGTGCAGAGTAAAATGGACACATCTTCTGGTACATCTGAGGTATAGAATCGGCAATCTTCATTGAATGTTGTAACATATTTACAACTAGATTCAATTTTAAATCATAAATAGAAGTCGTTTAAGTTTCGGATAGTTATATGATGTGCCATGTGCATGCTTTACAGTTACCTTGCAAGTGTCGTGATGTTGCATAGATATTTCTTTATCTATATGAATGTTGGACCCTGCGTGATTGATCTTATTTTGTTCCTATGTGAGAACTAGCTCTCCTTTAGTAGTGTAGTACTTCTATGCTAAACTGAACCAGGAATGGTTTGATTGTGCTCTGTAGGACAGTGTGATTTATTTTCATAGAATGTTGTCATCTATATCTTGCTGAAGTACAGAACTATTGGTCAGTTAATTCTCTCACTCATCAATTTACAAATTCAGTACTCCCTTTGTAAACAAATATAGGAGTGTTTAGATCACTATTTTAGTGATCTAAACGCTCTTATATTAATTTACGGAGGGACTATTTTATTTCACATGGGGCTTGGCTGGTTTACGTTTAATTCATGCATCATATATGGTTGTTTAGTTCAGACTTGTGCATGTGCATGCATTGGAATTGATTTAACAAAGATATAGCATGATTATGTACATAAAAATAGTATGAGTATGCATGATCTATGAATAAATGCTCGGATATAGTTAGTCATGAGATAGTAGGAGTATCATGAGCTTACAACCTCTGGATATGATTAATACTTAAATGGCATGTAGTTGTTCAAAAATCTGGAATGTCTTTCGAGAACTGTTGATCAGTGTTGCTATAAGTATTTCTCAGAGTTTTGGTTGCATGGATGTACATTAGAGTAGCAGAGGTTCTTATTTTACTTTGTCCAGAAGAGGGGCTTTTACTTATTTTTGTTCACAATTTTTATCTAACTTTCTATCAGCACCAACGACCACAATGGGATGGATCAAGCAGCCAAGACTTAGAGTGTGGTCGGGCAGCGCCATGGGGCAGATCTGTGCGGCGCAAGGGGCGGCAGATGCGAAACTGAAGCTTCCCTGAACTTCGGAGCAGTCAATTGAGAAGATGGACACGACGGTATGTAATTCGTCATATTTAGAATAGCTAGGAAAAGTGGAAAGTGTTTTTTTTAACCTAAGTGAAAAGTGGTTGGTTACTTCTGAAATGGAAATTAGTAAAATCATCAGCAAAAATAGTAACTCTTCAGCTTAAAAATTGTAGCAATATTAGTGTTGGTCAGTGGAAAATTGTGAAGTTCAGTCCCCAAGCCCTGAATCATAAACCTGATTAGAGTTCTTGTCATATTTAGAATAGCTCGGAAGCTATGGATTCGTCGTGCTATTTCTGATTAAAAATAGTAACCCAGAAGGGGGAGGCTCCTGAATAATTCATAGGACAGCAGCTGAATAATTGGAAGAATCATTTTGTACACACAGGATAGTACAGACAACATAATGCTCAGTCATTTTTGAATTAGGTTCAGATAGGTATGGCTTATGGGTCTTGTACTGATAGTACTGACAATGTTGATTAATCCTTCGATGGAACTTGTTAGCAGCTTTGGCCATATGGTTTGATGTGCTTAAATAATCAATATATGATAGTATTGTGTATAATATCAGCTGCACTGAAGATATAAATTCTGTTTTGTGCAAGCAGAGTGAGGATTGGTGCTACCGCCCCTGGTAGGAGCCCAATGTCCTAATCGAACTACTGTCATGGAGAGGGCAATACGTGGATTTGCTTCAGATATTGGAGACAACGCCATTGTGCCGAAGCTCGGAACAATCTTCAATACATTGAGTGAAGCATACGATTTTTACAATCTGTATTTATGGGAGAAAGGATTTGGCATTCGATATGGTAAAAGCTGTCTGAATGTTGAGAGGACGGTATGTGAATCTGGTTTCAATTCTTTCTTTATGAGCTGGTTGTTTCACTAACATGTTCATCGTCTCATTTGTCGTTAAATTGTGGTTGCAGTGGAAATCTATTGTGGATAATACTGGTCTTGCCGGCGTTAGTGCCCTACTCTGATAAGGCTGCTGCAGTCTGAACCATTCATTGTATCACACGTATGCGCAGACGATACACTGACGATCGCACAAGCACATCAACGTGCACAGCAGGGATTTGATGAAGAATTTGAGGCAGAACAATGTGAACCTTGCTAAAGTGCACAACATTAGGCAGTTTCCTTGGGTCGATGGAGAATGTGCCTTTCACAAAAAGAGCTTCAAGGAGCTTGTGTGGCAAAATAAGCTGCGAGCAACCGGCTGATGATGTTAGTTAAACGATGGAGGTGTTTGCGGAGCTTGGTTCAAAGGATCCTCACTTCACATATCATGTACAGGCCGATAAGGAGGGAAGGATAAACGCACTCGTGTGGGCAAATGGGGACAGTAGGCTGGTGCAAAAAAGACTGTAGCTTATTCTCAAATTTTCTGTCTCTAATACTGAATTTGGTGTGTACCGATAAATCATGTAGCGTGTGAGATCCATCATGCAGTTTAACTGCTAATCCCAATTATGTTATGCATGCCCTGAAGCTGATGAATTTGTGTTCTCCTATACTGAAATGTCAAATTGATTGTGTGTATGATTGGATACTTCTGCAGAAAGTACATTGAACGTGTGAGCATTATGTAGATGGAATTGTAATGAATCAAGTAGCACTGTTTTGAGCTGTAGTTTGGACCTGAACTCCGTTGCATCCAGGATGCATATTAGTCAGAATACGCCCAAGTACAGAATCTCATAGATGATGGAGCTGTAGTTTTGAGTTGTAGTCAGATTCTATACTAAAGTATAGATAAGCTGCATCAAGTCAGGCCTGAAGCAGTTATCCCCTGCCTGATCACACTACTTATTCAAAATCCATCCATCTTGCTATCTTGGTGCAAAGCAGGGCAAAAATGGCTCCGTCTGTCTTCTCCGAGCCTGAATCGGCGATTACACAATCGCATGCACTGTACACACTGTTTTGAAAGTTGCCTGTATTGGGGGCCGGTGATGATCTCGGTGGCCTGAGATTTAGGCAATATAGAGGAAGGGGGAAGGTGTCGAGGTGTACGAGAGAAGATTGGTAGCTGCAACGGTGCGCGCGGAATAAATGATCTGACAAGACGCCGTCAGTATAGAATCTTGAAGATGATGGATCGTATTGTTTCCTTCCTCCCGAGCCGCATGCGATCTGACTGACACCGTAACTTTTGGTACGGCAAGGATAACTAGACCACAGGGCGCTCGCGCTCACAACAACACTTTCGTGTTATATTCTGCTTTTGTCAGTTTGTTGGTTCATATTAATTTCCTCGAACTTATTTTCACATCTCGTCATATTTACACCTCTCCGCCGACTGCCACCTATCATGGAGGGAGATGGCTTGCCCAGGCCGTCAACACCCATCGACAACTTCCGGTAGGCGCCATCCCGTTCTTTCTCCCCTTACTCTGATGCCTTCATGGCCAAAATCATTAGCAGGAGCAAGAAGGTTAAGCACCAATTATGGTTAAAGCTTTGTCTCTTTTGTGTACTATGCATAATTGATCTGATTTTGCGGGTCAGCTTACAAATTCAAGTAATACGACTATTGCAATGCATCTTACTACGTGTGTATTTATTTGCATTGATATTTTCTCCTCCTTAGGCTCCAAATCGTTTGTGGGTCATAAATTATTGTGCATTATTGATAATTAATTTGCAATTTAAATGACAATAGGGCTGGGTTTTATAAGTGCAATGGCTTGAAATGTGACCTTCCAGTCAAGAAATTTCCTCAGTGAGAAGATTATGTGAAGAATGATGTAATTAAGTTAGTAATTTACAGTTCTCTTTGATCATTGTAACTGAATTGTCAATGGCCAGTTCTCTCGAATAATGAGTTACTCCCTCAATTTTACAATAGAGCTAATTTGTCAAAATTGTGTTTTTTAATGTTTGTGGCCTTCTCTTTTCTTTATCTTGATTTGTATTGTATATGCTACTCGCATATTTCAACATGCATAGGGCCTCTCAGTCTTTAACCCTGACTATAAAAATCCATTGATAGAAGCTGGAGAAGGCCGAGATGAACATCCGGCTCCCTGGGTCTAAGCCATCGAGATGGTAGAGACGACGTTTCCATGTCATCTACTCCAGCAGTCAGGCAAGGCATATAAAAACCATGGATCCTTGCTTCCCAGGCCGCAAAATGATCACAGTGATGTCTACGACCTCCTCCTAGATGTATTAATCTCAATCTCATGTTTGGTTTTCTTCCCTTTTCTCTTCTAATGATGTAATTTCTTTTACTAAGATAACACCATGTTTTTTGTAAAGCCTTATTTGATGTAAGATCCCTTTTCTACTTTGAATAAATTTACTGCATATATTTCTTATTTAGTTTAGTTCATCATTCAGAGAAGGTGGAATATTTTTGTCTTTCACAGGTTAAATGAGCATTGCGTAGTCCTTCACAGGTTAAATGAGCATTGCGTAAAAGTATGTCTAAGTTCTCTTTCCTCAGGTGCTTCAAGTAAATGAAATTGTTTATTTCAAATTTAGTACCTTTTAATAATAATCATAATGAGAGAGGGGTATGCTTCTCTCTCTCTGTCTCCGCAAATGTTACTTTAGACAACATGTACTAAGAAATAAAAACTCTGGAAATGTGTTTGAATCACACAAAAAGAGTTCGTAGTTCTTATTCATACTTGAGACACGCGAGGCTCTGCAAATTAAACCATGTTTTTTTCAAGGCGCATATGGATTTAGCAGACCACAACTAAACCGATTATATATACATGGCCTGTCCTTAGTAAAGGAAACTATTTTCATCGCGAACATGGCTTTAGTTGAAGGTTCTTGCAATATGAAACTATTTTCATCGACAACATGTCTTTAGCAGGTCTTTGCGCCATTTGGCACAACGGGTCAACTAGTAGTTATAACATAGGGTGTCATAGAACTAGCTCCAGTTTATCAATGTAATGTAGGCATGTATTCTGAATATAGTCATACGTGCTTATGGAAAAGAACTTGCATGACATCTTTTGTCCTACCCTCCCATGGCAGCGGGGTCCTAATGGAAACTAAGGGATATTAAGGCATCCTTTTAATAGAGAACCGGACCAAAGCATTAGCACTTAGTGAATACATGAACTCCTCAAACTACGGTCATCACCCGTAAGTATCCCGATTATTGTCACTTCGGGGTTAATGGATCATAACACATAATAGGTGACTATAGACTTGCAAGATAGGATCAAGAACTCACATATATTCATGAAAACATAATAGGTTCAGATCTGAAATCATGGCACTCGGGCCCTAGTGACAAGCATTAAGCATAGCAAAGTCATAGCAACATCAATCTCAGAACATAGTGGATACTAGGGATCAAACCCTAACAAAACTAACTTAATTACATGGTAAATCTCATCCAACCCATCACCGTCCAGCAAGCCTACGATGGAATTACTCACGCACAATGGTGAGCATCGTGAAATTGGTGATGGAAGATGGTCGATGATGACGGTGGCGACGGATTCCCCTCTTCGGAGCCCCGAGCGGACTCCAGATCAGCCCTCCCGAGAGGTTTTAGGGCTTGGCGGCGGCTTCGTATCGTAAAATGCGATGAACCCTTCTTCTCTTATTTTTTTTCTCCGCGAAAGCAAATATATGGAGTTGGAGTTGAGGTCGATGGATGTCCAGGGGGCCCACGAGGCAGGGGGCGCGCCCCCCACCCTCGTGACCAGCGTGTAGGCCCACTGACATTAATTATTTCGCCAGTATTTTTTATTAATTCTGAAAAGTGCCTCCCTGGATTTGCAGGTCATTCCGAGAACTTTTATTTCTACACAAAAATAACACCATGGAAGTTCTGCTGAAAAAGCGTCAGTCTGGGTTAGTTCCATTCAAATCATGCAAGTTAGAGTCCAAAACAAGGGCAAAAGTATTTGGAAAAGTAGATACGACGGAGACGTATCAGTAGGCTTCCAAAAAGGAAGGCGAGCAGAAATGCGGCTGAACCATCATCAAAGAGGTATGGTTTTAAACATGCTCCGCGACAGTCATCTTAATGTATGACACTGTCCTTTGTGTCTTGGCAGGAAGAACATTCGTCGGACTATGTCCGGGAATCCTACCCGCCATGCCTTCACCAGCCAGGTTCCAGAACCGGCCTCGCGGGCGGAGGTTAATACGGGGGCGACACCGGACAATCCTCGTATAGAGAATTCAGATAGAATATCCGCTACAAACTCCAAAGTAGAGAGCACCATGAATCATCGGCGTCGGCGGGCCGCACTCACGACCCTGGTTTCTTCGAAGAGGCTTTCAATGCCTTCAGCTCGGGCGATGCGTACATCCGAGCTGCTCGAGATGGGCTTGCTAGAGCCACAGACCAGTATTTGAAAGATATACGGGTAAGTAAAATCTGATAATTATGTATATCAGTAGTCCCTGAGACTTGAAACAGTTGGTACAACTGATTTGAGGATCATTGTATGAACATGTTCTTTCAGAGAAGAATATCCTGCTATCTCAAGAGCTGGAGAGGTGTCAAACCCAGCTAAGGGCAAAAACTGCCGAACTGGAGGGATCCAAAAAGGCCTCAAGTGGTAATATTTCTCTCTATCGAGAAAAAATGTAATCACGTATACCAGCGATGTTGACACGTTGTCGATCTGTTGACAGATTCCGCAGATAATCCCAGAGTGAATCCGGATATCCTACAAGAGGATGAACAGAGAGCTCAAAGGCATCAAGACGCTGGCGAGCGTATACTTACACGGGTCAAGCATGAGAAAAATGATCTCCTGGATGCCAATACCTGGCTGAGCGTAGAATTAAAAGATGTTCGTGCTCAGCTAGCTGACTCCGTGAAGGAGAATAAAAGGCTTCAACACGGCATTTTCAGTATGTGCTCAAACAAACTTGTATATATACTTCGGCGAAGAAATGGTCTAACAGCGTTATGTCTGTAGGTATGTTGACTGGTCGTCCCGAAGAGGAGATGCCCGAATCCTCAGGCGATCTGCTGCAAGAGCTTTCGCAACTACACGAACAAGTTTGGCAGGTGATGCATGGCGTCGCCAAGGCCTTGTGGCCATCCGTCTTCCTGCCAGGAGGCATGGGGGAGCTTGTACAGCTACTTAAGGGAGCACGGCGGCGCTTCCGACTATGGAAGATATCTGCCTATCGACAAGGTGCGAGAGAAGCTTGGGCGATGGTAAAGACGCGGTATACCAAGCTTGATCCGAATCATATGGCCCGAGTCGGACCTGTAGGGTCAGATGGGAAAGAAATCCCCGTTAGTCTGGTATATGACCAGGTAGGAATAGCCGCAAAATATTCCCAGCAGGACTGTAGACTAGATAGCTTGTTGGATGGCATAGAAGAAGAAGTGTTTGAGTCAAAGTGACTATGTACTTCGATGGACATATTTTGTCCCTAGCCGGATTGTAAATCATTTTTCATGGCGGACCTTTTCGCTTCAACCTCCTGACTCAACAGTCTGGAGTGTTTCCAAATACCCACTCGGTTATAGAAACCGGGGTACGTGTGGAAACCAGGCGTAGGGGTCATAGTTGCTTGAACAGACAAGTACCCAACTAGTTATGTTATATTACATGGGTAGTAAGAAACATCTTCCAAAGAGAATAGTTCCGTTAAGGGTTCCTTTCCCTGGGTACGCATGCATTAATGTGCATGTCCGAACTACGGTCGAGAGCGCAGTATATGAAAACATCTGGGGGTTTGTATTATGATAGGTAAAAGACATCTTTAGTTCATCGTCCGAATATTTCCTTAAGAATGCTAGCTTTCGGCTTCACCCAGTCTGAGGTACACATCCGGAGGCCCTGGCAGTAACAATCGTAGAGGTGCTCCCATTATGCCCTAGCCGAATTAATGGGAACATAGGGCAAAAACACAAGAGCGAGGCAACCCAGCTTGGCCAAAACTTAAGTCATATCGATGCATATAATGGTGAAGAAAAGGTGCATACGGAAAAGAGACACATATGCAATGGGCGTGAAGCTCGGAAGATAATTATATTAAGCTTCTATATAAGAATACCCCAGGTATAACGAGTGCACATACTTGAAGGTTGGTGCGTCACGAGTGTGTAATTGAGTCACACTAGAGCTTTAGGGCTAAAAAATAGAAGGGAGAGTATATAATTGAAAAGTAAGTCAGGGAACAGAGGGAAGGAGACGAACAAAGAGTTCGGCGCTAGGCGTAGAATCTTCGGAGTCTGGCCATGTTCCATGGGTTTGGCTCGAGTCAATTATCTGCTGCATCACGCAGGCGGTACGCTTCTCCGGTGAGAACTTTGTCAATGATGAAGGGACCCTCCCACTAGGGCTTGAGATTGTCCTTTTTCTTCTCCGGTAGTCGTAGAACGAGTTCGCCAATATTATAAGTTTTGGCCCGTACTTCTCTGCTTTGATACATGCAAGCCTGTTGTTGATAGAATGCGGAACGGGCTTTTGCAACATCGTGCTCCTCCTCCAGGGCATCTAAATTGTCCTGCCGATTCAGCTCGGCCTCTCTCTCTTCATACATGTGCACTCTAGGTGAGTCATGAATAATATCGCAGGGCAAGACAGCCTCTGCGCCGTACACCATGAAGAAAGGTGTATATCCGGTAGTGCGGTTCGACATGGTCTGCAGCCCCCAGAGTACGGAGTCAAGCTCCTCGACCCAGTGCGTGCCTGATTCTTTTAAGGATCGCACTAGTCTGGGTTTAATGCCGCTCATAATAAGACCGTTGGCACGTTCGACTTGACCGTTTGTTTGAGGGTGATAGACAGAGGCGTAATCGAGCTTAATGCCCAAGTTGTCGCACCAAGTTTTCACCTCATCGGCTGTAAAATGGAGCCATTATCGGTGATGATGTTGTGGGGGACACCATAACGGTGTACGACACCCGATATAAAGTCTATCACTTGTCTGGATTTGGCTGTTTTAACAGGTTTGGCTTCTATCCATTTGGTGAATTTATCCACCATGACCAACAGATATTTTTCTTATGGCTTCCCCCTTTAAGGGGTCTGACCATATCTAGCCCCCAGACCACAAAAGGCCAAGTTATGGGGATTGTTTGGAGAGCGGTGGGCGGCATATGGCTTTGGTTGGCGAAAAGCTGGCATCTGACTTAATGTTGGACGAGGTCGTGTGCGTCTGCTCGGGCCGTCAGCCAATAGAAACCTGTACGGAAGGCCTTGCCTACAAGGGCCCGAGCTGCGGCGTGGTGAAATCTGAGTCCGGCATGAATTTTAGCCAAGAGCTGTCGCCCTTCCTCCTCGGAGATACATCTTTGAAGTACTCCGGTAGCACTCTTCTTATAGAGTTCTCCCTTGTGGACTTTATAGGCTTTAGAGTGCCGAACTATGCAGCGTGCCTCGTTTTGGTCCTCGGGAAGTTCTTGTCTATTAAGGTAGGCTAAGAAGGGTTCGGTCTATGAGGCGATGACAACCATGATTAGATGGGCCGAGGGTGTTATTTTGGTGGTGGAGCCCCCGACTATGTTAGTGTCTTCGGTATCTAGTGTTGTGTTCGGATCCAGACTAGTATTGCCGGTCTCCCCTTGCCACACCACAGATGGCTTGAAAAGCCTTTCCAGAAAGATGTTAGGTGGGACTAGGTCGCGCTTAGCGCCAATGCGGGCGAGAACATCCGCTGCTTGATTGTTTTCTCGAACCACATGATGGAATTCGAGCGCCTCGAATCAAGCTGACATTTTGAGGACGGCATTTCGATAAGCTGCCATTTTCGGATCTTTGGCGTCGAAGTCTCCACTTATTTGAGATATTGCGAGGTTTGAATCCCCCACGCACTTCCAGGCATTGAATGCCCATGGAGACAGCCATCCGAAGACCATGCAACAGAGCCTCGCATTCGATTGTGTTGTTGGAGTCTATATATAATATTTGGAGTACGTATTGGACAATATCTCCAGTGGGGGATGTTAGGACAACACCTGCTCCGAGACCTGCCAGCATTTTAGAGCCGTCAAAGTGCATGATCCAATTGGAGTATGTGTCATACTCTTTAGGGAGTTCGGCCTCTGTCCATTCGGCGACAAAGTCGGCAGTATTTGTAATTTAATGGCCCGCCGTGGTTTATATGTGATGTCGAATGGGAGGAGCTCGATGGCCCACTTAGCAATCCGGCCCATTGCATCGTGGTTGTTTATTATGTCATTGAGTGGTACTTCAGAGGCCACCGTGATTGAACACTCTTGAAAGTACTCTCATAGTTTCCGGGATGCCATGAAGACCGCATATGCTACTTTTTGATAATGGGGGTACCGAGATTTGCATGGTGTAAGGATAGTGGATACGTAGTATACTGGCTTTTGAAGCTGGGACTTGTGTCGGTCCTCCTCTCGTTCGACGACGAGCACTATGCTCACAACTTGGTGTGTTGCGGCTATGTATAGCAACATGGGTTCGCCCACGTTTGGTGCGGCCAGGATTGGGTTGCTTGCTAAAAGAAGTTTTATTTCTTCTAGTCTGGCCATCGCTGCATCCATCCACTCGAAGTCTTCGGTGTGTCGAAGAATGCGATAGAGTGGCAGTGCCTTTTCTCCTAATCTAGAGATAAACCGGCTTAAGGCTGCCACACATCCAGTTAGTTTCTGGATTTGTTTAAGATCTGTTGGGGTAGCCAACTGTGACAAAGCTCGGATTTTGGCAGGGTTTGCTTCAAATCCTCTATGGGAAACGATGAAGCCCAGGAGCTTTCCGGCAGGAACGCCGAAAACACATTTTTCCGGATTGAGCTTGATGTTATATGTTCGGAGGTTGTCGAATGTGAGCCTCAGATCGTCTATTAAAGACTCGACGTGTCTGGTCTTAATGACCACGTCGTCCACATATGCTTCAACTGTTTTATGGATTTGTTTCTCCAGGCATGTTTGAATCATGCGTTGGTAGGTTGCCCTGGCGTTTTTAAGCCCGAAAGGCATAGTGTTGAAGCAAAAGGGGTCGTATGGGGTGATGAATGCCGTTGCGACTTGATCCGACTCCGCCATCTTGATTTGATGGTATCCGGAATATGTGTCGAGGAAACACAGTGCATCATGTCTTGCGGTAGCATCGATGATCTGATCACTGCGGGGGAGAGGGAAGGGATCCTTAGGGCAGGCCTTGTTGAGGTCATTGAAAATGACACACAGGCGCCAGGATTTGTCCTTCGATACCATCACCAGGTTTGCTAGCCAATCCGGGTGTTTTATTTCTCTGATGAATCCAGCTTCGAGTAGCTTGGCTAGCTCCTCTCCCATAGCTTGTCGTTAGGGTTCGGAAAAGCGTCTAAGTGTCTGCTTGACCGGTTTATATCCCTTCAATATGTTGGGGCTATGCTCGGCCAGCCTGTGTGGCATTCCTGGCATGTCTGAAGGGTGCCAGGCGAAGATGTCCCAATTCTCGCGTAGAAATGCTCGCAGTGCGGCATCGA
Organism: Triticum aestivum; assembly: GCF_018294505.1. NCBI lineage: Eukaryota > Viridiplantae > Streptophyta > Magnoliopsida > Poales > Poaceae > Triticum > Triticum aestivum. The sequence continues at coordinate 128,061,697 of NC_057804.1, read as the reverse complement.
TTGTGGGGTCCAGCTGTGCCCCGATGGATGTTGTCTTTGTGGAGTCCGTTGGATGGACTTGGAATTTGACTATTTCGGCCGCTGGTTTAAAGGAGGTGGACTTGGATCGTTTATCGAGTATCACGTCGTCCCTGTCCACTGTGGAGCGTAATGCAGTTAATTCTTTGGCCGCGAGGGCTTCGGATAGTGCCTCAAGGGCCAGGGCGGCGGTTTTATTTTTGGCGTGGAGTGCTATGTCCGGATCACTGTCAAGGGTGATGATTCCATTGTGCCCGGGCATCTTGAGCTTCATGTACCCATAATGGGGTATAGCTTGGAAGCTCGCAAATGCGTCTCGCCCCAAGAGGGCGTGGTATCCACTGCTAAAGGGGACCACTTGGAATGTTATCTCTTCGGACCTGTAATTCTCCGGCGTGCCGAATACCACATCTAGTGTGATTTTTCCCGCACATCCTGCCTCTCAGCTGGGAATAATTCCTCAGAAGGTTGTGCAGCTTTGCTCAATGCGGCTCTTGTCTATTTCCATTTTGTTAAGAGTTTCCTCGTAGATGAGGTTTAATCCGCTGCCGCCGTCCATGAGCACTTTGGGAAGCCAGAAGTCGTCCATGATTGGACTAAGGACCAAAGCGGTTGGTACCCGGACTATTCTGAATTGCGGTTCGTCACTGGCGTTGAAAGTTATGGTCGTGTCGTTCCAAGGGCTTATTGATGCAATTTGGCAAACTTTGGCAATGCTGCAGAGTGTTCGCTTACGCCTGTTATTCGAGGCAAAAGTCTCAAAGACTGTCAACACTGTATTGTTGTTTTCTGCGGGATGATGCTCAGTGGGATTATTGATGAGGAGACCCTCGCCGCTCTTGTCCACCTGCCAAAGTATCCAACATGATCTAAGGCTGTGTGTTGGTATGGTATCCGGTGTGGTGTGAATTTTGCATGGCCTATTGAGCCATCCCTCAAATACGGTTCCGCGCCCTGTAGTGGGCTTCGGCTTCTTCATGATTGGATCGGGTGACCTATGAGGGTACACCCTTTTTGTTCGGACGATGGGTTTAGTGAGAGCTAGTGGGTCCCAAAAGGTTGTCTGGGTTTTCCAGGCGCTTTCCATTGCATAGTACTTCTGTACTATGCCTGCCAAGTCAGCTAAGTGTGATATGCGATGGCGTTTTATGGCGTTAAGGATTCCCTTGTCCGTGCAATTTCTGCAAAAGAACGAGATTGCGTCTTCCTCGTGACAGTCCTTAACCTTGTTCATTACAAGGAGGAATCTGGCCCAAAAGTGATGTATTGTCTCTTGGGGTTGTTGTCTTATATGGGAAAGATAGCTTGTATACGGGTGGGTGGGTGGAATTAAATCTGAATCCTGACTCGGTCTGGGACCCAGAGCTTGAAGAGCTTCCGAATTTAACAATTCGGCTTCCGGGATGTTACCCAATTTTTCGGGCCCACAGTCCGGTTCTAGGTCCGGGACTTGAGGCACATCTTCCCGTGAACGGGTATCCGGCTCAATGAGCTCGGTAATCTGGACATAGTCCATCCTCAATATGGGAGGAGAGTTATCGCGTTGCTCCTCCACCACCGCTATGTGATGGGTGATCGGTGGAGAATTAATCTCCCTCTGGTTTGGTTTAAGCCCCATCCGGTAGTAGTCCATAGGGACTCCCAGGGTGGCGATGCGATCTAAGAGCTCGTTCAAAGACGATAGCTCCGTCGGGTCCATCTGCTCGGCATGTTCCGAGCTGACGTGGAGACGATTCTCGATGACCCGAGAGGTCATCGTGGGCTCAACGGCCAAACAGGCGGTCATGATGAAACCGCCCAGCCGGAGGGTTTGGCCTGAGGCCAAGGCTCCCCGGAGATGATGTTGTCCTTGATGAAAAGGCGAGCCATCAACCTTATCTTTGACGTCACAGTGGAACTCTCAATGAAAGCACCAATGTCGGTGTCAAAACCGCCGGATCTCGGGTAGGGGGTCCCGAACTGTCCGTCTAAGGCTAATGGTAACAGGAGGCGGGGGACACGATGTTTACCCAGGTTCATGCCCTCTCTATGGAGGTAATACCCTACTTCCTGCTTGATTGATCTTGATGATGTGAGTATTACAAGAGTTGATCTACAATGAGGGGGTTAGGGTTACGTCAGGTTCTTGTCCTACGAACTAAACCCTCCAGTTTATATAGACACCAGAGGGGGTTAGGGTTACATCAGGTCGGTTACAGAGAAGGGAATTTACATATCCAAATCACCAAGCTTGCCTTCCACGCAAAGGAGAGTCCCACCCGGACACGGGACAAAGTCTTCTATCTTGTATCTTCATAGTCCAACAGTCTGGCTGAAGTATATAGTCCGGTTGTCCGAGGACCCCCTAATCCAGGACTCCCTCACCCCCCTCCTTCCTTCTCCCCTCCTTCCTTCTCCCCTCTTCCTCCTTACCTCTTTCTCCTACTAGGAATAGGAAAGTTTTCTCGAAAAAAACTAGGAATAGGAAAGAGGAGGGGAATCCTACTTGAACTGGGGAGTCCTAGTAGGATTCCCCACACCTGGCGTGCCCCCCTTGGGTCGGCCACCTCTTCCCTCCCCTCCTTTATATACGTGGCCAGAGGGCACCCCATAGACACACAAGTTGATCTTTAGTCGTGTGCGGTGCCCCCCCCCCAAGTTTTCCACCTCGGTCATATCAACGTAGTGCTTACGCGAAGCCCTACGCCAGTAACTTCATCATCACCATCACCATGCCGTCGTGTTGGCGGAACTCTCCCTCGGCCTCAGCTAGTTCTAGAGTTCGAGGGACGTCACCGAGCTGAACGTGTGCAGATCGCGGAGGTGCCGTGCGTTCGGTACTTGATCGGTTGGATCGCGAAGACGTTCGACTACATCAACCGCGTTACTTAACGCTTCCGCTTTCGGTCTACGAGGGTACGTGGACACACTCTCCCTCTCCTTGTTATGCATCACCTAGATAGATCTTGCATGATCGTAGGATTTTTTTTGAAATTACTACATTCCCCAACAAGTCATTAGTGGAATCAAGAGAACTACTAGAAGCAACAGTATTGGATTTAGCATGATTATTGTTACTACTAGAAGAAGAAACTTTCTTGTTCTTGTTGCTAGATTTTACTTGTGGCATGTAAGTAGACAAGAGTAAACGCTTGGCAATGTAAGAAGAACTTTTCTTCCGAAGATCATCATTGATGGCCTTTAAGAACCCATGCTCTTGCTCAAGATTGAGCTTTTCGAAGCGTAACTTCTCATGAGTTTTTAAAAGTTCTCGATGATCTTCTAAAGTAGTTTCATGAGCTAACTAAAGGTGTTTAGTTTTTTAGTTAAACGCTCAATCTCCTTCTTATCATTGTCATTCGTTTGATCTTGATTAACATGATTAATTGGTGTTTCATCACAGTATTCATCACTAGAGTTGTCAACAAGTAAATCATCATCACCTAGCAAATCATCTTCATCACTATTGAAATCAACATATTCGGGGTGTGATACCTCGGAGCCTTTAGCCATTAAGCATCGTCCAATTCCTTCATTTGGTGAGTCAAATATGTCATAGGAGTAGGTTGACACAAGTGCTAGACCGGCAACACCTTCATCTTGAGTATATTCGGAGTCGGAGTGATAACTTATCTCGGAGTGGTGGTCGGAGTCGGATTCGGATACCCATTCACCAACATGAGCTTGATGTCTTTGTTTTGTGTAGCTCCTTGATGATTTGTCCTTTGTAGCGACCACGGTCCCAATGGCCCAAAGTCTTTGTGCTTAAGTGTCATCCCTGGACCGGTAATGCTGACACACACAGTACTCGAGGAATTATAACAAAGTTCAATCACACACTTGTTACATCGAGCCCTCATAAAGAGTATGATTACAAAAATAATATGGCTGAAGGCCATCTAAACTAAATAACTGCGGAAGCTTCGAAGGTAAATAAGTCCATCAACTCCAACGGCATAGCTGAGTGCATGACAACGACCTATCGCACCTTATTCGTCGTCTGAGTAGTATGCAACATGAGACGTTGCAGCCGTGTAGGTCATCACATTGAATATGCTGGCAGAGTTACACTATAAAGCAATTAATGCAAGATCTATATCTATATGCAATATTTGGCTGGTGGAGGCTCTAAGTTTACGGTTTTGCATAAAGCTAGTTTTTCCCTACAACAAAGGAATAAATTTAGTTTACTACTCCCAAGTTGTGCCAATATTTGAGAAGGTTCCTCCAACTCAAATCCCAATTAAACAAGTATCATCATTAAACCCAATTCAATTAATTAAAGAGTGATGAGATCAACAATAATATCCAATTCCAGATACTCAAGATGTCCATAACCGGGGACACGGCTAACCATGATTAGTTTACACACTTTGTAGATGTTGCGCACTTTTCCCCACAAGACTCAACCGCATCCATGATCGGAAGATCAAGGCATAGTCTTTCTGAAGCATTAACTCTCTACTCCGGGCAGACCGGTACACCTACTTTCCCCTACATCTGCTAGTCCACCTCTTCGAGAGCTCATACAACTTACTCAACTATGCCAGAGCCCATAATGGCTTGTGGCTGCACACGAAAGTTTCTAGGCATGAAATATCATATGATCCCTTTGAGCCTGGGTGGCGAACCGAGGAAAAATCACATGGGTACTCTGGCATTTCCCAATGGACGAACACTGGATTCTCCAGGTGCCCCAACTAATCTACCTAGATGTGTATTAAAGTTGCCACCTTAATGTTATCCAAGATTAATATCTCTCACAACTTCCATGTGTATCACGATCCAACCCCCATCTACGAGCATGGCTAAGCAAGAAGAGAGCATAACGTATATTCCTGGGGTGATCAAAAGGTATTAGGTTCCTACCTCAAGTACTACAACCAAACCACACGTTCCCAATCCTACTCATGCAAATATTTGAGGGGCATAGCTAATGCATAGTAAAAACTGGGTATAGAAGAGTATGATCAAAGTGTAACTTACCTTGCTGATGATCTGCAAACTCTAAAGATTCGTAGTAACAAGCTCTGCATTCCAGGTAATCTAGTGTAGACAAACAGTAGCATACATAAGCAATCAATCAAACGAAACAAAGACAAATCAAGAAAAGATCCAAATCACACTCGAAACAAGCAAATGACTAAATTAAACAAAAAACGAAACCTAACAACTTTATTTTCATGTAGATTAAGTCTTTACAGTAGGTACATGTGATTAGCTACGATTTGCAAGAAGAAACAACTCAAATGGAGTTATGAAACTCAAGATACGAACAAAACCAAATCGATTACTAATCTGAACTAAACTCAAATTTTTAATTGTCAAAATCATGTTCAAGTTGGTTTACTAGAAATAAGAGATTGTTACGAAGATTTAGGCATTGGTTTCATATAATTTGGATAAACGAGCTAAAAGGTACGCTAGTTTTAAGGTGAGGGGCTAAATCACGAGAAAACTTATTTGTGAATAGGTCCCTGGCCAAAAATAAAACTAAAAAGAAAAATCTATCGGACGAACGTCCGCTAACAGAACTAAACGAACGAATTTGTTCGTTTAAAATGATCTAACGGGTGAACATTCACTAACTAACTAAAAATAAAAACGAAAACCGATCTAACCTAATAAACCGACTAAACCGAAAAAATGAACGGTTTTATACCGGTCAAAATCGGGTGGTGAGGTCAACGGCGGGGTTGGCGTTGGCGGCGGCGGGATCCGGCGAGGTGGGCGGGGCGACAACGGCGGGTGGCGGCGCGGGGCGGCGGCGGCGGCGCGAGATGCGGGGCGGTGGAGCTGCGGCAGCGGCGGCTAACGCGCGGGGCGGCGGTGATTGACGAGGTGGAGGGGCCGGGGGGGGCTTTCTTGGGGAGGGGGTGCGGCGACGACCGGAGTCTAGCCGGGACTCCGCCGGCGGCTCAGGATCGGACTTCTCCCATGGAGGAAGGCGGCGGCGACGAGTGGGCCGGCTCGGCCTTCAGCCCAGTTCGATCCGAATTTTTTTTGTTAAACAATTTCCGCGCAGAAGAAAATCCTAATAAAATATTAAAAAATTCTAAAAGAATTCCAGAAACAATTTTCACCATCCCTACCTAATATTTGGGACATAATGAGCATTTCTCTGGACTAAATGCAATTTTCAAAAATGTATGTTTTCTCTAATTCAAATAAAATAGTAATTTGATTTCAACATTTCTTTTCCAATATTTCTCCTCTGTTTTGAGGAAGTCATTTTATCATCTCTCATTTATTTTATTGAATAGAAATAATTGGAAAGAAATTATTAAAATCAAATTGATCCTCTTTTCAAATTTGAAATAAATTAAAATATGAAAATTTTGTGAAACCTCCAACTCTCTCCTTGGGTCCTTGAGTTGCTTAAGATTTCATGGATCTCAACCAAAATGCAAAATAAAAAAAATATGATATGCATATGATGATCTATGTATAACATCCAAATTGAAAATTGGGATGTTACAAACCTACCCTCCTTAAGATGAATCTCGCCCTCGAGATTCGGGTTGGTCAGCAAAAAGGTGTGGGTGGTCCTTGCGGATGTCTTCTTCTCGCTCCGAGGTGGCTTCCTCCTCGGTATGGTGGCTCCACTAAACTTTGCAAAACTTGATAACCTTGCTGTGAGTAACTCGGCTAGAAAACTCGAGAATCTTGACTGGCTTCTCTTCATATGTCATATCACTATCCAACTGAATTGCTTCTAGTGGCACTGTATCTCTCAAAGGAATGTCGGCCATCTCTATGTGGCACTTCTTTAACTGGGAAACATGAAACATATCATGAACTCCTGACAATTCTTCGGGTAATTCCAACTTGTATGCAACTTCTCCCATGTGTTCCAAAACTATGTATGGTCCCACAAAATGTGGTGCTAGCTTTTCCTTGACTCCAAAATGTTTAACTCCTCGAAGTGGGGACACACGAAGATATGCTCTGTCTCCGACTTCGTAGGCTACCTCCTTGCGTTTAGTATCCGCATAACTCTTCTGCCTAGACTGGGCTACCTCGAGTCTGTCTCGAATCAACTTAACCTTCTTCTTAGAATCTCTGATTAAGTCTAGTCCGAACAACTGGCTATCTCCAACTTCATCCCATGATAACAGTGTCCTGCACCTCCTTCCGTACAAAGCTTCGAAAGGGGCCATCTTCAAACTGGCTTGATAGCTGTTGTTATAGGAGAACTTTGCATAGGGCAAATTGTCATCCCAACTAGATCCATAATCTAGCGCACAAGCTCTCAACGTGTCCTCCAGAATCTAATTGACTCTCTCGGTCTGTCCATCTGTCTGTGGATGAAAGGTTGTACTGAACTCTAGCATGGTACCCAAAGTTTCATGCAACTGATTCCAAAACTTTGAAGTCAATTGTGTTCCTCTATCTGATACGATGGTCCTTGGAACTCCATGCAGACATACAATCTTGGTCATGTATATCTTCGCCAACTTAGCACTCGTATAAGTTGTCTTCACCGGGATGAAATGGGCTACTTTCGTCAAACGATCAACTACAACCCAGATTGAGTCATAGCCTGAACGAGTCCTGGGTAATCCAGTGATAAAATACATGCCAAGTTTATCCCACTTTCATTCAGGTATTGGCAACGGTTGTAGCAATCCTACTGCTTCTGATGCTCTGCCTTAACTCTCTGACATACATCACATACTGCTACATATTCGGCAATATTCGTCTTCATTCCTGTCCACCAGAAACTCTCCTTCAAATCCAGATACATCTTGGTGTTGCCTGGGTGAATTCAGTAAGGCGAATAATGAACCTGCTGAAGAATCAACTTCCTGATCTCGGGGTCATTAGGCACATAAATATGATCCTCAAACCATAAAGTGTCATGCTCATCCTCACAAAATCCTTTAGCCTTTCCTTTACTCATCGTTTCCTTTATCTCAGCAATCTCCTTGTCCGTCTTCTGGGCTTCTCTGATCTTACCCAACAAAGTGGATTGAATTTCCAATGCTACAACATAACCTCTCGGAACTATCTCCAAGCATAGTTCTGGAAGCTCATCTGCTAACTCCTTTGGTAATCCTCTGGTTATGAGCGTGTTAACATAACTCTTGCGGCTCAACGCATCTGCTACGACATTGGCCTTTCCTGGATGATAATGCAATCTCATATCATAATCCTTTATGAGCTCCAACCATCTCCTTTGCCTGAGGTTCAACTCCTTCTGCGTGAAGATGTACTTCAAACTCTTATGATTCGTATAAACATCACAACAGTTTCTGATGAGAAAGTGTCTCCACGTCTTGAGTGCATGCACTACAGCTGCTAACTCCAAATCGTGTGTAGCATAATTAAACTCATGAGGTCGAAGCTATCATGAGGCATATGAAACAACTCTTCCATCCTGCATAAGCACTCCTCCAAGTCCTCGATGGGAAGCGTCGCAATACACTTGGAAATCCTTGCGTATGTCTGGGAGAGTCGGCACTGGGGCTGTAACCAAACGTTTCTTCAACTCCTGAAAACTGGCCTCACAATCCTCGGTCCATTTAAACTTGGTGTCCTTCTTCAATAACTCCACCATGGGCTTCACAATCTTAGAAAAATTCTCAATAAATCTCGGGTAATAACCTGTGAGTCCAAGAAAACTTCTGATCTCTCCCACTGAGGTGGGTGCCAACCATTTAGTGACAGAAGCAACCTTGGTAGGGTCTACTGCTATTCCTTCGCCGGATATAACATGTCTGAGAAATCCAACTTCCTTCAACCAAAACTCAAACTTGCTAAACTTGGCATACAACTGATGCTCCCTGAGCTTCTCGAGAACCAAACACAAATGTTCCTTATGCTCTTCTTCATTCTTCGAGTAGACCAATATATCATCAATGAACACCACGAAGAACTTATCCAAAAAAAACATGAACACCCTGTCCATCATACTCACGAAATAGGCATGGACATTAGTCAAGCTGGATGACATAACTGTATACTCATATAGCCCATACCTCGTGGTAAAATCTGTCTTAGGTATATCCTGCTCTCGGATCTTCAACTGGTGATAACCTGATCGAAGATCGATCTTATAGAAAACCTTAGCTCCTTGCAGTTGGTCAAACAAATCATTGATCATCGGTAGAGGGTATTTATTCTTGATCGTCACCTCATTTAGTGCACGATAATCAACAACCATCCTCAAAGATCCATCCTTCTTCTCAACTAGAAGCACTGGGGCTCCCCAAGGTGATGAACTTGGTCCAATATAATCTTTCTCTAGTAACTCCTTAATCTGCTTCTTAATTTCCTCCAAATCATTTGCGGGCATCTGATACAGTCTCTTGGATATGGGTCTGGTGCCTAGCAATAACTCAATCAAAAACTCAATATCTCTATCTGGTGGCATGCCTGGTAACTCTTCTGGAAATACATCGGGAAAATCCTTTACCACTGGTACTTTCTCCCGAACAACTCCTGATAAGGAATTCACCTGAGTCCTCCTCGGCGCATGCCTAGACACATACTTGATCCTCTTTCCTTCCAAGGTGGTGAGAAGAATTGATTTACTGGTGCAATCGATGTTTCCCTCATACTTGGATAGCCAATCCATGCCTAGTATCACATCCAATCCTTGTGACTCCAAGACAATCAGGTCGGTGGGGAAAACATGTGTACCTATGGTTACTGGCAACTGATAGCATCCCCTACTAGCCATATACTCCACTCCTGGGGAACTTACTAACATATGTGACTTAAGGGCTACTATTGGCAACTTATACTTATCCACAAATCCCCTTGATATGAATGAATGGGATGCACCAGTATCGAAAAGAACAAGTGTTGTAAATGCATTAATAAAAAACTTTCCGACAACTGCGTCGGGCTGATTCTCAATCTCCTCCACACTAACGTGGTTCACCTGACCTTTGGTGAAGGGGTTGGGCTTCTTCGCAGAACTTCCATTGCGATTTCTATTCTTTGCTTCAGGACATTCAGTGGCGTAATGTCCAGTCTTCCTGCACTTGAAACAAGTAATGTGACTTAGATCCCTTTTAGCTGGTGTTGCGGGGTTGGAACGGTTCTGACTGTTGCTTCCTCCATTCTCATTGCCATTCTTAGGTCCACTGTGGTTGTGCGAACTTCCTCCATTGTGCGTATGTCCTCCATGGTTATGGCCTCCATGGTTATGAGTATGTCCTCTCGAGTATGGGGAATAGCGGGGCTTCTGCTGAGCTCTAGAAGTGTACCTTCCCTGTCCACACTTCCTCTTGCGGTTATCTATTTGTTGTTGCTTGCCTTCTATCGTGAGGGCCCTGCCTACCAACTCCTGCTAGTTGTTGAAAGTTGCCACCATCAACTACATGCTTAGCTCATCATTGAGTCCCTCAAGAAATGTCTCTTGCTTTGCGGCATCTGTTGCCACATCATCTGGGGCATAGTGTGCCAACTTGCTAAACTCATCTACATACTGTCCCACTGTATGACCTACTTGGCGCAAGTTGTGAAACTCGCGCTTCTTCATGCTCATAGCTCCTGCTGAAACATGGGCGATGCGGAAAGCCTGCTGAAACTGATCCCATGTAACTGTGTCAATGGGGTAAGTGGTGGTGAAGTTCTCCCACCAAGATGTTTCAGGTCCATCAAGCTGATGTGCGGCAAAGTGCACTCTCTCCGCATCTGTGCATTCTGCAGTAGTCAGCTCCCTTCCAATCTTGCGGAGCCAATCATCTGCAACAATTGGCTTGGTGTTGCTAGAGAACACTGGTGGATTCAACCTCAGAAAGCGGGCTAGGTTGTCAACAGGAGGTGGCGGCGGTGGGTTGTTGTTGTTGTTACCCTAGTTCTGGTTCTGAACTAGCATCTGCATCAAGGCATTCTGCTACTGAATTAACTGAGTGAGCTCCGGTGGGAACACGAATCCATTGTCACGTCTCGGAGGCATCTGATGGGTTAGAAGGGGTGAGAAAACAGAATAGAATAAGTTCTAAGAGAGATTCACTACCCATATGCACATGAGGCAAACACAATCAATTCACTTCATTCAATATCAAACAAGGTTCACACAAACGATCTAAAGTATGATTACAAACTCGATCGATGCTAACTACTTGGAAGAATACTACTAGTAACATGGTGGTCATCTAGAAATTTTGATCGGAGGAAGACTCCATGATATCTGCTCCAGCTTCGTCAACGTAGTCGTCATCACTATCATCATTTGCATCACTGTCCGTGTCGGTGTCATCCAAGATGATGTAGTCCTCAAAGCGGATCTCCTTTGCAGGTTCTCGCTTATGGTTCTCCACGGGTAGTCCTAGCCTCCTCTTCAGGTCTTCATGCTTCTCCGGTAGTACAACAATTTCTTCCTCATATCCATCACATGTAGACTTGAGTTCCTCTTCTAGCTCAATATTCTTCTTCATCAGCTTCTTGATCTTGTTCATGTTAAAGCACAGTTGATTCTCATATCGGGGAATGTGCTCACCCATCTCCTGAATGTAAGCTGCAATTGATCCATCCTTCCTAGTACGAATCATCTCCCATTCCTTGTCTCGGCGTCCACATATTTTATAGATGGTGTTTTCAAGTTCCTTGTGATACACCTCACATATGCATCCAAAAGTGATGTGGGCTGCCATGCTCTTTCCCAAACTCCAGCTTGGTGCATCCAGGTAGAAATCAATAGGCTCTGTTGTTGGCGCAAATGTCCTCCCAGGTACCCAGACTTTGATCTTCCAGTGCTCCTCTTCCGGTAAGGTTGCAGAGAAAGTCCCAGTGAAGCTTGGTAGTCCGATGTTCAAGTACTTAGTGACTTCCTTCAAGTGTCGTCCGAAAGGGCGTTGTCGTCCGGCTGAGTGAACTTGTTCCTGTCGTCTGCCATCTATAGAGTAGAAATAGAGGAGAATTAGAAATGAGCAAAGAAGAGAAATCATGTGGCTTATCCTAGTAGTCACGTCCTACAGTCAGCGTGTGCTCTGATACCATCTTGTAGCGACCACGATCCCAATGGACTGAAGTCTCTATGCTTAAGTGTCATCCCTGGATCGGTAATGCTGACACACACAATACTCGAGGAATTATAACAGAGTTCAATCACACACTTATTACATCGAGCCCTCATAAAGAGTATGATTACAAAAATAATATGGCTAAAGTCCATCTAAACTAAATAACTGCGGAAGTTTCGAAGGTAAATGAGTCCATCAACTCCAACGGCATAGCTGAGTGCATGACAACGACCTATCACACCTTATTCGTCGTCTGAGTAGTCTGCAACATGAGACGTTGCAGCCGTGTAGGCAGCACATTGAATATGCTAACAGAGTTACACTGTAAAGTAATGAATGCAAGATCTATATCTACATACAATATTTGGCTGGTGGAGGCTCTAAGTTTATGGTTTCGCATAAAGCTAGTTTTTCCCTACAACAAAGGAATAAATTTAGTTTACTACTCCCAAGTTGTACCAATATTTCAGAAGGTTCCTCCAACTCAAATCCCAATTAAACAAGTATCATCATTAAACCCAATTCAATTAATTAAAGAGTGATGAGATCAATAATAATATCCAATTCCAGATACTCAAGATGTCCATAACCGGGACATGGCTAACCATGATTAGTTTATACACTCTGCAGAGGTTGCGCACTTTTCCCCACAAGACTCGACCACATCCATGATCGGGAGATCGAGACATAGTCTTCCGAAGCATTAACTCTCTACTTCGAGCAGACCAGCACACCTACTTTCCCCTACATCTGCTAGTCCACCTCTTCGAGAGCTCATACAACTTACTCAACTATGCCAGAGCCCATAATGGCTTGTGGCTGCACACAGAAGTTTCTAGGCATGAAATATCATATGATCCCTTTGAGCCTGGGTGGCGAACCGAGGAAAAATCACATGGGTACTCCGGCATTTCCCAATGGACGAACACTGGATTCTCCAGGTACCCCATTTAATCCACCCAGATGTGTATTAAAGTTGCCACCTTAATGTTATCCAAGATTAATATCTCTCACAACTTCCATGTGTATCACGATCCAACCCCCATCTACGAGCATGGCTAAGCAAGAAGAGAGCATAACGTATATTCCTGGGGTGATCAAAAGGTATTAGGTTCCTACCTCAAGTACTACAACCAAACCACACGTTCCCAATCCTACTCATGCAAATATTTGAGGGGCATAGCTAATGCATAGTAAAAACTGGGTATAGAAGAGTATGATCAAAGTGTAACTTGCCTTGCTGACGATCTGCAAACTCTAAGGATTCATAGTAACAATCTTTGCACTCCGGGTAATCTAGTGTAGACAAACAGTAGCATACATAAGCAATCAATCAAACGAAACAAAGAGAAATCGAGAAAAGATTCAAATCAAACTCGAAACAAGCAAACGACTAAACTAAAAAGAAAACAAAACCTAACAGCATTATTTTCATGTAGATTAAGTCTTTACAGTAGGTACATGTGATTAGCTACGATTTGCAAAAAGAAACAACTCAAACGGATTTACGAAACTCAAGATATGAACAAAACCAAATCGATTACTAATCTGAAATAAACTTAAATTTTAAATTGTCAAAATCATGTTCAAGTTGGTTTACTAGAAATAAGATATCATTACGAAGATTTAGGCGTTGGTTTCATCTAATTTGGATAAACGAGCTAAAAGTTACGCTAGTTTTAAGATCAGGGGCTAAATCGCGATAAAATTTATTCGCGGATAGGTCCTTGGCTAAAAAATAAAACTAAAAAGAAAAATCTATCAGACGAACGTCGGGTAACAGAACTAAACGAACGAATTCGTTCGTTTAAAACTATCTAACGGGTGAACGGTCACTAACTAACTAAAAATAAAAACAAAAATCGATCTAACCTAATAAACCGACTAAACCGAGAAAACCCGAAAAAAACGGTTTTATACCAGTCAAAACCTGGAGGTGAGGTCAGCAGCGGGTTTGGCGTCGGCGGCGGTGGGATCCGGCGAGGCGGGCGGGGCGACGGCGACGGGTGGCGGCGCGGGGCAACGGCAGCAGCAACAACAGCGTGCGGCAGCGACGATGGAGTTGCAGCGGCGGCGGCTAATGCATGGGGCGGCGGCAGCGATTGATGAGGTGGAGGGGCCGGGGTGGCGCTTATTATAAAGGGGTCGGGGGCTTTCTTGGGGAGGGGCGCGGCGGCGACGCGGAGTCCAGGCGGGACTCCGTCGGCGGCTCGGGGTCGGACTCCTCCCGCGGAAGAAGGCGGCGGCGGCGGTGACTGGGCCGGCTGGGCCGCGGCCCATTTCGGTCCGAAAACTTTTTTTAAACAATTCCTGCGTAGAAGAAAATCCTAATAAAATGTTAAAAAATCTAAAAAAAATCCAGAAACAATTTTCACCATCCCTACCTAATATTTGGGATATAATGAACATTTCTCTGGACTAAATGTAATTTTCAAAAATGCATGTTTTCTCTAATTCCAATAAAATAGCAAATAAAATTCAAATAAAATAATAATTTGATTTCAACATTTCTTTTTCCAATATTTCTCCTCTGTTTTGAGGAATTCATTTTATCCTCTCTCATTTATTTTATTGAATTGAAATAATTGGAAAGAAAATATTAAAATCAAATTGATCCTCTTTTCATATTTGAAATAAATTCAAATATGAAATTTTTGTGAAACCTCCAACTCTCTCCTTGGGTCCTTGAGTTGCATAAGATTTCGTGGATCTCAACCAAAATGCAAAATAAAAAATATGATCATATGATGATCTATGTATAACATCCAAATTGAAAATTGGGATGTTACATCCTTCCGTTCCGAATCCTTGCTTCTTCGAGAGGTTCTTCGTTCATAGCGATCACCTCTACTCCTTCTCTCTCTTGGAGGTGATTCTTCCATTTTGCTTCTCCTTTTAGGTGAGTCTTCTCTTCTTTTGTAGGGAGCCGTACACTCACTGGAGTAGTGTCCGGGTCTTCCACAATTGTAGCAGTTTCGCTCACCACTAGAAGATCTCTTATCATTGTATTGCAACATCTTCAATTCTTCCACGATAGATTCACGGTTTGGTTCTCTCCCATCAAAGAATTCACCTTGCAAACCAATACACACAATATCCCAAACGGCGGGGTTATGTCCAAGAATATGCATTTTCATCTTATGTTTCCAACTAGCAAAATTAGTACCATCAAAGTAAGGACCTCTACGGTGGTAATTTCCCTCGCTAGATGCCATAGTATCCTAGGTTGTGAAACCAAGGCTATGATCACCAAAGCTACGAAAATCAAGGCAAATGGAGATCAAAGCTCTGATACCACTTGTAGGATTGAAAGATGTCTAGAGGAGGGGTGATTAGACTACTTGACCAAATAAAACTTAACCTTTTCCCAATTTTAGTTCTTGGCAGATTTTAGCAACTTAGCACAAGTCAAGCAATCTTAATACAAATCAAGCAAGCATGCAAAGAGTATATGGGCAGCAGAAAGTAAAGCATGCAACTTGCAAGAAAGTAAATGGGAGGAGTTTGGAGGGAGCAAACGCAATGTTGACACAGAGATTTTTGGCGTGGTTCCGATAGGTGGTGCTATCGTACGTCCACGTTGATGGAGACTTCAACCCACAAAGGGTAATGGTTGAGCGAGTCCACTGAGGGCTCCACCCATGAAGGTTCCACGAAGAAGCAACCTTGTCTATCCCACCATGGCCATTGCCCACGAAGGACTTGCCTCACTAGGGTAGACTTCACGAAGTAGGCGACCTCCTTGCCCTTACAAACTTCTTGGTTCAACTCCACAATCTTGACGGAGGCTCTCAAGCAACACCTAACCAATCTAGGAGACACCACTCTCCAAAAGGTAATAGATGGTGTGTTGATGATGAACTCCTTGCTCTTGTGCTTCAAATGATAGTCTTCTCAACACTCAACTCTCTCTCACACAGATTTGGCTATGGTGGAAAGATGATTTGAGTGGAAAGCAATTTGGGGAAGGCTAGAGATCAAGGTTCTTGTGGTAGGATTGGAATATCTTGGTCTCAACACATGAGTAGGTGGTTCTCTCTCAGAAAATGAGTAGTGGAAGTGTAGGTATGTTCTGATTGCTCTCCTCACGAATGAAGAATGGGTGGAGGGGTATATATAGCCTCCACACAAAATCTAACTGTTACACACAGATTCCCAAACTCGGTCAGACCGATCCAGGTAAAAATATGAACGTTAGAGCTTTCGGTGGGACCGATTTAATCATCTCGGTGAGATCGATGTGCTAGGTTTAGAGCATAACGTAATCTTGGTGTGACCGATCACATAAACTCGGTGGGATCGATTTCAGCAATAGGAACATAGAGGGTTGGTCAGGCAAACTCGGTGGGACCGATTCGCTCACTTTGGTGGAACCGAAGTGTTACGAAAAGGAAACAGGGAGATTGCAATGCAGACTCAGTGGGACCAATTTGCTCATTTCGGTGTGACCGGAGTGTTACAAAAAGGAAATAGGGAGTTTGCAATCCCATCTCGGTGAGACCGAGATCCCTATCAGTGAGACCAAAGTAACTAGGGTTTGTGGCAGTGGCTATGCCAAATGAAACTCGGTGGTGCCGGATGGATCAAATTGGTGGGGCCAAATTTTACTTTTAGGTTTAGGACATATGTGGATGTGAGAAAGTGGTTGAGGGTTTTGGAGCATATCACTAAGTATTTTGAGCAAGTAAGCCATTAAGCAACACCTCATCCCCTTTTAATAGTATTGGTTTTCCTATGGACTCAATGTGATCTTGGATCACTAAAATGAAAATCTAGAGTCTTGAGCTTGTTGCCAATATGTGTCCTTTGCATTTTGAGGGGTCCACATCTCTAGTCTGTGCCATGCCAATCATTGAAATTTATGAAATGATCATCTTGAAAGAGCATTAGTTCAATGAACTATATGTTGTTAAGAATTACCAAAACCACCTAGGGATTAGTTGCACTTTCACTTAGCCCCCACCTATTCGCTTGGCACTGCCTCCCTTCTAGTGGGACCACCAGGCACTCGGGTGGCATCCTTTTAGGCATGAAGGATGCCACCTTTGAGGTGGGTGGCATGGACCGAGGCAATTTCTTCGTTAGTATGGAGATCTTTGAACGAGCCCTTAACTTCAAATGGGAGGTTGTGATTGTCCATGGTCTGGCGGATCACCATCGCTCCCTGGCTTTCCTTGTCGAGCTTCAGCAGAAGTTCTCCGCCTTCCTCCTCCCTGTAGTGGTGGGAGGAGATTTTAACCTCATCTACTCCCCTAATGAGAAGAACAATGACTGGATTAACCTCCCCCAGATGCAAATGTTTAATGACTGCATCGCGGAGCTTGGCCTCCGTGAACTAGATAGGACAGGTGCCAGGTTTACCTGGACCAACCGTCAGGCGGATCCGACGCGATCGTTCCTAGATCGCGTCCTAGTATCTCCGGAGTGGGAACTTAGTGTTGGAAATATGCCCTAGAGGCAATAATAAAAGCATTATTATTATATTTCCTTGTTCATGATAATTGTCTTTATTCATGCTATAATTGTGTTATCCGGAAATCGTAATACATGTGTGAATAACAGACACCGACATGTCCCTAGTGAGCCTCTAGTTGACTAGCTCGTTGATCAAAAGATAGTCATGGTTTCCTGACTATGGACACTGGATGTCATTGATAACGAGATCACATCATTGGGAGAATGATGTGATGGACAAGACCCAATCCTAAACATAGCACAAGATCGTATAGTTCGTTTGCTAGAGTTTTCCAATGTCAAGTATCTTTTCCTTAGACCATGAGATCGTGTAACTCCCGGATACCGTAGGAGTGCTTTGGGTATGCCAAACGTCACAACGTAACTGGGTGACTATAAAGATAGACTATGGGTATCTCCGAAAGTGTCTGTTGGGTGACATGGATCAAGACTGGGATTTGTCACTCCGTATGACGGAGAGGTATAACTGGGCCCACTCGGTAATGCATCATCATAATGAGCTCAGAGTGACCAAGTGTCTGGTCACGGGATCATGCATTACGGTACGAGTAAAGTGACTTGCCGGTAACGAGGTTGAACGAGGTATTGGGATACCAACGATCGAATCTCGGGCAAGTAACATATCGATAGACAAAGGGAATAGCGTACGGGATTGATTAAATCCTCGACATCGTGGTTCATCCGATGAGATCATCGTGGAGCATGTGGGAGCCAACATGGGTATCCAGATCCCGCTGTTGGTTATTGACCGGAGAGTCGTCTCGGTCATGTCTGCTTGTCTCCCGAACCCGTAGGGTCTACACACTTAAGGTTCGGTGACGCTAGGATTATGAAGATATGTATATGCAGAAACCCGAATGTTGTTCGGAGTCCCGGATGAGATCCCGGACGTCACGAGGAGTTCCGGAATGGTCTGGAGGTAAAGAATTATATATAGGAAGTGCTGTTTCGGGCATCGGGACAAGTTTCGGGGTTATCGGTATTGTACCGGGACCACCGGAGGGGTCCCGTGGGCCCACCGGGTGGGGCCACCTGTCCCGGGGGGGCACATGGGCTGTAGGGGGTGCGCCTTGGCCTTCATGGGCCAAAGGGCACCAGCCCTACTAGGCCCATGCGCCTAGGGTTCCACCAAGGAGGAGTCCAAGTGGTGGAAGGCACCCCGAGGTGCCTTGGGGGGGAGGGAAACCTCCCCTTGGCCGCCCCCCCTAGTAGATGCCATCTACTAGGGCCGGCGCCCCCCTGGCACCCCTATATATAGTGGGGGGGGGGAGAGGAGGGATTTTAGACCAGCCCCTGGCGCCTCCACCTCCCCCCGTTACGTCTCTCCCTTGTAGTCTCGGCGAAGCCCTGCTGCTGTGACGCCCTGCATCCACCACCACGCCGTCGTGCTGCTGGATCTTCATCAACCTCTCCTTCCCCCTTGCTGGATCAAGAAGGAGGAGACGTCTCCCGTCCCGTACGTGTGTTGAACGCGGAGGTGCCGTCCGTTCGGCGCCGGTCATCGGTGATTTGGATCACGTCGAGTACGACTACATCATCACCGTTCTTTTGAACGCTTCCGTGCGCGATCTACAAAGGTATGTAGATGCATCTAATCACTCGTTGCTAGATGAACTCCTAGATGATCTTGGTGAAACGAGTAGGAAATTTTTTGTTTTCTGCAACGTTCCCCAACAGTGGCATCATGAGCTAGGTCTATGCGTAGTTCTTCTTGCGCGAGTAGACCACAATTTGTTGTGGGCGTAGATTTGTCAACTTTCTTGCCGTTACTAGTCCTTTCTTGCTTCAGCGGTATTGTGGGATGAAGCGGCCCGGACCAACCTTACACGTACGCTTACGTGAGACCGGTTCCACCGACTAACATGCACTAGTTGCATAAGGTGGCTGGCGGGTGTCTGTCTCTCCTACTGTAGTTGGAGCGGAATCGATGAACAGGGTCCTTATGAAGGGTAAATAGAAGTTGACAAATGACGTTGTGGTTTTAACGTAGGTAAGAAAACGTTCTTGCTAGAACCCTAATTCAGCCACGTAAAACTTGCAACAACAATTAGAGGACGTCTAACTTGTTTTTGCAGCAAGTGGTTTGTGATATGATATGGCCAAAGTTGTGATGAATGATGAATGATCTATATGTGATGTATGAGATGTTCATGCTATTGTAATAGGATTCACGACTTGCATGTCGATGAGTATGACAACCGGCAGGAGCCATAGGAGTTGTCTTTATTCTTTTATATGACCTGCATGTCATCAAGAAACGCCATGTAAATTACTTTACTTTATTGCTAAACGCGTTAGCCATAGTAGTAGAAGTAATAGTTGGCGAGCAACTTCATGGAGACACGATGATGGAGATCATGATGATGGAGATCATGGTGTCAAGCCGGTGACAAGATGATCATGGAGCCCCAAGATGGAGATCAAAGGAGCTATGTGATATTGGCCATATCATGTCACGTTTATTATTTGATTGCATGTGATGTTTATCATGTTTTGCATATTGTTTACTTAGAACGACAGTAGTAAATAAGGTGATCCCTCATACTAATTTCAAGAAGTGTTCCCCCTAACTGTGCACCGTTGCGACAGTTCGCTGTTTCAAAACACCACGTGATGATCGGGTGTTTTATTCAGACGTTCACATACAACGGGTGTAAGACAGATTTACACATGCAAACACTTAGGTTGACTTGACGAGCCTAGCATGTATAGACATGGCCTCGGAACACGGAAGACCGAAAGGTCGAGCATGAGTCGTATAGAAGATACGATCAACATGAAGATGTTCACCGATGTTGACTAGTCCGTCTCACGTGATGATCGGACACGGTCTAGTTTAACTCGGATCATGTAATACTTAGATGACTAGAGGGATGTCTAATCTAAGTGGGAGTTCATTAATAATTTGATTAGTTGAAATTAATTATCATGAACTTAGTCTAAATATTTTACAATATGTCTTGTAGATTAAATGGCCAACGTAGTCCTCAACTTCAACGCGTTCCTAGAGAAAACCAAGCTGAAAGACGATGGCAGCAACTATACGGACTGGGTCCGGAACCTGAGGATCATCCTCATAGCTGCCAAGAAAGATTATGTCCTACAAGCACCGCTTGGTGACGCACCCGTTCTCCCTGCAGAACAAGATGTTATGAACGCTTGGCAGGCACGTTTCGATGACTACTCCCTCGTTCAGTGCGGCATGCTTTACAGCCTAGAGCCGGGGCTCCAAAAGCGTTTTGAGAGACATGGAGCATATGAGATGTTCGAAGAGCTGAAAATGGTTTTCCAAGCTCATGCCCGGGTCGAGAGATATGAAGTCTCCGACAAATTCTTCAGCTGTAAGATGGAGGAAAATAGTTCTGTCAGTGAGCACATACTCACTATGTCTGGGTTACATAACCGCTTGACTCAGCTGGGAGTTAATCTCCCGGATGATGCGGTCATTGACAGAATCCTCCAGTCGCTTCCACCAAGCTACAAGAGCTTTGTGATGAACTTCAATATGCAGGGGATGGAAAAGACCATTCCTGAAGTATTTGCTATGCTGAAATCAGCAGAGGTAGAAGTCAGAAAGGAACATCAAGTGTTGATGGTCAATAAAACCACTAAGTTCAAGAAAGGCAAGGGTAAAAAGAACTTCAAGAAGGACGGCAAGGAGGTTGCCGCGCCCGGCAAGCAAGCTGCCGGGAAGAAGCCAAAGAATGGACACAAGCCCGAGACTGAGTGCTTTTATTGCAAGGGAAGCGGTCACTGGAAGCGGAACTGCCCTAAGTACTTAGCGGATAAGAAGGCCGGCAAAACAAAAGGTATATGTGATATACATGTAATTGATGTGTACCTTACTAGTGCCCGTAGTAGCTCCTGGGTATTTGATACCGGTGCAGTTGCTCACATTTGTAACTCAAAGCAGGGGCTGCGGAATAAGCGGAAACTGGCAAAGGACGAGGTGACGATGCGCGTCGGGAATGGTTCCAAGGTCAATGTGATCGCCGTCGGCACGCTACCTCTGCATCTCCCTTCGGGATTAGTTTTAAACCTTAATAATTGTTATTTAGTGCCAGCTTTGAGCATGAACATTGTATCAGGATCTCGTTTAATTCGAGATGGCTACTCTTTTAAATCTGAGAATAATGGTTGTTCCATTTTTATGAGAGATATGTTTTATGGTCATGCTCCTATGGTGAATGGTTTATTCTTTATGAATCTCGAACGTGATGCTACACATGTTCATAATGTGAGTGCCAAAAGAAGTAAGGTTGATAATGATAGTCCCACATACCTGTGGCACTGCCGCCTTGGTCACATAGGTGTCAAACGCATGAAGAAGCTCCATGCTGATGGACTTTTAGAGTCTCTTGATTATGAATCATTTGACACATGCGAACCATGCCTTATGGGTAAAATGACCAAGACTCCGTTCTCAGGAACAATGGAGCGAGCAACCGACTTATTGGAAATAATACATACTGATGTGTGCGGTCCAATGAGTGTCGAGGCTCGCGGTGGCTATCGTTATGTTCTCACCCTCACTGATGATTTAAGTAGGTATGGGTATATCTACTTAATGAAACACAAGTCTGAAACCTTTGAAAAGTTCAAGGAATTTTAGAGTGAGGTTGAAAATCAACGTGACAGGAAAATCAAGTTTCTACGATCAGATCGTGGAGGAGAATACTTGAGTCACGAGTTTGGGGCACACTTAAGAAAATGTGGAATAGTTTCACAACTCACGCCGCCTGGAACACCTCAGCGTAATGGTGTGTCCGAACGTCGTAATCGCACTCTGTTAGATATGGTGCGATCTATGATGTCTCTTACCGATTTACCGCTTTCTTTTTGGGGCTATGCTTTAGAGACTGCCGCATTCACTTTAAATAGGGCTCCATCGAAATCCGTTGAGACGACACCGTATGAATTATGGTTTGGGAAGAAACCTAAGCTGTCGTTTCTAAAAGTTTGGGGATGCGATGCTTATGTCAAGAAACTTCAACCTGAAAAGCTCGAACCCAAGTCGGAAAAATGCGTCTTCATAGGATACCCAAAAGAAACTATTGGGTACACCTTCTACCTCAGATCCGAAGGCAAGATCTTTGTTGCCAAGAATGGGTCCTTTCTGGAGAAAGAGTTTCTTTCGAAAGAAGTAAGTGGGAGGAAAGTAGAGCTTGATGAAGTATTACCTCTTGAACCGGAAAATGGCGCAACTCAAGAAAATGTTCCTGAGGTGCTTGCACCGACTAGAGAGGAAGTTAATGACAATGATCAAGATACTTCTGATCAAGCCCCTACTGAAATTCGAAGGTCCACAAGGACACGTTCCGCACCAGAGTGGTACGGCAACCCTGTCTTGGAAATCATGCTGTTAGACAACGGTGAACCTTCAAACTATGAAGAAGCGATGGCGGGCCCGGATTCCGACAAATGGCTGGAAGCCATGAAATCCGAGATAGGATCCATGTATGAAAACAAAGTATGGACTTTGACTGACTTGCCCATTGAGCGGCGAGCCATAGAAAATAAATGGATTTTTAAGAGGAAGACAGACGCGGATGGTAATGTGACCATCTATAAAGCTCGGCTTGTCGCTAAGGGTTATCGACAAGTTCAAGGGGTTGACTACGATGAGACTTTCTCACCGGTAGCAAAGCTGAAGTCCATCCGAATCATGTTAGCAATTGCCGCATTCTATGATTACGAAATATGGCAAATGGACGTCAAAACGGCATTCCTTAATGGTTTCCTTAAGGAAGAATTGTATATGATACAGCCGGAAGGTTTTGTCGATCCTAAGAATGCTGACAAAGTGTGCAAGCTCCAACGCTCGATTTATGGGCTGGTGCAAGCATCTCGGAGTTGGAACATTCGCTTTGATGAGATGATCAAAGCGTTTGGGTTTACACAGACTTATGGAGAAGCCTGCGTTTATAAGAAAGTGAGTGGGAGCTCTGTAGCATTTCTCATATTATATGTAGATGACATACTTTTGATGGGAAATGATATAGAACTCTTGGACAGCATCAAGGCCTACTTGAATAAAAGTTTTTCAATGAAGGACCTTGGAGAAGCTGCTTATATATTAGGCATCAAAATCTATAGAGATAGATCGAGACGCCTCATAGGTCTTTCACAAAGCACATACCTTGATAAGATATTGAAGAAGTTCAATATGGATCAATCCAAGAAGGGGTTCTTACCTGTGTTACAAGGTATGAAATTGAGCTCAGCTCAATGTCCGACCACGGCAGAAGATATAGAAGAGATGAGCGTCATCCCCTATGCCTCAGACATAGGTTCTATTATGTATGCCATGCTGTGTACCAGACCTGATGTTAACCTTGCCATCAGTTTGGTAGGAAGGTACCAAAGTAATCCCGGCAAGGAACACTGGACAGCGGTCAAGAATATCCTGAAGTACCTGAAAAAGGACTAAGGAAATGTTTCTCGTTTATGGAGGTGACGAAGAGCTCGTCGTAAAGGGTTACGTCGACGCTAGCTTCGACACAGATCTGGATGACTCTAAGTCACAAACCGGATACGTGTATATTTTGAATGGTGGGGCAGTAAGCTGGTGCAGTTGCAAGCAAAGCGTCGTGGCGGGATCTACATGTGAAGCGGAGTACATTGCAGCCTCGGAGGCAGCACATGAAGCAATATGGGTGAAAGAGTTCATCACCGACCTAGGAGTCATACCCAATGCGTCGGGGCCGATCAAGCTCTTCTGTGACAACACTGGAGCTATTGCACTTGCCAAGGAGCCCAGGTTTCACAAGAAGACAAGGCACATCAAGCGTCGCTTCAACTTCATTCGTGAAAATGTTCAAGATGGAGACATAGAGATTTGTAAAGTACATACGGACCTGAATGTAGCAGATCCGTTGACTAAACCTCTCCCTAGAGCAAAACATGATCAACACCAGAATTCCATGGGTGTTCGATTCATCACAATGTAACTAGATTATTGACTCTAGTGCAAGTGGGAGACTGTTGGAAATATGCCCTAGAGGCAATAATAAAAGCATTATTATTATATTTCCTTGTTCATGATAATTGTCTTTATTCATGCTATAATTGTGTTATCCGGAAATCGTAATACATGTGTGAATAACAGACACCGACATGTCCCTAGTGAGCCTCTAGTTGACTAGCTCGTTGATCAACAGATAGTCATGGTTTCCTGACTATGGACACTGGATGTCATTGATAACGAGATCACATCATTGGGAGAATGATGTGATGGACAAGACCCAATCCTAAACATAGCACAAGATCGTATAGTTCGTTTGCTAGAGTTTTCCAATGTCAAGTATCTTTTCCTTAGACCATGAGATCGTGTAACTCCCGGATACCGTAGGAGTGCGGGTATGCCAAACGTCACAACGTAACTGGGTGACTATAAAGGTAGACTACGGGTATCTCCGAAAGTGTCTGTTGGGTGACATGGATCAAGACTGGGATTTGTCACTCCGTATGATGGAGAGGTATCACTGGGCCCACTCGGTAATGCATCATCATAATGAGCTCAGAGTGACCAAGTGTCTGGTCACGGGATCATGCATTACGGTATGAGTAAAGTGACTTGCCGGTAACGAGATTGAACGAGGTATTGGGATACCAACGATCGAATCTCGGGCAAGTAACATATCGATAGACAAAGGGAATAGCGTACGGGATTGATTAAATCCTCGACATCGTGGTTCATCCGATGAGATCATCATGGAGCATGTGGGAGCCAACATGGGTATCCAGATCCCGCTGTTGGTTATTGACCGGAGAGTCGTCTCGGTCATGTCTGCTTGTCTCCCGAACCCGTAGGGTCTACACACTTAAGGTTCGGTGACGCTAGGGTTATGAAGATATGTATATGCAGAAACCCGAATGTTGTTCGGAGTCCCGGATGAGATCCCGGACGTCACGAGGAGTTCCGGAATGGTCCGGAGGTAAAGAATTATATATAGGAAGTGCTGTTTCGGGCATCGGGACAAGTTTCGGGGTTATCGGTATTGTACCGGGACCACCGGAGGCGTCCCGTGGGCCCACCGGGTGGGGCCACCTGTCCCGGGGGGCCACATGGGATGTAGGGGGTGCGCCTTGGCCTTCATGGGCCAAAGGGCACCAGCCCTACTAGGCCCATGCGCCTAGGGTTCCACCAAGGAGGAGTCTAAGTGGTGGAAGGCACCCCGAGGTGCCTTGGGGGGGAGGGAAACCTCCCCTTGGCCGCCGCCCCCCCTAGTAGATGCCATCTACTAGGGCCGGCGCCCCCCTGGCACCCCTATATATAGTGGGGGGGAGAGGAGGGATTTTAGACCAGCCCCTGGCGCCTCCACCTCCCCCCCCGTTACGTCTCTCCCTTGTAGTCTCGGCGAAGCCCTGCTGCTGTGACGCCCTGCATCCACCACCACGCCGTCGTGCTGCTGGATCTTCATCAACCTCTCCTTCCCCCTTGCTGGATCAAGAAGGAGGAGACGTGTCCCGTCCCGTACGTGTGTTGAACGCGGAGGTGCCGTCCGTTCGGCGCTGGTCATCGGTGATTTGGATCACGTCGAGTACGACTACATCATCACCGTTCTTTTGAACGCTTCCGTGCGCGATCTACAAAGGTATGTAGATGCATCTAATCACTCGTTGCTAGATGAACTCCTAGATGATCTTGGTGAAACGAGTAGGAAATTTTTTGTTTTCTGCAACGTTCCCCAACACTTAGGTACCCCTGGCTTCGCTCCGTGCGGTTGATGTCGCTTGAAGTTACGTCGGCATTTCCCCAAAGAGGAAAGGATGATGCAGCACAGCGGCGGTAGGTATTTCCCTCAGATATGAAACCAAGGTTATTGAACCAGTAGAAGAACCAAGCAATACAACGTAAATAGCCACTTCACACAAATAACAACACCTCGTAACCTGACGTGTTAAAGGGGTTGTCAATCCCTTTCGGAGTACGGCGCCTCAAGATAGGCAAAGGACGTGAGGTAAATTTGTAGTAGATTGATAGATCGAACACCAAATAAAATAAATAAGAATAAATTGGAGCAAGGTATTTTTGTATTTTTGGTTTAATAGACCTGAAAATAAACGCAAGGAAAAAGTTGATCGCAAGGCAAATATATGAGAAAGAAGACCCGGTGGGCGTAGGTTTCACTAGTGGCTTCTCTCGAGAAAGATAGCAAATGGTGGGTGAACAAATTACTGTTGGGCAATTGATTGAACTTCAAATAATCATGACGATATCCAGGCAATGATCATTACATAGGCATCACATCCAAGATTAGTAGACCGACTCCTGCCTGCATCTACTACTATTACTCCACACATCGAGCACTATCCAGCATGCATCTAGTGAATTAAGTTCATGGAAAAACGGAGTAATGCATTAAGAACGATGACATGATGTAGACGAGATCCGTTTATCTATTGCGGCAGATATGGATATCATCTTTTTATCCTTAGTAGCAACGATACATACGTGTCGGTTCCCTTTCTGTCACTGGGATCAAGCACCGTAAGATCGAACCCACTACCGGGCACCTCTTCCCACTGCAAGATAAATAGATCAACTTGGCCAAACAAAACCCAAATATCGGAGAAGAAATACGAGGCTATAAGATATCGCGCATATAAGAGATCAAAGAACTCAAATAACTTTCATGGATATAAAAAGATATAACTAATCATAAACTCAAAGTTCATCAGATCCCAACAAACACACCGCAAAAAGGACTTACATCATATGGATCTCCAAGAGACCATTGTATTGATAATCAAAAGAGACAGAGGAAGCCATCTAGCTACTAACTACGGACTCAAAGGTCTATAAAGAACTACTCAGGCATCATCGGAGAGGCACCAACGGAAGTGGTGAACCCCTCCGTGATGGTGTCTAGATTGGATCTGGTGGTTCTAGACTCTGCGGCGGCTGGATGAATATTTTGTCGACTCCCCTAAGGTTTCTGGAATATTGGGGTATTTATAGAGCAAAGAGTCGGTCCAGGGGGCACCCGAGGTGGGCACAACCCACCCGGGCGCGTTTGGGCCTCCTGGCGCGCCCTGGTGGGTTGTCCCCTCCTCGGGACTCCCCCCGGGTGCAACCAGGGTCCATCTTCTTCCTTTTAGTCCATAAAAAATCATCGTAAATTAGCGTGGCATTTGGACTCCGTCTGATATTGATTTCCTGTGATGTAAAAAACATGCAGAAAACAACAACTGGCACTTGGCACTATGTCAATAGGTTAGTACCAAAAATGATATAAAATGACTATAAAATGATTATAAAACATCCAAGATTGATAACAAAACTGCATGGAATAATCAAAAATTATAGATACGTTGGAGACGTATCAGCATCCCCAAGCTTAACTCTTGCTCGTCCTCGAGTAGGTATGTGATAAAAACATAATTTTTGATGTGGAGTGTTGTTTATCATGTCATATCATATTCTTTTATTTATAGCATGGAAATTTGGACTTTTGTGTGATTCAAAGCATAGTCTAGTTTTGACATAATAATTTAGATACTCAAGCATATCAACAAGAAACCATGTCTTTCAAAATATCAATGCTAAAACAAGTTATCCCTAGCCCATCATGCTCAAACATTGATCCATTCATGAAACACACTCAAATATTAGCTACACCCAATACCTAAGTACGATCATATTGCCCCCTAGTTGGTGCTTTTATAAGAGAGGATGGAGACTCAATTTCAAAAATAAAAATTGCATAATGTAAAAGAAAGGCCCTTCGTAGAGGGAAGTAGGGATTTGTAGAGGTGCCAGAGCTCAAAGCGAAAAAATAGAGATAAAAACATTTTGGGAGGTGTATCCATCCCACCAACGAAAACGACTTGGAGCATCCCAACACTTTCCATGATGGATATATCATAGGCGGTTCCCAAATAGAAAATAAAATTTATTCCTTTTTCCACCATACTTTCACTTTTCGTGGCTAGCCGTATCCACGGGTGCCTTCCATACCAACACTTTCCAAGGAATTTATTATTTGACAGCATAAAGTAAATTCATTTTTGCATTTCGGGATTGGGCATCCCTAAAACCTTTGCCTTACTCTCGTGCAATAACAAGTGAATAAACACTCATCATGAGAATAACACATCTAGCATGGAAAATATTAGCTACCCTTTACCGCTCCGGGAGCGAAACAAACACACAAAAGAGAAGTTTATTTTGAAAATTAGAGATGGCACATGCAAATTTGCTTAGAACAGCAAAAAAAGACCACATATAGGTAGATATAGTGGACTCATGTGGCAAAACTGGTTTAAAGGATTTTGGATGCACAGGTAGAGGTCATATGGTGCAAAATGAAGGCTAGCAAAAAGATTGAGAAGCGGCCAACCAAGAAATGAATAATCTCATAAGCAAGAATTAACCATAATTAACACCGAATAATGCACCACAAGTAGGATATAATTTTCATTGCATGATTATTGACTTTCATGCATGCATAGGGAATCACAAACCTTAACACCAATATTCTTACTAGAGCACAATTACCCATCAACATAACTCACATATAACATCATCATATCTCAAAACTATTACTAAGAATCTGAAGGAAATATGCCCTAGAGGCAATAATAAAGTTATTATTTATTTCCTTATTTCATGATAAATGTTGATTATTCATGATAGAACTGTATTAACTGGAAACTTAGTACATGTGTGAATACATAAACAAAACATAGTGTCCCTAATATGCATCTACTTGACTAGCTCGTTAATCAAAGATGGTTATGTTTCCTAACCATAGACACGTGTTGTCATTTGATGAACGGGATCACATCATTAGGAGAATGATGTGATGGACATGACCATCCGTTAGCTTAGCATTATGATCGTGTCAGTTTCATTGCTACAACTTTCTTCATGACTTATACAAGTTCCTCAGACTATGAGATTATGCAACTCCCGAATACCGGAGGAACACTTTGTGTGCTACCAAACGTCACAATGTAAAAGGGTGATTATAAAGGTGTTCTACAGGTGTCTCCGAAGGTGTTTGTTGGGTTGGCATATATCGAGATTAGGATTTGTCACTCCGTGTTTCAGAGAGGTATCTCTGGGCCCCCTCGGTAATACTCATCACTATAAGCCTTGCAAGCATTGTACCTAATGAGTTAGTTGTGAGATGAAGTATTATGGAACGAGTAAAGAGACTCACCGGTAACGAGATTGAACTAGGTATGATGATACCAACGATCAAATCTCGGGCAGGTAACATACCGATGACAAAGGGAACAATGTATGTTGTTATGCGGTTTGACCGATAAAGATCTTCGTAGAATATGTAGGAGCCAATATGAGCATCCAGGTTCCGCTATTGGTTTTTGACCGGTGTTGTGTCTCGGTCATGTCTACATAGTTCTCGAACCCGTAGAGTCTGCACGCTTAACGTTCCATGACGATTTGTATTATGAGTTATGTGATTTGATGACCGAAGTTTGTTCGGAGTACCAAATGAGATCACGAATGTTGACGAGGAGTCTTGAAATGGTTGAGACATAAAGATTGATATATTGGAAGGCTATATTCGGACATCGGAAAGGTTCCGAGTGATTCAGGTATTTTTCGGAGTACTCGAGAGTTACGGGAATTCGCCGGGGAAGTAATGGGCCTTAATGGGCCATTCAGGAAAGGAGAGAAGGGCCTAAAGGGGTGTCCGCGTGCCCCCCCGCATGGGCTGGTCCGAATTGGACTAGGAGGGGGCGGCGCCCCCCTCCTTCCTTCTCCCCTCTTCCTCCTTCCCTCCTTCTCCTACTAGGAATAGGAAAGAGGAGGAGAATCCTACTTGGACTAGGGAGTCCTAGTAGGATTCCCCACACCTGCCCCCCCTGGGCCGGCCACCTCTTCCCTCCCCTGCTTTATATACGTGGCCAGGGGGCACCCCATAGACACACAAGTTGATCTTTTAGCCGTGTGCGGTGCCCCCTCGGCAGATTTCCACCTGGGTCATATCTTTGTAGTGCTTAGGCGAAGCCCTGTGCCGTTAACTTCATCATCACCGTCACCACACCATCGTGCTGACGGAACTCTCCCTCGGCCTCAGCTGGATCTAGAGTTCGAGGGATGTCATCGAGATGAACGTGTGCAGATCGCGGAGGTGTCGTGTGTCTGGTACTTGATCGGTTGGATCGCAAAGATGTTCGATTACATCAACAGCGTTACATAATGCTTGGGCTTTCGTTCTACGAGGGTACGTGGACACACTCTCCCTCCTTTGCTATGCATCACCTAGATAGATCTTGAATGATCGTAGGAATTATTTTGAAATCACTGCATTCCCCAACAGTGGCATCCGAGCCAGGTCTATGCGTAGATGTTATATGCACGAGTAGAACACAAAGAGTTGTGGGCGATAATAGCCACACTGCTTACCAGCATGTCATACTTTGATTCGGCAGTATTGTTGGATGAAGCGGCCCAGACCGACATTACATGACCGCGTTCATGAGACTGGTTCTACCGATGTGCTTATGCACAAAGGTGGCTGGCGGGTGTCTGTTTCTCCAACTTTAGTTGAATCAAGTGTGGCTACGCCCGGTCCTTGTTGAAGGTTAAAACAGCACACTTCACGAAAAATTGTTGTGGTTTTGATGCGTAGGTAAGAACGGTTCTTGCTAGAAGCCCGTAGCAACCACGTAAAACTTTCAACAACAAAGTAGAGGACGTCTAACTTGTTTTTGCAGGGCTTGCTATGATGTGATATGGTCAAGGCATGATGTGATATAAATTGTTGTATGAGATGATCATGTTTTGTAACAAAGTTATTGGCAACTGGCAGGAGCCATATGGTTGTTGCTTTATTGTATGCAATGCAATAGCCATGTAATTGTTTTACTTTATCACTGAGCGGTAGCGATAGTCGTAGTAACAATAGTTGGCGAGACGACAATGATGCTACGATGGAGATCAAGGTGTCGCGCTGATGACGATGGAGATCATGAGCACAAGATGATGATGGCCATATCATGTCACATATTTTGATTGCATGTGATGTTTATCTTTTATGCATCTTGTTTTGCTTAGTACGGCGGTAGCATTATAAGATGATCCCTTACTAAATTTCAAGGTATAAGTGTTCTCCCTGAGTATGCACTATTGCGACAGTTCTTCGTGCTGAGACACCACGTGATGATCGGGTGTGATAGTATCTACGT
Source organism: Triticum aestivum (assembly GCF_018294505.1). NCBI lineage: Eukaryota > Viridiplantae > Streptophyta > Magnoliopsida > Poales > Poaceae > Triticum > Triticum aestivum. Next base: position 128,030,081 of record NC_057804.1, on the reverse strand, counting down.
TCATTTACAACGGGTGCAAGCCAGTTTTGCACACGCAGAATACTCGGGTTAAACTTGATGAGCCTAGCATATGTAGATATGGCCTCGGAACACTAGAGACCGAAAGGTCGAGCATGAATCATATAGTAGATATGATCAACATAGAGATCTTCACAATTGAAAACTACTCCATCTCACATGATTATCGGACATGGTTTAGTTGATTTGGATCACGTGATCATTTAGATGACTGAAGGGATGTCTATATAAGTGGGAGTTCTTAAGTAATATGATTAATTTAACTTTAATTTATCATGAACTTAGTCCTGATAGTATTTTGCAAATTATGTTGTAGATCAATAGCTCGTGTTATAGCTTCACTATGTTTTTATATGTTCCTAGAGAAAACTAAGTTGAAAGATGATAGTAGCAATGATGCGGACAAGGTTCATGATCTGAGGTGTATCCTCATTGCTGCACAGAAGAATTATGTCCTTGATGCACTGTTAGGTGACACACCTATTATAGGAGCAGATGCAGACATTATGAACGTTTGGCTAGCTCAATATGATTACTACTTGATAGTTTAGTGCACCATGCTTTACGACTTAGAACCGGGACTTCAAAAACGTTTTTGAAACGTCACGGAGCATATGAGATGTTCCAAGAGCTTGAATTGGTATTTCAGACGCATGCCCGTGTCAAGAGGTATGAGACCTCTGACGAGTACTTTGCCTAAAAGATGGAGGAGAATTTCTCAACTAGTGAGTATGTGCTCAGAATGTCTGGGTACTACAATCACTTGAATCAAGTGGGAGTTAATCTTCCAGATAAGATAGTGGTTGACAGAGTTCTCTAGTCACCATCACCAAGTTAACGAAACTTCCTGATGAACTATAGTATGCAAGGGATGAGGAAAACAATTCCCGAGCTCTTCGTGATGCTGAAATCAACGAAGGTAGAAATCAAGAAAGAGCATCAACTGTTGATGATTAAACAAGACCACTAGTTTCAAGAAAAGGGCAAAGAGAAAGAAAGGGAACTTCAAGAAGAATGGCAAGGAAGTTGTCACTCCCGTGAAGAAGCCCAAAGATAGACCTAAGCCTGAAACTGAGTGCCTCTACTGCAAAGGAAATGGTCACTGGAAGTGGAACTACCCCAAATATTTGGCGGATAAGAAGGATGGCAAAGTGAACAAAGGTATATTTGATATACATATTATTGATGTGTACCTTACTAGTGCTCGTAGTAATCCCTGGGTATTTGATACTTGTTCAGTTGCTAATATTAGTAACATGAAACAGGAGTTACAGAATAAACTGAGACTAGTTAAGGGTAAAGTGACGATGTGTGTTGGAAGTAGTTCCAAAATTGATATGATCATCATCGCACACCCCCTATACTTTCGGGATTAGTGTTGACCTAAATAAATGTTATTTGGTGTTTGCGTTGAGCATGAATATGATTAGATCATGTTTATTGCAATACAGTTATTCATTTAAGGCAGAGAATAATTGTTATTCTATTTACATGAATAAAACCTTCTATGGTCATACACCCAATGTTGATGGTTTATTGAATCTCGATCGTGGTAATACACATATTCATAATATTGATGCCAAAAGATGCAAAGTTGATAAAGATAGTGCAACTTATTTGTGGCATTGCCGTTTGGGTCATATCAGTGTAAAGCGCATGAAAAAACTCCATAAAGATGGACTTTTGGAATCACTTGATTATGAATCATTTGATATTTGCGAACCGTGCCTTATGGGCAAGATGACTAAAATTCCGTTCTCCGGAACAATGGAACGAGCTAATGACTTATTGGAAATAATACATACCGATGTATGCGGTCCAATGAGTGTTGAGACTCGTGGCGGGTATCATTATTTTCTAACCTTCACAGATGATTTGAGCAGATATGGGTATATCTACTTGATGAAGCATAAAGTCTGAAACGTTTGAAAAGTTCAAATAATTTTAGAGTGAAGTAGAAAATCATTGTAACAAGGAAATAAAGTTTCTACGATCTGATCGTGGAGGAGAATATTTGAGTTATGAGTTTGGTCTTCATTTAAAACAATGTGGAATAGTTTCACAGCTCACGCCACCTGGAACACCACAGCGTAATGGTGTGTCCGAACGTCGTAACCGCACTTTATTAGATATGGTGTGATCTATGATGTCTCTTACCGATTTACCACTATTGTTTTGGGATTATGCATTAGAGATAGTTGCATTCACGTTAAACAGGGCACCATCGAAATACGTTGAGACGACGCCTTATGAACTGTGGTTTGGCAAGAAACCAAAGTTGTCATTTCTTAAAGTTTGGGGCTGCGATGCTTATGTGAAAAAGCTTCAACCTGATAAGCTTGAACCAAAATCGGAGAAATGCATCTTCATAGTATACCCAAAGGAAACTGTTGGGTACACCTTCTATCATAGATCCAAAGGAAAGTTCGTTGCTAAAAATGGATCCTTTCTAGAGAAGGAGTTTCTCTCGAAAGAAGTGAGTGGGAGGAAAGTAGAGCTTGATGAGGTAATTGTACCTTCTCCCGAATCGGAAGGTAGTTCATCACATAAATCAGTACCGGTGATTCCTACATCAATTAGTGAGGAAGCTAATGATGGTGATCATGAAACTTCAAATCAAATTACTACAAAACCTCATAGGTCTTCCAGAGTATGGTCCGCACCAGATTGGTACGGTAATCCTGTTCTGGAAGTCATGTTACTAGACCATTATGAACCTATGAACTATGAGGAAGCGATGATGAGCCCGTATTCCGCGAAATGGCTTGAGGCCATGAAATCTGAGATGGGATCCATGTATGAGAACAAAGTGTGGACTTTGGTAGGTTTGCCCGATGATCGGCAAGCCATAGAAAATAAATGGATCTTCAAAGAGGAAGACGGACGCTGATAGTAGTGTTACTATCTACAAAGCTCGACTTGTCGAAAAAGGTTTTTTCGACAAGTTCAAGGTGTTGACTACGATGAGATTTTCTCAACTATAGCGATGCTTAAATCTGTCCGAATCATGTTAGCAATTGCTGCATTTTATGATTATGAAATTTTGCAGATGGATGTCAAAACTGCATTCCTGAATGGTTTCTGGAAGAAGAGTTGTATATGATGCAACCAGAAGGTTTGTTCGATCCAAAGGGTGCTAACAAAGTGTGCAAGCTCCAGCGATCCATTTATGGACTGGTGCAAACCTCTCGGAGTTGGAATAAACGCTTTGATAGTGTGATCAAAGCATATGGTTTTATACAAACTTTTGGAGAAGCCTGTATTTACAAGAAAGTGAGTGGGAGCTCTATAGCATTTCTAATATTATATGTGGATGACATATTGTTGATTGGAAATGATATATAATTTCTGGATAGCATAAAGGGATACTTGAATAAGAGTTTTTCAATTAAAGACCACGGTGAAGTTGCTTACATATTGGGCATCAAGATCTATAGAGATAGATCAAGATGCTTAATAAGATTTTTCAATGAGTAAATACCTTGACAAGTTTTTGAAAGAGTTCAAAATGGATCAGTCAAAGAAGGAGTTCTTGCGTGTATTACAAGGTGTAAAGTTGAGTAAGACTCAAAGGCCGACCACAACAGAAGATAAAAAGAGAATGAAAGTCATTCCCTAAGCCATAGCCATAGGTTCTATAAAGTGTGTTGTGTTGTGTACCAGACCTATTGTGTACCTTGCCATGAGTTTGGCAAGGGGGTACAATAGTGATCTAAGAGTAGATCACTGGACAACAGTCAAAATTATCCGTAGTGAGGACTAAGGAAACGTTTCTCGGTGATGGGGGTGATAAAGAGTTCGTCGTAAAGAGTTACATCGATGCAAGCTTTTACACCGATCCAGATGACTCTAAGTCTCAATTTGGATACATATTGAAAGTGGGAGCAATTATCTAGAGTAGCTCTATGCAGAGCATTGTAGACATAGAATATTTGCAAAATACATATGGCTCTAAATGTGATTGACCCGTTGACTAAACTTCTCTCACGAGCAAAACATGATCACACCTTACTACTCTTTGGGTGTTAATCACATAACGACGTGAACTAGATTATTGACTCTAGTAAACCCTTTGGGTGTTGGTCACACAGTGATGTGAACTATGGGTGTTAATCACATACAGATGTGAACTATTGGTGTTAAATCACATGGCGATGTGAACTAGATTATTGACTCTAGTGCAAGTGGGAGACTGAAGGAAATATGCCCTAGAGGCAATAATAAATTTATTATTTATTTACTTATTTCATGATAAATGTTCATTACTCATGCTAGAATTGTATTAACCGAAAACTTAGTACATGTGTGAATACATAGACAAAACATAGTGTTCCTAGTATGCCTCTACTTGACTAGCTCGTTAATCAAAGATGGTTATGTTTCCTAACCATAGACATGTGTTGTAGATGAACGGGATCACATCATTAGGAGAATGATGTGATGGACATGACCCATCCATTAGCTTAGCATTATGATCGTGTCAGTTTCATTGCTACTACTTTCTTCATGACTTATACAAGTTCCTCAGACTATGAGATTAGGCAACTCCCGAATACCGGAGGAACACTTTGTGTGCTACCAAACGTCACAACGTAAAAGGGTGATTATAAAGGTGCTCTACAGGTGTCTCCGAAGGTGTTTGTTGGGTTGGCATATATCGAGATTAGAATTTGTCACTCCGTGTTTCAGAGAGGTGTCTCTGGGCCCTCTCGGTAATACTCATCACTATAAGCCTTGCAAGCATTGTAACTAATGAGTTAGTTGCGGGATAAAGTATTATGGAACGAGTAAAGAGACTTACCGGTAACGAGATTGAACTAGGTATGATGATACCAATGATCGAATCTCGGGCAAGTAACATACCGATGACAAAGGGAACAATGTATGTCGTTATGCGGTTTGACCGATAAAGATCTTCGTAGAATATGTAGGAGACAATATGAGCATCCAGGTTCCGCTATTGGTTTTTGACCAGTGATGTGTCTCGGTCATGTCTACATAGTTCTCAAACTCGTAGGGTCTGCATGTTTAACGTTCGATGATGATTTTTATTATGAGTTATGTGATATGATGACCGAAGTTTGTTCGGAGTCCTGGATGAGATCACGGACGTGACGAGGAGTATCGAAATGGTCCAGACGTAAAGATCAATATATTGGAAGGCTATATTTGGACATCAGAAAGGTTCCGAGTGATTCGCGTATTTCTCGGAGTACCCGAGAGTTACGGGAATTCGCCGGGGAAGTAATGGGCCTTAATGGGCCATACGGGAAAGGAGAGAAGGGCCTCAAGGGGTGGCCGCCCCTCCCCCATGGGCTGGTCCGAATTGAACTAGGAGAGGGTGGCGCCCCCTCCTTCCTTCTCCCCTCTTCCTCCTTCCCTCCTTCTCCTACTAGGAATAGGAAAGAGGAGGAGAATCCTACTTGGACTAGGGAGTCCTAGTAGGATTCCCCACACCTGGCGCCCCCCCCCCCCTCTTGGGCCGGCCACCTCTTCCCTCCCCTGCTTTATATACGTGGCTAGGGGGCACCCCATAGACACACAAGTTAGTCTTCTAGCCGTGTGTGGCGCCCTCCTCCATAGATTTCCACCTCGGTCATATCATCGTAGTGCTTAGGTGAAGCCCTGCGCTGGTAACTTCATCATCACCTTCACCACGTCGTCATGCTGACAGAACTCTCCCTCGGCCTCAGTTGGATCTAGAGTTCGAGGGACGTCACCGAGCTGAACGTGTGCAGATCTCGGAGGTGTTGTGCATTCGGTACTTGATCAGTTGGATCGCGAAGATGTTCGACTACATCAACCGCGTTACATAACACTTCCGCTTTCGGTCTACGAGGGTACGTGGACACACTCTCCCCCTGGTTGATATGCATCACCTAGATAGATCTTGCGTGATCATAGGATTTTTTTTGAAATTACTGCATTCCCCAACAGAATCAAGTTTATTTTGTCCAATGATCTTCATGACATATATTTTTTTCTTTCTTTATCCTTCTTGGATATCTATCACTTTGGGACTAATTTTCATGTGTTGCTTTTCATAAGCTCAAACAAATATAAGTGAAGATCATGAGAATAACATATTTTCTTTCTCTCAAAATAATTTAAGTGAAGCAAGAGAGAATTTCTTCAAAATTTTACTAACTCTCAAATAAATCTAAGTGAAGCAAGTGAGCATTTCTTCAAAAATACTAAGCACACCGTGCTCAAAAAGATATAAGTGAAGCACTAGAGCAGTCCATTGCTCATAATTTTTTTGGTGAAGCATAGAAAGCAATTCTAACAAGTCATGACATAATTTTGGCTCTCTCAAATAGGTGTGTCCAGCAAGGATTGATGACTTAAAACACAAAATAAAACAAGCAAAGACACATATCATACAAGACACTCCAAGCAAAACAATATCATGTGATGAATAAAAATATAGCCTCGAGTAAAATACCGACGGTCGTTAGAAGAAAGAGGGGATGCCACTCGGGGGCATCCCCAAGCTTAGTTGATTGCTCATTCTTGGATAATATCTTGGGATTCTTGGGCATCCCCAAGCTTAGGCTCTTCCATCCTTCTTTCATCCATCGTAAGATAACCCAAAACTTGAAAACTTCAATCACACGAAACTCAACAAAACCCTTGTGAGATCCGTTAGTAAAAGAAAGCAAACCACTACTATAAGTGTTGTGTCAAACCAATTCTTATTTTGTTTTTTTATTATATCTAATGTATTCCAACTTTTCTGTGGCAAAAACTCATCAAAGAAAACCATAGAGCCATCAAAATAAGCACACAACACAAAGAAAACAGAATCTGTCAAAACAGAACAGTCTGTACTAATCTGGAACTTCCTAATACTTCTGTAACTCCAAAAATTCTACAAAATTAGGGAAACCAGCGTAATTTGTATATTAATCTTCTTAAAAAAGAATCAGGGCAAAAGCTCTTTTCTGTGATTTATGAGAATTATTTTCGTGAGCACAAAGTTTCTGTCTTTTTCAGCAAGATCAAACAACTATCACCCCAGAAGATCCTAAAGGCTTTACTTGGTACAAACACTAATTCAAACACAAAAAACACAATCATAACAGTAGCATTATTGTGCTAACACTCAAGAACATAAAGCAAATAGCAAAAATAAATTTTATTCATTGGGTTGCCACCCAACAAGCGCTATAGTTTTACGCCCTTAGCCAGGCATAACATGTGGGATCTAAGTTTTGTCATCTTTGTCCAACTCTTCAATAAAACATTTAGAATCCTTAAAAGATTTAGCATAAAGACCTTCAATAGCAATACTCCTCAGAGTAAATTTAAATATTTCATTCTTACAAAAGGATCTCTTATCACTTCAACAAAATCCGGATGGATGCTAATCATCTTAAGGTCTCGTTTATCATTATTAGTAGAAGATGCACCCTTGTTCCTAGATCTCCTACTCTTTACTGGAGTTTCCTCAATAATTTTAGTGGTAGTAAAAGTTGTGCTTAGATTACTGATGTCTACTACGCAACCTTCTTCTTGTAGACTGTTCGGCCTCCAAGTGCAGAGGTTTGTAGGACAATAGCAAATTTCTCTCAAGTGGATGACCTAAGGTTTATCAATCCGTGGGAGGCGTAGGATGAAGATGGTCTCTCTCAAACAACCCTGCAACCAAAATGTGTGCCAACTGTCGGATGTTGTGTTCCGGTAGACCCTTAAGGTTCAAACTCTCGGGTGTGCGCGAAGATCTCTCCTCTACCAACCTACGTCCCAATGCCTCGCTAAGAATCTAGGCTAGCAAGATGAACAACACAAGGGACACAGAGTTTATACTGATTCAGGCCACCATTGTGGTGTAATACCCTACTCCAGTGTGTGGTGTGTGGATTGCCTCAGGGGCTGATGATGAACAATACAAAGGAAGAACAGCATCACGAGGGATGTTCTTGTGGATGTGTGGTGTGGCTATGCTTGGGAAGGATTCGATCCCCGGGTGCCAGATGCCAGATGAGTCGTCCCGCCTACTATGGTGGCTAGCCCTATATATAGAGGCCCTGGTCCTCTTCCCAAATATTGAGCGGGAAGGGCGCCAACAACGTCCATTTTGAAGGGGAACATCCAGTACAACTTATCCTGACTAAAGTTGGTCTTCGACTGCCAAAGGCCCTGACGATGACGCCGTCTTGGGCTCCATGGTGACCTCCATCCTGTCGCTCTGCTGGTCTTGGTCTCGTTGCACCAAAATGGCAACCTTTACTTGACGCCTTGGTACTCCGCGCCTGCGCTTGCCCCCTTTGCACTAAAGGGGAAACAAGGACACTGCCCAGGCCGGCGCCCGCCTGGCACCCGCCTGGTCTCGATCGTCATGGCTTGTGTCATGGGCACCTCGCGAGGTATCCTTGCCTTGATCTCTCCGCCTCCTCACGAGCCTGCCTGGTGAGGCCGCCCCTGAGGAAGCTTCCTATCGTCCGCCCCGTGAGGCTTTGCCCCTCGCGAGGGTCTTGAGCTTGAGTCGATGAAGATGGGCCGCACTGGGCCACCACTTGAGCCATGCTGCAGGACCGTAGGCAGGCAAGTCTGGGGACCCCCGTCCCCAGAACACCGATAGTAGCCCCCGGGCCCAAGGCGCGCTCGGACTTGGCTTAGCAGAGAAGCGAAGGGGCAAGTGCGAAGCGCCGCGGGCCCCAATAGCCTGCGGCCTTGGGCGCCGCGTGGCGGTTGGTTGGATGTGGGCATCTCCGCTTCCCCATGCTGCCTCGGCAACTGCCCATCTGACAAAAGGGCTGGTCTCGTTTAGGATTACCTTCATTGCTCTCATTCGTCTTGCTTCAGATCCCCTTTCTTGCCCTTCACCCTCTTGCTTCCTAAATCTCCAGATCCGCCTCAACTCTTCACCTCCGGCGAGTAATGGCGCCTCGTAAGACCGCACCCGGGGCTCCGCAGGCCTGGTACTCACCGGCTCTGGATCCCCCGAATATGTCGGAGAAGAATCTCGCCCTCGCGCGCCTGATGACGGCGGTGCAGGGCAGCAAGGCAGGGAAGACCGTGCTTCGGCCCGGCTCTGCTCAGCCTGAAGACAAGGGGAGCACCTTCTATCCGTTCTTCATGAGCGCCATCATCGCTAGCCTGGTGCCTCCTTTTTCTGAGTTTTTCCTTGTTGTTCTTCGCCAATACAACTTGCACGCCCTGCATCTCCACCCCAACTATGTCCTTCTCTTGGCGATTTTCGCCTACTATTGTGAGGCTCACGTTGGGGTGATGCCTTCAGTGGCCCTGCTATGCCATTTCTTCTCCCTCCGAGTTTCTGGTGCCCACATCTCCGCATGTGCGAACTTTGTTGCATACTCCAAATCCAACGCCATATCGAAGATGGGGAAGAGGGTCGAAGGCTTCCAAAGCAAGTGGGTCATGGTGGACATCGGGCGCATCCACCCCCGACTGGCGCTGCCTACGGGGCAGCCCAAGGCCGTCGATGCGTGGTCTCGCGCAGAGCTTGACGACCGTCGGGCAAAGATGGTGCTGAAGAAGATGAATGCGGACCTGAGGCCGGGCAACTTGGGGCGGTGAAGCTGACCGGGGCCATGCTCCTGAGGGAGTTCTTGGTGCACCGGGTGGCTACACTTCAGGCGCACTCACGCCCGTTGTGGAGGCTTGGGGACGCGGACGCCGTCCTCCGCCTGAGCTCTAAGGCCCTAGCCGATGAGGATCTGGCCTCGGCCCTCCGCTCCTTGGTCGGGGAGGACGTGGCGAGCCCAGAGGGCGCTCCGGTCCCCTTGTTCCTTCGCGATGACTGGGAGCTGGTAGTGAGCGCCATGCCCACCTTCAACGGGGACGGACTGGTGCCGGCGGAAGCTCCCGAGGATCTGGCGGCGATGGCAATGGTGGACTTGTCCTCCGACGACTCCGGCGAGGAGGAGGAGGAAGAGCACGACTCCGAAGCGACCGCTGAGGGGACATGCGAGACCTCCCCTTGGCGTAGGTCCAGAGCCCTTCGTTCCATGCCGGATGACGACGAGGCTGGTGCTAGGCGAGGGGGAGAGGACCCGCCCTTGGTCCCAAGGAAGGACGGGACGGGGTTGATCTCCCGAGGGTCTACTTCGGCCCTGGGGCTGCCTGAAGCCATCTCGAGCCCCTCTGATGCGCCTCCTACTTCTGGACCTCCCGAGGCTGATCCCCGTAGGAGGCTTTCAGGCTTCAAGTTTGGCCGGAGGCCGCTTGAGCCTGCGACTGCCGACCAGTAAGTGCTCGATTTCTGCTTTGCTTCATGTTTCCGTCGCCAAGGCTTGATGTCCGTATTCCTTTGACTAGGCCACCGCCTGTGGCGAAAAGGTTGAAAGGGGCCTCGGAGGCCCTGCCTGGGGCAAGCTCGCCTGCCGGGGCTGTGCCTTCATCTGTGGGAAAAAGAGGCAGCGAGGTTCGTGCCTCCCCTGCCCGGTCATCCTCGCGAGGCCAGGAGGGGTGCACTAGCGTGGATCCAGCCCCCGTGGCCCTGGTGACTCCGGAGGCGTCCGCGCTTGACGCTATCGTCGAGGCTCTGAAGGCCCCAGTGCCTGATGTTGTGATTACGCTACCATCTTCTCCTCCTACTCCACTGGCTGCCGTCTCTCCGACCCCTTCCACCATCTTGGATTGTGTTGCTGCCGAGCTGAGTCGGCTACAAGAAGATCTCCAAGGCATCGACCCCCGCCTGGTGGCCGGGCGCCTGGAGTTGGTCTCTGGCTAGGTCCGCTCTGATGCCTTTGTCCGAGCGGCGCTGAACCAGGATGTGTCGGCCCTCGAGGAGGAAAAGCAAGCCACCTCCCAGGCCAAGGCCGCTCGCGACGCAGCTTTGGGTGACACCACGGATGTCTGAAGCCGCTGCAAGGCGCTGGAGGACGAGATGCAAGGTCTGCATGACGAGCTTGCCAAGGAGGTCCGGGGCCGCCAGGAGAAGGAGGAGGAGATGACGGCTCGGGAGGCTGCCGTCAGGGATCGTGACGCTAAGCTTTCGGCCGATTGTGACCGGCTGGAGACGTTGAAGCAGGCGCTGAAGGCGGAGAGAGTTGAGCTGGATGCCAAGGTGAAGGTCTTGGCTGAGGATCGGGTGGCCTTTGCGAAGCTGGAGAAGAAAGCTCACACCATGCTGAAGATGCTCTACGACGGCGGCTTAGAGAAGCCGCTGGCCGGCGCGGAGGACGGTCCCGCCAAGCTGCTTCCCTTCCTGGTCCAGGCGCTTGAGATGTCGCGGGCGACATCGGACCCACGACCGAGGCCGAAGCGCGTGTCCTTTCTTCTGCAGCGCTGACACGCGTCCTCAGCCACGTCTACCTTCGCGACCCCAATGCTGACCTCGACAGCCTGCTGGAACTTGTGAGCGGCGAGCTTGCCGCCGCCGCTGCTGAGGCTGTGAAGGGCCGAGCGGAGGCCTTGCTGGCGAAGTTCCGCGCCTTCAGCACCAGGCCCAAGCGAGGTGCTGCCAGCTCCGCGGCTTGGGAGGTGGAGCTACCCAGCGCGACCCCACCACAAGCGACGGCGCTGCCAAAAAGTGACCTCTTCGCGGCTTCTATCCTGTTTTAATTCCTGCAACATGCACCGTGCCTCGTGGAGGCGTTTAAACTTGTGTTTGGCATTGTGAAAACAACCTATGGTCTGTAATATTTGCTTCTGAATTTCCAAGAATTTGCAGTTTTGCCCCCCTATTTGCTTTGTGTTCTACGTCGGTAGGGCCCGGCCCCCGCGCATACCTCAGCCGCCGTTAACCCCGACTGGAAACCAGGACGGAACCAAGGAGTGAGGGGCTACGTGACCAGTTAGGCTCCTGAGTCGTGATGCTCAGGAGTCCCCCTTGACGCGCGAACAACAAATAGGGAAGGGAGGTGTAGGAGTGGATTTGTCATTCTACGTCGGTAGGGCCCGGCCCCGCGCATACCTTAGCCACCGTTAGCCTTTCGGAACTAAGGGGTGAGGGGCTACATGACCAGTTAGGCTCCTGAGTCGCGATGCTCAGGAGTCCCCATTGACGCTCAAACGGTCTTCGTACCTTGGCTCTGCTCGGGGAGGGGGGCGCGACGACCAGGTCCGAGGGACCTGGTTGGGTGGCGTGCGCTCAGCCGTGGCCCGGGCACAGCCCCCGTGTCCAGCCCCCTCGCGCGGCACTCCCGATGGGAGGCGTTACGATAGGGCCGGACACTGAGCTCTGGGCTCCCTGAGGTTGATGCAGCCGTGGGCCGCCCTCAGTTGTTTATCACCGGCGCGGAGCATAGCGCTTCCGTATGTGTACGGGCATAGCCGCTCCTCGGCAGCAGCATCAGCCAGCGCGGAGCATGGTGCTTCCACTGGTGCGTGGGAGGGGGCTCCCCTCCGGGAGGAGCCCTCGGGGCGTGTACAGCCCCGCCCTGACACGTGGTCGGCACGGTAGGGCTAGACGAGGTGTATATGGGCACCCGTGAGCCAGCGCGGGACTCACGTGGCCCTGCCTCAAGGCGGGTTGCGCTGGCTCTGGGCCTTTGTTGGTGGTACGTTCCTGCAAGATCGGTTAGATGCCAATGCTCTATGTCCTCAGGTCCCGGCCCTCGAGCGAGCTCAACTGTCGTTGGTATGCCAGGTCGTGATGCCGTGGACAAGGCCAGGAGGTGAGGACTGGAGAGCCAGTAAGAGCCCATGAGTCGTGATGCTCAGGTGCCCCCCTTTTAACGTGCAAGCGATTAGCATGAAGGAGAAAAGGGGCCCGTGGTAGGCAACAGACGATAATCATAGCGGGTCAAATGTGCGAGGCACACGACCTAGATAAATGCGGGAAAGATACATGCCACTGGGTCAAGCCCGAGCGGCTTGGGGATAATGCAGCCCGAGGGGCGCCCCCAGCAAGGTAAACTAAAGACATGAGCAAAAGAGATACATGCTGCAGGGATGGACCTACGCGACCTGGAATGATGCAGCCCTGGGGGCGCTCCCAGCTGAAATGGAACTCGAAAGATGTCACCTGATATGGTTGGATACGAAGGAATGTTGGAGTAGCTAATGATGCGCGGTGAGGAAGCTGACCCTCACGAGCCCCCAGGGCCCTGAGCCTCGGGAGGCTCCGGGGGCCCAGGCGGCTCCTCGAGGACCATCTCCATCTCTGCCAGGACCGCGCAGTGCTTGACCTTATGAGCCTCCAGAATGCTTCGCACCAGGTGCTGATGCGTAGCGGCCGTGTTCGGCAGGCCGAGAGGCATGCGAATGTAGCTGTGAGGCGGGCCCTCGCAACGTCCCACGCGCGAAGGCTAGAGGCGCTCCTGAGACGCGGCTCGGTTGAGCCCTGGTACGTCGATGCAGATGCGCAGCCCACCATCCTCGCCTGGATGGGGAGCTACGACGGGTAAGCGGCGGCTGCCGTGCATGACTCTTGACTCCTGTAGCTCCTGGGTGATTTTAGTGATGAACTCCTGAGGGTTGGACCTTCCTTGCTTCGTACCTTCCTGAGGGAAATGTGCCGTGAAGCACACCTCCAAGTGGTGCCCGAGCACCTCCCTCGTGACCTTGGCAAAGTCAGTGGCCCTCCAGGAGAGAGCCCCCGAGCCTTGCCCGAGGAGGGCGCCGGGCGCTGCTACATCTTAAGCTAGCATTGGTTTTACCCTAAGAGGAGAGGGTGATGCAGCAAGTGTAGCGTAAGTATTTCCCTCAGTTTTGAGAACCAAGGTATCAATCCATTATGAGGCTCCTCAAAAGTCCCACGCACCTACACAAACAAACTGAGAACTCACAACCAACGCAATAAAGGGGTTGTCAATCCCTTCACGGTTACTTGCAAAAGTGAGATCTGATAGAGATAGTATGATAAGATAAATATATTTTTGGTATTTTATAATATAGATGCAAATAAAAGTAGATTGAAAGCAAATATGATAAGATATAGACCCGAGGGCCATAGGTTTCACTAGAGGCTTCTCTCAATATAGCATAAGTATTACGGTGGTTGAACAAATTACTGTCGAGCAATTGATAGAAAAGCGCATAGTTATGAGATTATCTAGGCATGATCATGTATATAGGCATCACGTCCATAACAAGTAGACCGACTCCTGCTTGCATCTACTACTATTAGTCCACACATCGACCGACTCCTGCCTGCTGTTGGAAATATGCCCTAGAGGCAATAATAAAAGTATTATTATTATATTTCTTTGTTCATGATAATAGTCTTTTATTCATGCTATAACTGTATTATCCGGAAATCGTAACACACGTGTGAATACATAGACCTCAATATGTCCCTAGTAAGCCTCTAGTTGACTAGCTCGTTGTGATCAACAGATAGTCATGGTTTCCTGGCTATGGACATTGGATGTCGTTGATAACGGGATCACATCATTAGGAGAATGATGTGATGGACAAGACCCAATTCTAAGCATAGCACAAAGGTCGGTTAGTTCGTTTGCTAGAGCTTTTCCAATGTCAAGTATCTCTTCCTTCGACCATGAGATCATGTAACTCCCGGATACCGTAGGAATGCTTTGGGTGTACCAAACGTCACAACGTAACTGGGTGACTATAAAGGTGCATTACAGGTATCTCCGAAAGTGTCTGTTGGGTTGACACGGATCGAGACTGGGATTTGTCACTCCGTGTTACGGAGAGGTATCACTGGGCCCACTCGGTAGTGCATCATCATAATGAGCTCAAGGTGACCAAGGTGTTGGCCACGGGATCATGCATTATGGTACGAGTAAAGTGACTTGCCGGTAACGAGACTGAACAAGGTATTGGGATACCGACGATCGGGTCTCGGGCAAGTAACGTACCGATTGACAAAGGGAATTGTATACGGGGTTTGATCGAATCCTCGACATCGTGGTTCATCCGATGACATCATCGAGGAGCATGTGGGAGCCAACATGGGTATCCAGATCCCGCTGTTGGTTATTGACCGGAGAGTCTCGGTCATGTCTGCATGTCTCCCGAACCCGTAGGGTCTACACACTTAAGGTTCGGTGACGCTAGGGTTATCAGGAAGACAAGTATGTGATTACCGAATGTTGTTCGGAGTCCCGGATGAGATCCCGGATGTCACGAGGAGTCCCGGAATGGTCCGGAGGTAAAGTTTTATATATGGGAAGTTGTTAAACGGGCACCGGAAAGTTTCGGGGTCATACCGGTATTGTACTGGGACCACCGGAAAGGTTTCGGGGGTCCACCGGGAGGGACCACCCCTCCCGGGGGGCCACTTGGGCTGTGTAGGGATAGCAGCCAGCCCCTAGTGGGCTTGGCGCCCCCCCCTTGGGCCCATGCGCCTAGGGTTGGGGGGAAACCCTAAAGGGGGCGCACCCCCCTTGCTTGGGGGGCAAGCCCCCCACCCTTTGGCCGCCGCCCCCCTCTAGGGTTTCCCCTAGAGGGTCGGCCCCCTTGCCCCTCTCCTCCTATATATAGAGGGGTGAGGGGAGGGCTGCGGTACACCACAACTCAAGGCGCAGCCCCTCCCCTCCCCAACACCTCTCCTCCTCCGTACGTGCTCGGTGAAGCTCTGTCGGAATACTGCTGCACCAACTGCACCACGCCGTCGTGCTGCCCTTGGAGCTGCCTTCCTCAACCTCTCCTTCCTCCTTGCTGGATCAAGACGGAGGAGACGTCGACCGTCCCGTACGTGTGTTGAACGCGGAGGTGCTGTCCGTTCAGCACTTGGTCATCGGTGATCCGAATCACGACGAGTACGACTCCATCATCACCATCCCCTTGAACGCTTCCGCACTCGATCTACAAGTGGTATGTAGATGCAAACTCTTCCCCTTGACTCGTTGCTTAGATGAACTCATAGATGGATCTTGGTGAAACCGTAGGAAATTTTTTAATTTTCTGCAACGTTGCCCAACAAATCTAGAGTATTAAGTTCATAAGAACAGAGTAACGCATTAAGCAAGATGACATGATGTAGAGGGATAAACTCATGCAATATGATATAAACCCCATCTTGTTATCCTCGATGGCAACAATACAATACGTGTCTTGCAACCCTTTCTGTCACTGGGTAAGAACACCACAAGATTGAACCCAAAGCTAAACACTTCTCCCATGGCAAGAAAGATCAATCTAGTAGGCCAAACCAAACTAATAGTTCGAAGAGACTTGCAAAGATAACTCAATCATACATAAAAGAATTCAGAGAAGATTCAATCATTATCCATAGATAAATCTGATCATAAACCCACAATTCATCGGATCTCGACAAACACACCGCAAAAAGAGATTGCATCGAATAGATCTCCACAAGAGAGGGGAGAACATTGTATTGAGATCCAAAAAGAGAGAAGAAGCCATCTAGCTAATAACTATGGACCCGTAGGTCTGTGGTAAACTACTCACAACTCATAGGAGGGGCAAGGATGTTGATGTAGAAGCCCTCCATGGTCGATTCCCCCTCTGGCAGAGTGCCGGTGAAGGATCCAAGATGGGATCTCGCGGATACAGAAGGTTACGGCGGTGGAAATTGTGTTTCATGGTGCTCCTGGATGTTTTCGGGGTACGTAGGTATATATAGGAGGAAGAAGTACGTCGGTGGCCGCCCGAGGGGCCCACGAGACAGGGGGCACGCCCTACAGGAGGGGCGCGGCCTCCTATATTGTGGGGTCCTCGGGAGCTTCTTGACTTGCACTCTAAGCTCTCCAGATCTTGTTCGTTCCAAAAATCATGCTCCCGAAGGTTTCATTCCGTTTGGACTCCGTTTGATATTCCTTTTCTTCGAAATACTGAAATAGGCAAAAGAACAGCAATATGGGCTGGGCCTCCGGTTAGTAGGTTAGTCCCAAAAATGATATAAATATGTAAAATAAAGCCCATAAACATCCAAAAGGGTAATATAATAGCATGGAACAATAAAAAATTATAGATACGTTGGAGACGTATCAAGCATCCCCAAGCTTAATTCCTGCTCGTCCTCGAGTAGGTAAATGATAAAAAGAAGAATTTTTTATGTGGAATGCTACCTAGCATAATTCATAATGTAATTTTCTTTAATGTGGCATGAATGTTCAGATCCAAATGATTCAAGATAAAAGCTTATAAAACATAAAAATATTAATGCTTCAAAGCATACTAACAAACAATCATGTCCTATCAAAATAGCATAGCCAAAGAAAGCTTATCCCTACAAAATCATATAGTTAGGCCATGCTTCATTTTCATTACACAAAATACTCCCATCATGTACAACCCCGATGACGAGCCGAGCAATTGGTTCATACTTTTTAACGCGCTTCAGCTTTTTCAACTCTTACGCAATACATGAGCGCAAGCCATGGACATAACACTATGGTGGTATATGGTGGTTGTGAGGACAAAAAGGGAGAAGATAGTCTCACATCAACTAGGCGTATTAACGGGCTATATGGAGATGCCCATTAATAGGTATCAATGTGAGTGAGTAGGGATTGCCATGCAACGGATGCACTAGAGCTATAAATATATGAAAGCTCAACAAAAGAAACTAAGTGGGTGTGCATCCAACTTGCTTGCTCACAAAGACCTAGGGCACTTTGAGGAAGCCCATCATTGGAATATACAAGACAAGTTCTATAATGAAAAATTCCCACTAGTATATGAAAGTGACAACATATGAGACTCTCTATCATGAAGATCATGGTGCTATTTTGAAGCACAAGTGTGGAAAAAGAGATAGTAGCAATTTTCCTTTCTCTCTTTTTCTCTCATTTTATTTTTTTCTTTTCTTTCTCTTTTTTTTTCTTTTTCTTTTTTTTCTTTTTTTCTTTTTCTTTTTTTTTCTTTTTGATGGGCTTCTTTGGCCTCTTTTATTTTTATAAAGTCCGAAGTCTCATCCAGACTTGTGGGGGAATCATAGTCTTCATCATCCTTTCCTCACTAGGACAATGCTCTAATAATGAAGATCGTCACACTTTTATGGATTTACAACTCAAAAACTACAACTCAAAGCTAGAACAAGATATGACTCTATGTGAATGCCTCCGGCGGTGTACCGGGATATGCAATGAATCAAGAGCGACATGTATGAACATTATGAAGGTGGCTTTGCCACAAATACAATGTCAACTACATGATCATGCAAAGAGCAATATGACAATGATGAAACTTGTCATAATAAATGGAACGGTGGAAAGTTGCATGACAATATATCTCGGAATGACTATGAAAATGCCATAATAGGTAGGTATGGTGGCTGTTTTGAGGAAGGTAAATAAAGGGTTCAATACCGGCGAGAGTTGCGCGGTAATAATAAAGGCTAGCAAAGTAAAAGGATAGGTGTGCATATGTCCATGGACTCGCATTAGTCAAAAAAAGAACTCATATAATTATTGCAAAAGTCTACTTCGCCCTCGAAGCAAAGTACTACTACGCATGCCCCAAGAGGGATAGATTGGTAGGAAAAATTCCATCGCTCGTCCCCGACTGCCACTCATAAGGAAGACACTCAAAAGAGCACCTCATGCAACAAATTTGTCACACAACTTTTACCATACGTGCATGCTACGAGACTTGCTAACTTCCACAAAAGTATTTATCAATTTCATAATTACCCACTAGCATGACCCTAACATTACTACCTTTATATCTCAAAACAATTATCAAGCAATAAATTGATCATAGCATCCAATTCAATTTCTATGATAGTTTTTATTATACCCAACTTGGATGCTCATCATTCTAGGACCAAATTTGTAACCAAAGCAAATACCATATTGTTCTAAAAGACTCTCAAAATCATACAAGTGAAGCATGAGAGACTAGCAATTTCTATAAAATCAAACCACCACCGTGCTCTAAAAGATATAAGTGAAGTACTAGAGCAAAACTATCAAGCTCAAAAGATATAAATGAAGCACATAAAGTATTCTAGCAAATTCTAATTAAATAGGCTTCTCCCAAAATGTGTGTACAGTAAGGATGATTGTGGTAAACTAAAAAGTAAAGACTAATATAATACACGACGCTCCAAGCAAAACACATATCATGTGGCGAATAAAAATATAGCTCCAAGTAAAGTTACAAATGAACGAAGACGAAAGAGGGGATGCCTTCACGGGGCATCCCCAAGCTTAGGCTTTTGGCTATTCTTGAATATCTTGTGGTGCCTTGGGCATCCCCAAGCTTAGGCTCTTGCCATCCTTTATTCCATAGTCCATAAAATCTTTACCCAAAACTTGAAAACTTCACAACACAAAACTCAACAGGAAATCTTATAAGCTCCGTTAGTGAAAGAAAAGAAAACCACCACATAAGGTACTGCAATGAACTCATTTTTTATTTTTTTGGTGTCAAACCTACTGTATTCCAACTTCCTTATGGTTTATAAACTAATTTACTAGCCATAGATGCATTGAAATAAGCAAACAACACACGGAAAACAGAATCTGTCAAAAACAGAACAGTCTGTAGCAATCTGTAACTAACGCAAACTTCTAGAACTCTACAAATCCTGCCAAAATAGGACGTACTGGACAATTTGTTTATTGATCAGCAGCAAAAAGAATCAATGCAAAATCACGTTTATGTAATTTATTGATTTTTTTCTCGTGAGCGCAAAGTTTCTGTTTTCAGCAGAATCAAATCAACTATCATCATAGTTTATCCTATAGGTTCTACTTGGCACAAACACCAAATAAAAGATGAAAACACATCTAAACAGAAAGTAGAAACAAAATTCTACATATACTAAATCTAGCTAGGTTTAGTTTATCCTGTTTTTTTGAATTTTTCTTATGAGTAAAAAGTTCGCCAATCAGGACATGGCACGTGCTTTACTTGGGGACCTGGCGGGGTACGCACCTTTGTGCAGCTAGCGATTGACGCTGGGAGTTTTACTTTAGTTTGGTATTGGCTGCATGTGCGCGCACGATCAGCAGTTGCTATTGGATTGCATGCATGCGCGTATCCAGTGGTTGATTTTCTTATGTCTTCCTTTTGGCTGGATGTGCATGTCATCCCTCTTGTCGGCCGGTTTGTTTATTCTTTCCCAACGCGTTTTTTCAGGAAGGTCTGCCATCGCTGCGGATGCATGCTATCGTGGGCGGCTTGCATGCTGCTGGTTGCTTCGAATTTATGCTTTTCTTGCGGCACGTATGCATTTGTTAAGTCGGCCGCCGTTCCCTTAGAGATGCTTGGATACAAGGGACTATTTTTAGTCTGATTAAAAATAGTCTCTTTTAGAGGCTAAAGTTCCAAGCACCCCTGACTAAAGAGAGGCTAGGACTAGTCTTGAGGCTAAAATCTTTTAGTCATGAGAAACCTATTAAAATATGTATTAGCTCTCTCTTTCCTCATTTAATTCCTCTCCTTAGTTCTGGATTGGAGGGTTTGGAGGATAATAAATGCTCAATAACTAGATTTTAGTCTTTTTAGTATTTGGATCCAAGCATTGGTGAGACTAATAAGTTTTAGTCCCACTATTTTTAGTCATGGGACTAAAACGTATCCAAGCATGCTCTTAGTCGGTTGCCGCTTTTCTTTACGTTTCTGGTTGCTTCCTCCTTATATGCGGTGGCCGTCTTCAAGTTGCCTTCCGTTTCGTGGCTGCATACTATAAATACGAGCCCTCCTATATGTCCTCCTTCCATTCTCGCGCTCTTTTTTGCATTTAGGCTGGTCATAGTGGGGAGTAACTTAGACTAGTAACATACATATGTTACTAGTCTATGTTACTACCTTCATAGTGGGTAGTGTCATAGGTGTGGTAACATAGTTGTCTTCATTTATTACTTTGTAGACTCATTATGCATTGAAAACCGCTATGTGATGGTAACATATTCTGTTACTCTATTTGCCTCTCTCCTCATTAACTACTTGCCACATCATCATTTTTTCTTATGTGGCATCTATGTTACTACCTATGTTACTTTCACTATGACCAGCCTTAGTGCCCTCACCATCACCCTCCGCCTCCATCTCCGTCGTCTGCTGCTGTCGGCCACCGTTGTTGTCTAAGCGGGCAAGAAGAGCACGATGAAGAGGCGGCGGCTGCTTCTTGCCAGAGTAACAACGCAACACGGCCCAACCGACCCAGCCGGCGATGAAGGCGCCGGACGTGACTCCGAGGACGGCCATGAAGCTGAACACCAGGCCGGCCATGGTGAAGGTTGGTGGCAGCGGCGCGCGCCGTCGCAGGACCCTCTCCGACCTACCGACATCCTCCTCCAGCTCCCGCACCTGCCACGGCTCCAGCCCCTACGCCAGCAGCTGCCGTGTGCGCAGCTCCCGCACCTGCCACGGCTCCAGCCCCGACGCCAGCAGCCGCCGTGCGCGTAGCTCCCGCTGCCGTCGATGCCACAGCAGGCGGTGCTCCTCCGGGCCCAGGTCGTCATAGTAGTCGTCATCTCCGTCGTTGTCGTGGTAGACGGCTTCCTCTGCTTCCGCCATGCTCACTGTTGTGAATATCAACCGATCCATCTCTCTTGCGACGGGCCCGGGCGTAGGAGCGAGTGGAGCAGCAGCTGGTTGCTGGCCGTGGTAGGGCTCTGCTGCTGACGCTGTTCTGGTGGCGCAAGCCCTCGCCCGTCCTTCCGACCATGCCGCCGGCTCCCCGTGCCCCTTTCAGCGCCGGCCTTCATCTTCGCTGTAAGCCGCCGAGGTGAAGCAGGAATGCAGGATCGTAGATGCCGAATCCGTGAGGAAGGCGGAACCCAGGCCGAGGCGGCGCGAGGTCGACGCAATGGCTGCGGGCTCGAGCAGCTGGTGTGTGCGGTGCTGACCAACGAGGTGGACGCGTCCAGGCGGTAGATGGTGCGGGGGACAGCCAGCGCTGGCCGAAGTGGGAGGCCCTGTGGTGCCGGCGGGCGCCTTTTGATTTTTTTACGCGGCGAGCCTCCGCCCTCCGCTGCATCTGCCGGCGCCGGTGACCCCACCGTCGTCCAGTGCTTCTGCCGGCGCCAGCATGGCGTGTCTTGAGGCGTGCCTGTGTGCCAGGAGCAACGCGGGGAGCAGAGGAGCATGGTCTTTCCCTAAGCTGGACGCTGGCCCGCAGCTCCGCGACACTCTGCTCGAGCGCACTCGGGCGCTTGCTCGGGCGGGTCGTACGCGTCGGCGAGCGTAGGGAACGGATCGCATGCGGCTGTGTCGTCCTCGGCAGCGGTGTTAGAGTACACTGTGTATATACCGTCTAGCGCATGTATATGGTCACCTGCTGTACGTGTGATCGTGGCACGCGATCTGTGCATAGTGGTTCATGAACCCCATAATTCCTCCCTCCCTAAACAAGCGGCAACGCAAGGAACTTGCCGAACGTGGCCAGGACGGCCTCCATGTGCGTGGGTCCGGAGTACCCGTCCGTCCGTGGGGAGGGCGACCATGCCTTGAGCGCACGTACTCCGGCGTCAAGGCGTGTGTTGACGGCCTGGCAGCACTGGCACGGCTGTCTCGCCGCCCCGGTGTGCACGGCCTTCCTCTTCTCCGCGGCGCCTCCGAATGTGGAGTTCATCACGTGACGAGTATCAGCAGTGCAGTTGCACGTTGTTTTTCTTGGTGCGCTGGTGTATGAAATCAACAGCTTAATTATATGGGCGTGCCCGGGCTCCATGGTTTGCTGCAACACAGAACTAATGCCATCGACAAGGCGATGATTCCGGAGCTTTCAACATTGGCACTCCTATATGTCAATAGATGATCTATTCACATAAGTGGGCACCTGCTAGAAATACAATACATTTTTTCAGAGATAGAAGTTCACATGTTTTCTTACAAGATATCCTGTTGACCGAAGCAACAAACGAAGACAAACTTCTGCCCAGGAAGGGAAATCTAAGGTCAGAGAATGGTAAGGTAAAAATGATGTTTCAGTACATAACAAGACGAAGGATCAAGTTTTGGCCCTTGGCTATCAAAATAAGAATCTAGATTATATATTTCAAACATGTACAAAACCATACATGGCATTGGTTAATTAAGTGAACACACCGGACTAGCACTTAAGGGACGTCGTCCAAGCCAGATACAAGGGTGCCGAGGCCCAAGACCATCGTCAACACAACATACCCGACCAAGACAACCACCACAACCTCAAGAACATGCCTGCAACTAGATGAAAACTCGCACCTAACCTTCCGAAAAATGAGATCAACCATTGACCTCCACCTCTAGGTGTGCAAATTAACCCGCTCACATTTGTCATCGTCGTTTACTGAGGAAAGAATTAAGTATTCTCATAAAAAACCCACCTAAATCACATTTACTTTCAAAATTTAGTCCTCTTAAAAACTACGTATACACATATTGAATGCGGATAGGCAGATCATTCGTTGGTCCCAGACCCCGTGTACGTGCAACTGTATCCATGAGATTAATAAACGATGTGAACGATGTGACTACATGCACGAAACTTTCATGTGGCAGCACAATTCAAATGCACCACATCATAGTTCAACTACGAG
The DNA here is from genome assembly GCF_018294505.1 of Triticum aestivum. Taxonomy (NCBI): domain Eukaryota; kingdom Viridiplantae; phylum Streptophyta; class Magnoliopsida; order Poales; family Poaceae; genus Triticum; species Triticum aestivum. The sequence continues at coordinate 128,006,742 of NC_057804.1, read as the reverse complement.
TATAAGTAAACCTCATCCAATCCAACAAACACCTAAAACATTAGCATAAATTGTGACAAAGGCACTGGATGAACAAGGTCATCCGGGTTGGGGACGACCGGTAGCGGCGTCAAGGATGATTAGTTTGCACATTTTTTTTATGCACATGATGCTAAAGATTTTTTCCCTTCATCCATTTTACACAAACATAAGTAGTAATTGTTGGTGAACGTTGCAGAAAACAAAAATTTTCCTACTCGTTTCACCAAGATCATCTAGGAGTTCATCTAGCAACGAGTGATTAGATGCATCTACATACCTTTGTAGATCGCGCACGGAAGCGTTCAAAAGAACGGTGATGGTGTAGTCGTACTCGACGTGATCCAAATCACCGATGACCAGCGCCGAACGGACGGCACCTCCGCGTTCAACACACGTACGGGACGGGAGACGTCTCCTCCTTCTTGATCCAGCAAGGGGGAAGGAGAGGTTGATGAAGATCCAGCAGCACGACGGCGTGGTGGTGGATGCAGGGCGTCACAGCAGCAGGGCTTCGCCGAGACTACAAGGGAGAGACGTAACGGGGAAGGTGGAGGCGCCAGGGGCTGGTCTAAAATCCCTCCTCTCCCCCCACTATATATAGGGGTGCCAGGGGGGCGCCGGCCCTAGTAGATGGCATCTACTAGGGGGGGGGGGGCGGCCAAGGGGAGGTTTCCCTCCCCCCCCAAGGCACCTAGGGGTGCCTTCCACCACATGGACTCTTCCATGGTGGAAACCCTAGGCGCATGGGCCTATAGGGGCTGGTGCCCTTGGCCCATCTAGGCCAAGGCGCACCCCCTACAGCCCATGTGGCCCCCCGGGACAGGTGGCCCCACCCGGTGGACCCCCGGGACCCTTCCGGTGGTCCCGGTACAATACCGATAACCCCGAAACTTGTCCCGATGCCCGAAATAGCACTTCCTATATATAATTCTTTACCTACGGACCATTCCGGAACTCCTCGTGACGTCCGGGATCTCATCCGGGACTCCGAACAACATTCGGGTTTCTGCATATACATATCTTCATAACCCTAGCGTCACCGAACCTTAAGTGTGTAGACCCTACGGGTTCGGGAGACAAGCAGACATGACCGAGACGACTCTCCGGTCAATAACCAACAGCGGGATCTGGATACCCATGTTGGCTCCCACATGCTCCACGATGATCTCATCGGATGAACCACGATGTCGAGGATTCAATCAATCCCGTACGCTATTCCCTTTGTCTATCGATATGTTACTTGCCCGAGATTCGATCGTCGGTATCCCAATACCTCGTTCAATCTCGTTACCGGCAAGTCACTTTACTCGTACCGCAATGCATGATCCCGTGACCAGACACTTGGTCACTCTGAGCTCATTATGATGATGCATTACCGAGTGGGCCCAGTGATACCTCTCCGTCATACAGAGTGACAAATCCCAGTCTTGATCCATGTCACCCAACAGACACTTTCGGAGATACCCGTAGTCTACCTTTATAGTCACCCAGTTACGTTGTGACGTTTGGCATACCCAAAGCACTCCTACGGTATCCGGGAGTTACACGATCTCATGGTCTAAGGAAAAGATACTTGACATTGGAAAACTCTAGCAAACGAACTATACGATCTTGTGCTATGTTTAGGATTGGGTCTTGTCCATCACATCATTCTCCCAATGATGTGATCTCGTTATCAATGACATCCAGTGTCCATAGTCAGGAAACCATGACTATCTATTGATCAACGAGCTAGTCAACTAGAGGCTCACTAGGGACATGTCGGTGTCTGTTATTCACACATGTATTACGATTTCCGGATAACACAATTATAGCATGAATAAAGACAATTATCATGAACAAGGAAATATAATAATAATGCTTTTATTATTGCCTCTAGGGCATATTTCCAACAGTCTCCCACTTGCACTAGAGTCAATAATCTAGTTACATTGTGATGAATCGAACACCCATGGAATTCTGGTGTTGATCATGTTTTGCTCTTGGGAGAGGTTTAGTCAACGGATCTGCTACATTCAGGTCCGTATGTACTTTACAAATCTCTATGTCTCCATCTTGAACATTTTCACGAATGGAGTTGAAGCGACGCTTGATGTGCCTTGTCTTCTTGTGAAACCTGGGCTCCTTGGCAAGTGCAATAGCTCCAGTGTTGTCACAGAAGAGCTTGATCGGCCCCGACGCATTGGGTATGACTCCTAGGTCGGTGATGAACTCCTTCACCCATATTGCTTCATGTGCTGCCTCCAAGGCTGCCATGTACTCCGCTTCACATGTAGATCCCGCCACGACGCTTTGCTTGCAACTGCACCAGCTTACTGCCCCACCATTCAAAATATACACGTATCCGGTTTGTGACTTAGAGTCATCCAGATCTGTGTCGAAGCTAGCGTCGACGTAACCCTTTACGACGAGCTCTTCGTCACCTCCATAAACGAGAAACATTTCCTTAGTCCTTTTCAGGTACTTCAGGATATTCTTGACCGCTGTCCAGTGTTCCTTGCCGGGATTACTTTGGTACCTTCCTACCAAACTGACGGCAAGGTTAACATCAGGTCTGGTACACAGCATGGCATACATAATAAAACCTATGGCTGAGGCATAGGGGATGACGCTCATATCTTCTATATCTTCTGCCGTGGTCGAACATTGAGCTGAGCTCAATTTCACACCTTGTAACACAGGCAAGAACCCCTTCTTGGATTGATCCATATTGAACTTCTTCAATATCTTATCAAGGTATGTGCTTTGTGAAAGACCTATGAGGCGTCTTGATCTATCTCTATAGATTTTGATGCCTAATATATAAGCAGCTTCTCCAAGGTCCTTCATTGAAAAACTTTTATTCAAGTAGGCCTTGATGTTGTCCAAGAGTTCTATATCATTTCCCATCAAAAGTATGTCATCTACACATAATATGAGAAATGCTACAGAGCTCCCACTCACTTTCTTGTAAACGCAGGCTTCTCCATAAGTCTGTGTAAACCCAAACGCTTTGATCATCTCATCAAAGCGAATGTTCCAACTCCGAGATGCTTGCACCAGCCCATAAATCGAGCGTTGGAGCTTGCACACTTTGTCAGCATTCTTAGGATCGACAAAACCTTCCGGCTGTATCATATACAATTCTTCCTTAAGGAAACCATTAAGGAATGCCGTTTTGACGTCCATTTGCCATATTTCGTAATCATAGAATGCGGCAATTGCTAACATGATTCGGACGGACTTCAGCTTCGCTACCGGCGAGAAATTCTCATCGTAGTCAACCCCTTGAACTTGTCGATAACCCTTAGCGACAAGCCGAGCTTTATAGATGGTCACATTACCATCCGCGTATGTCTTCTTCTTAAAGATCCATTTATTTTCTATGGCTCGCCGCTCAACGGGCAAGTCAGTCAAAGTCCATACTTTGTTTTCATACATGGATCCTATCTCGGATTTCATGGCTTCCAGCCATTTGTCGGAATCCGGGCCCGCCATCGCTTCTTCATAGTTCGAAGGTTCGCCGTTGTCTAACAGCATGATTTCCAAGACAGGGTTGCCGTACCACTCTGGTGCGGAACGTGTCCTTGTGGACCTTCAAATTTCAGTAGGGGCTTGATCAGAAGTATCTTGATCACTGTCATTAACTTCCTCTCTAGTCGGTGCAGGCACCTCAGGAACATTTTCTTGAGTTGCGCCATTTTCTGGTTCAAGAGGTAATACTTCATCAAGCTCTACTTTCCTCCCACTTACTTCTTTCGAGAGAAACTCTTTCTCCAGAAAGGACCCATTCTTGGCAACAAAGATCTTGCCTTCGGATCTGAGGTAGAAGGTGTACCCAATAGTTTCTTTTGGGTATCCTATGAAGACGCATTTTTCCGACTTGGGTTCTGTTGGAAATATGCCCTAGAGGCAATAATAAAAGTATTATTATTATATTTCCTTGTTCATGATAATTGTCTTTTATTCATGCTATAATTGTATTATCCGGAAATCGTAATACACGTGTGAATACATAGACCAGAATATGTCCCTAGTGAGCCTCTAGTTGACTAGCTCGTTGTGATCAACAGATAGTCATGGTTTCCTGGCTATGGACATTGGATGTCGTTGATAACGGGATCACATCATTAGGAGAATGATGTGATGGACAAGACCCAATCCTAAGACTAGCACAAAAGATCGTGTAGTTCATTTGCTAGAGCTTTGCCAATGTCAAGTATCTCTTCCTTCGACCATGAGAGCGTGTAACTCCTGGATACCGTAGGAGTGCTTTGGGTGTATCAAACGTCACAACGTAACTGGGTGACTATAAAGGTGCACTACAGGTATCTCCGAAAGTATCTATTGTTTTATGCGGATCGAGACTGGGATTTGTCACTCCGTGTAAACGGAGAGGTATCTCTGGGCCCACTCGGTAGGACATCATCATATGCGCAATGTGACCAAGGAGTTGATCACGGGATGATGTGTTACGGAACGAGTAAAGTGACTTGCCGGTAACGAGATTGAACAAGGTATTGGATACCGACGATCGAATCTCGGGCAAGTAACATACTGATAGACAAAGGGAATTGAATACGGGATTGATTAAGTCCTTGACATCGTGGTTCATCCAATGAGATCATCGTGGAACATGTGGGAGCCATCATGGGTATCCAGATCCCGCTGTTGGTTATTGACCGGAGAACGTCTCGGTCATGTCTACATGTCTCCCGAACCCGTAGGGTCTACACACTTAAGGTTCGATGACGCTAGGGTTATAAAGGAAGTTTGTATGTGGTTACTGAATGTTGTTCGGAGTCCCGGATGAGATCCCGGACGTCACGAGGAGTTCCGGAATGGTCCGGAGGTAAAGATTTATATATGGGAAGTCCTATTTTGGCCACCGGAAAATGTTCGGGATTTTTCGGTATTGTACCGGGAAGGTTCTAGAAGGTTCCGGAGTGGGGCCCACCTGCATGGGGGGACCCACATGGACGTGGGTACTGGGGGAAAGGCGCCACACCCCTAGTCAAGGCGCACCAAGATCCCCCCTTAGAAGGAATAAGATCATATCCTGAAGGGATAAGATCAAGATCCCTAAAAAGGGGGGATAACAATCGGTGGGGAAGGAAATAATGAGATTTCTTTCCTCCCACCTTGGCCAACGCCCCAATGGACTTGGAGGGCAAGAAACCAGCCCCTCCACCCCTATATATAGTGGGGAGGCGCATGGGAGCTATACACGAAGTTTTGGCACAGCCCTACCTCTCTTTCTACTCGTTGCTGGTCTCTCCATAGATAGATCTTGGTGACACGTAGGAAAATTTTGAATTTTTGCTACGTTCCCCAACAGTGGCATCATGAGCTAGGTCTATTGCGTAGATTCTTTGCACGAGTAGAATACAAAGTAGTTGTGGGCGTTGATGTTGTTCAATATGCTTACCGTTACTAGTCCAATCTTGTTTCGACGGTATTGTGGGATGAAGCGGCCCGGACCGACCTTACACGTACTCTTACGTGAGACAGGTTCCACCGATTGACATGCACTTGGTGCATAAGGTGGCTAGCGGGTGCCAGTCTCTCCCACTTTAGTCGGAACGGATTCGATGAAAAGGGTCCTTATGAAGGGTAAATAGCAATTGGCATATCACGTTGTGGTCTTGCGTAGGTAAGAAACGTTCTTGCTAGAAACCCATAGCAGCCACGTAAAACATGCAACAACAATTAGAGGACGTCTAACTTGTTTTTGCAGGGTATGCTATGTGATGTGATATGGCCAAGAAGAATGTGATGAATGATATGTGATGTATGAGATTGATCATGTTCTTGTAATAGGATTCACGACTTGCATGTCGATGAGTATGACAACCGGCAGGAGCCATAGGAGTTGTCTTTATTTATTGTATGACCTGCGTGTCATTGAAGAACGCCATGTAAACTACTTTACTTTATTGCTAAACGCGTTAGTCATAGAAGTAGAAGTAGTCGTTGGCGTGACAACTTCATGAAGACACGATGATGGAGATCATGATGATGGAGATCATGGTGTCGTGCCGGTGACGATGATGATCATGGAGCCCCGAAGATGAAGATCAAAAGGAGCAAAATGATATTGGCCATATCATGTCACTATTTGATTGCATGTGATGTTTATCATGTTTATGCATCTTGTTTGCTTAGGACGACGGTAGTAAATAAGATGATCCCTTACAAAATTTCAAGAAGTGTTCTCCCCTAACTGTGCACCGTTGCTACAGTTCGTCGCTTCTAAGCACCACGTGATGATCGGGTGTGATGGATTCTTACGTTCACATACAACGGGTGTAAGACAGTTTTACACAGCGAAAACACTTAGGGTTAACTTGACGAGCCTAGCATGTGCAGACATGGCCTCGGAACACGGAGACCGAAAGGTCGAGCATGAGTCGTATGGTAGATACGATCAACATGAAGATGTTCACCGATGATGACTAGTCCGTCTCACGTGATGATCGGACACGGCCTAGTTGACTCGGATCATGTGATCACTTAAATGACCAGAGGGATGTCTATCTAAGTGGGAGTTCATAAGATGAACTTAATTATCCTGAACATAGTCAAAAGACCTTTTGCAAATTATGTCGTAAGCTCGCGCTTTAGTTCCACTGTTTAGATATGTTCCTAGAGAAAATATAGTTGAAAGTTGATAGTAGCGATTATGCGATCAGTAGAAAGCTTATGTCCTTAATGCACCGCTCAGTGTGCTGAACCCCAACGTCGTTTGTCGATGTTGCGAACATCGGACATACACGTTTTGATAACTACGTGATAGTTCAATTAAATGGTTTAAGTAGAGGCACCAAAGACGTTTTCGAAACGTCGCGGAACATATGAGATGTTTCGAGGGCTGAAATTGGGATTTCAGGCTCGTGCCCACGTCAAGAGGTATAAGACCTCCGATGATTTTCTTAGCCTGCAAACTAAGGGAGAAAAGCTCAATCGTTGAGCTTGTGCTCAGATTGTCTGAGCACAACAATCACTTGAATCGAGTGGGAGTTGATCCTCCAGATGAGATAGTGATGTTTCCCCAAAGTCATTGCCACCAAGCTGCTAGAGCTTCGTGATTAACTATAACATATCAGGGATAGATATGATGATCCTTGAAATATTCATGATGTTTGACACCGCGAAAGTAGAAATCAAGAAGGAGCATCAATTGTTGATGGTTGGTGAAACCACTAGTTTCAAGAAGGGCAAGGGAACAAAGGGATACTTCATGAAATGGCAATTCAGCTGCTGCTCTAGTGAAGAAACCCAAGGTTGAACCCAAACCCGAGACTAAGTGCTTCTGTAATAAGGGGAACAACCACTGGAGCAGCATTACCCTAGATACTTGGTAGATGAGAAGGCTGGCAAGGTCGATAGAAGTATATTGGATATACATTATGTTAATGTGTACTTTACTAGTACTCCTAGTAGCACCAGGGTATTGGATACCGGTTCGGTTGCTAAGTGTTAGTAACTCGAAATAAAAGCTACGGAATAAACGGAGACTAGCTAAAGGTGAGCTGACGATATATGTTGGAAGTGTTTCCAAGGTTGATATGATCAAGCATCACACGCTCCCTCTACCACCGAGATTGGTGTTTGCGTTGAGCATAGACATGATTGGATTATGTCTATCGCAATACGGTTATTCATTTAAGGAGAATGATGGTTACTCTATTTTTGAATAATACCTTCAATGGTCTTGCACCTAAAGGAATGGTTTATTGAATCTCGGTCGTAGTGATACACATTTTCATGCCAAAAGATATAAGATAGTAATGATAGTACCACTTACTTGTGGCACTGCCATGTAAGTCATAATGGTATAAAACGCATGAAGAAGCTCCATGTTGATGGATCTTTGGACTCACTCGTTTTTGAAAAGTTTGAGACATGCGAACCATGTCTATTGGTGTATATGCATGAAGAAACTCCATGCAAATGGACCGTTCAGACTCACTTGATTTTGAATCACTTGAGATATGCAAATCATACCACATAGGCAAGATGACTGAAAAGCCTCGGTTTCAATAAGATGGAACAAGATAGCAACTTGTTGGAAGTAACACATTTTGATGTGTCCAATCCAATGAGTGCTGAGGCATGCAGTGAATATCGTTATGATCTTACTTCACAGATGATTCGAGTAGATGTTGAGAATATTTACTTGATGAAACACAAGTCTGAATTATTGAATGGTTCAAGTAATTTCAGAGTGAAGTAGAAGATCATTGTGACAAGAGGATAAAATGTCTATGATATGATCATAGAGATGAATATCTGAGTTACGAGTTTTGGCACACAATTAATACATTGTGGAAATTGTTTCGCAATTAATACCACCTGGAACACCATAGTGTGATGGTGTGTCCGAACATCATAGTTGCACCCTATTGGATATGGTGCGTACCATGATGTCTCTTATCGAATTACCACTATTGTCCATGGGTTAGGCATTAGAGACAACCACATTCACTTTAAATAGGGCACCACGTAATTCCATTGAGATGACACCGTATGAATTATGGTTTAGAGAAACCTAAGTTGTCGTTTCTTAAAAGTTTGGGGCTGCGACGCTTATATGAAAAAGTTTCAGGTTGATAAGCTCGAACCCAAAGCGGATAAAATGCATCTTCATAGGAAACCCAAAACAGTTGGGTATACCTCCTAATTCAGATCCGAAAGCAATATGGATTGTTTCTTGAATCGGGTCCTTTCTCGAGGAAAAGTTTCTCTCGAAAGAATTGAGTGGGAGGATGGTGGAAACTTGATGAGGTTATTGAACCGTCTCTTCAACTAGTGTGTGGCAGGGCACAGGAAGTTGTTCATGTGGCACCTACACCAATTGAAGTGGAAGCTTGTGATGTTGATCATGAAACTTCGGATCAAGTCACTACCAAACCTCGTGGGATGACAAGGATACGTACTACATCAGAGTGGTACGTAATCCTGTCTTGGAAGTCATGTTGCTGGACAACAATGAACCTATGAGCTATGGAGAAGCAATGGTGGGCCCGGATTCCGATAAATGGCTCGAGGCCATAAAATCCGAGAACGGATCCATGACTTTGGAAGAAATACTTGATGGTCGTAAGGCCATTGGGTACGGATGGATTTTAAAAGGAAGACAGACAATGATGGTAAGAATTACCATTAAGAAAGCTCGACTTGTCGTTAAGATATTTTCCGACAAGTTCAAGGAGTTGACTACGATGAGATTTTCTCACTCGTAGCGATGCTAAGAGTCTGTTGGAATTATATTAGCGATTACTGCATTATTTATGAAATCTTGCAGATAGGATGTCAAAACATTGTTTCCTCGACGATTTTAATGAGGAAAGGTTGTATGTGATACAACCGGAAGGTTTTGTCAATCCCGAAAGATGCTAATAAGTATGCAAAGCTCCAGCAATCCTTCTAAGGACTGGAGTGAGCATCTCGGAGTTGGAATGTATGCTTTGATGATGATCAAAAAAATTTGGGTTTGTACAAAGTTTATGAGAAACTTGTATTTCCAAAGAAGTGAGTGGGAGCACTATAGAATTTCTGATGAGTATATGTTGTTGACATATTGTTGATCAGAAATGACGTAGAATTTCTAGAAAGCATATAGGGTTATTTTGAAAGTGTTTTTCAATGGAAAGCCTGGATTAAGCTACTTGAACATTGAGCATCAAGATCTATAAGGATAGATCAAAATGCTTAATAATACTTTCAAATGAGCACATACCTTGACATGATCTTGAAGGTGTTCAAGATGGACCAGTCAAAGAAGGAGTTCTTGCCTGAGTTGTAAGGTACGAAGTTAAGACTTAAAGCTCGACCACGGCAGAATAGAGAGAAAGGACGAAGATCGTCCCCTATGCTTAAGACGTAGGCTCTTCAGTATGCTATGCTGTGTACCGCACCTGAAGTGTGCCTTGCCATGAGTCAGTCAAGGGGTACAAGGGTGATCCAAGAATGGCTCACAGGACAGCGGTAAAAGTTATCCTTAGTAACTAGTGGACTAAGGAATTTTCTCGATTATGGAGGTGGTAAAAGAGTTCATCGTAAAGGTTACGACGATGCAAGCTTGACACCTATCCGGATAGCTCTGAGTAGAGAGACCGGATACATATAATGGAGCAATAATTTAGAATAGCTCCAAGTAGAACAGTTGTTTGGAATAGCTCCAAATAAGAGCGTGGTAGCTGCATCTAGGAGATGACATAGAGATTTGTAAAGCACACACGGATCTGAAAGGTTCAGACCCGTTGACTAAAACCTCTCTCACAAGCAACATGATCAAACATAAAACTCATTGAGTGTTAATCACATAGTGATGTGAACTAGACTACTTACTCTAGTAAACTCTTGGGTATTAGTCACATGGCGATGTGACCTGTGAGTGTTAATCACATGGCGATGTGAACTAGATTATTGACTCTAGTGCAAGTGGGAGACTGTTGGAAATATGCCCTAGAGGCAATAATAAAAGTATTATTATTATATTTCCTTGTTCATGATAATTGTCTTTTATTCATGCTATAACTGTATTATCCGGAAATCGTAATACACGTGTGAATACATAGACCACAATATGTCCCTAGTGAGCCTCTAGTTGACTAGCTCGTTGTGATCAACTGATAGTCATGGTTTCCTGGCTATGGACATTGGATGTCGTTGATAACGGGATCACATCATTAGGAGAATGATGTGATGGACAAGACCCAATCCTAAGACTAGCACAAAAGATCGTGTAGTTCATTTGCTAGAGCTTTGCCAATGTCAAGTATCTCTTCCTTCGACCATGAGAGCGTGTAACTCCTGGATACCGTAGGAGTGCTTTGGGTGTATCAAACGTCACAACGTAACTGGGTGACTATAAAGGTGCACTACAGGTATCTCCGAAAGTATCTATTGTTTTATGCGGATCGAGACTGGGATTTGTCACTCCGTGTAAACGGAGAGGTATCTCTGGGCCCACTCGATAGGACATCATCATATGCGCAATGTGACCAAGGAGTTGATCACGGGATGATGTGTTACGGAACGAGTAAAGTGACTTGCCGGTAACGAGATTGAACAAGGTATTGGATACCGACGATCGAATCTCGGGCAAGTAACATACCGATAGACAAAGGGAATTGAATACGGGATTGATTAAGTCCTTGACATCGTGGTTCATCCAATGAGATCATCGTGGAACATGTGGGAGCCATCATGGGTATCCAGATCCTGCTGTTGGTTATTGACCGGAGAACGTCTCGGTCATGTCTACATGTCTCCCGAACCCGTAGGGTCTACACACTTAAGGTTCGATGACGCTAGGGTTATAAAGGAAGTTTGTATGTGGTTACCGAATGTTGTTCGGAGTCCCGGATGAGATCTCGGATGTCACGAGGAGTTCCAGAATGGTCCGGAGGTAAAGATTTATATATGGGAAGTCCTATTTTGGCCACCGGAAAATGTTCGGGATTTTTCGGTATTGTACCGGGAAGGTTCTAGAAGGTTCCGGAGTGGGGCCCACCTGCATGGGGGGACCCACATGGACGTGGGTACTGGGGGCAAGGCCCCACACCCCTGGTCAAGGCGCACCAAGATCCCCCCTTAGAAGGAATAAGATCATATCCCGAAGGGATAAGATCAAGATCCCTAAAAAGGGGGGATAACAATCGGTGGGGAAGGAAATAATGAGATTTCTTTCCTCCCACCTTGGCCAACGCCCCAATGGACTTGGAGGGCAAGAAACCAGCCCCTCCACCCCTATATATAGTGGGGAGGCGCATGGGAGCTATACACGAAGTTCTGGCACAGCCCTACCTCTCTCCCTACTCCTCCTCTCCCATGGTGCTTGGCGAAGCCCTGCTTGATTACCACGCTCCTCCACCACCACCACGCCGTTGTGCTGCTGTTGGATGGAGTCTTCCTCAACCTCTCCCTCTCTCCTTGCTGGATCAAGGCGTGGGAGACGTCACCGGGCTGTACATGCGTTGAACGCGGAGGTGCCGTCCGTTCGGCACTAGGATCATCGGTGATTTGAATCACGACGAGTACGACTCCATCAACCCCGTTCACTTGAACGCTTCCGCTTAGCGATCTACAAGGGTATGTAGATGCACTCTCTTTCTACTTGTTGCTGGTCTCTCCATAGATAGATCTTGGTGACACGTAGGAAAATTTTGAATTTCTGCTACGTTCCCCAACAGGTTCGAGCTTTTCAGGTTGAAGTTTCTTGACATAAGCATCGCATCCCCAAACTTTTAGAAACGACAACTTAGGTTTCTTCCCAAACCACAATTCATACGGTGTCGTCTCAACGGATTTCGACGGAGCCCTATTTAAAGTGAATGCGGCAGTCTCTAAAGCATAGCCCCAAAAAGAAAGCGGTAAATCGGTAAGAGACATCATAGATCGCACCATATCTAACAGAGTGCGATTACGACGTTCGGACACACCATTACGCTGAGGTGTTCCAGGCGGCGTGAGTTGTGAAACTATTCCACATTTTCTTAAGTGTGCCCCAAACTCGTGACTCAAGTATTCTCCTCCACGATCTGATCGTAGAAACTTGATTTTCCTGTCACGTTTATTTTCAACCTCACTCTGAAATTCCTTGAACTTTTCAAAGGTTTCAGACTTGTGTTTCATTAAGTAGATATACCCATACCTACTTAAATCATCAGTGAGGGTGAGAACATAACGATAGCCACCGCGAGCCTCAACACTCATTGGACCGCACACATCAGTATGTATGATTTCCAATAAGTCGGTTGCTCGCTCCATTGTTCCTGAGAACGGAGTCTTGGTCATTTTACCCATAAGGCATGGTTCGCATGTGTCAAATGATTCATAATCAAGAGACTCTAAAAGTCCATCAGCATGGAGCTTCTTCATGCGTTTGACACCTATGTGACCAAGGCGGCAGTGCCACAGGTATGTGGGACTATCATTATCAACCTTACTTCTTTTGGTACTCACATTATGAACATGTGTAGCATCACGTTCGAGATTCATAAAGAATAAACCATTCACCATAGGAGCATGACCATAAAACATATCTCTCATAAAAATGGAACAACCATTATTCTCAGATTTAAAAGAGTAGCCATCTCGAATTAAACGAGATCCTGATACAATGTTCATGCTCAAAGCTGGCACTAAATAACAATTATTAAGGTTTAAAACTAATCCCGAAGGGAGATGCAGAGGTAGCGTGCCGACGGCGATCACATTGACCTTTGAACCATTCCTGACGCGCATCGTCACCTCGTCCTTTGCCAGTTTCCGCTTATTCCGCAGCCCCTGCTTTGAGTTACAAATGTGAGCAACTGCACCGGTATCAAATACCCAGGAGCTACTACGGGCACTAGTAAGGTACACATCAATTACATGTATATCACATATACCTTTTGTTTTGCTGGCCTTCTTATCCGCTAAGTACTTAGGGCAGTTCCGCTTCCAGTAACCGCTTCCCTTGCAATAAAAGCACTCAGTCTCGGACTTGGGTCCATTCTTTGGCTTCTTCCCGGCAGCTTGCTTGCCGGGCGCGGCAACCTCCTTGCCGTCCTTCTTGAAGTTCTTTTTACCCTTGCCTTTCTTAAACTTAGTGGTTTTATTGACCATCAACACTTGATGTTCCTTCCTGACTTCTACCTCTGCTGATTTCAGCATAGCAAATACTTCAGGAATGGTCTTTTCCATCCCCTGCATATTGAAGTTCATCACAAAGCTCTTGTAGCTTGGTGGAAGCGACTGGAGGATTCTGTCAATGACCGCATCATCCGGGAGATTAACTCCCAGCTGAGTCAAGCGGTTATGCAACCCAGACATAGTGAGTATGTGCTCACTGACAGAACTGTTTTCCTCCATCTTACAGCTGAAGAATTTGTCGGAGACTTCATATCTCTCGACCCGGGCATGAGCTTGGAAAACCATTTTTAGCTCTTCGAACATCTCATATGCTCCATGTCTCTCAAAACGCTTTTGGAGCCCCGGCTCTAGGCTGTAAAGCATGCCGCACTGAACGAGGGAGTAGTCATCGAAACGTGCCTGCCAAGTGTTCATAACATCTTGTTCTGCAGGGAGAACGGGTGCGTCACCAAGCGGTGCTTGTAGGACATAATATTTCTTGGCAGCTATGAGGATGATCCTCAGGTTCCGGACCCAGTCCGTATAGTTGCTGCCATCGTCTTTCAGCTTGGTTTTCTCTAGGAACGCGTTGAAGTTGAGGACTACGTTGGCCATTTAATCTACAAGACATATTGTAAAATATTTAGACTAAGTTCATGATAATTAATTTCAACTAATCAAGTTATTAATGAACTCCCACTTAGATTAGACATCCCTCTAGTCATCTAAGTATTACATGATCCGAGTTAAACTAGACCGTGTCCGATCATCACGTGAGACGGACTAGTCAACATCGGTGAACATCTTCATGTTGATCGTATCTTCTATACGACTCATGCTCGACCTTTCGGTCTTCCGTGTTCCGAGGCCATGTCTGTACATGCTAGGCTCGTCAAGTCAACCTAAGTGTTTGCATGTGTAAATCTGTCTTACACCCGTTGTATGTGAACGTCTGAATAAAACACCCGATCATCACGTGGTGTTTTGAAACAGCGAACTGTCGCAACGGTGCACAGTTAGGGGGAACACTTCTTGAAATTAGTATGAGGGATCACCTTATTTACTACCGTCGTTCTAAGTAAACAAGATGCAAAACATGATAAACATCACATGCAATCAAATAATAAACGTGACATGATATGGCCAATATCACATAGCTCCTTTGATCTCCATCTTGGGGCTCCATGATCATCTTGTCACCGGCTTGACACCATGATCTCCATCATCATGATCTCCATCATCGTGTCTCCATGAAGTTGCTCGCCAACTATTACTTCTACTACTATGGCTAATGCGTTTAGCAATAAAGTAAAGTAATTTACATGGCGTTTCTTGATGACACGCAGGTCATATAAAAGAATAAAGACAACTCCTATGGATCCTGCCGGTTGTCATACTCATCGACATGCAAGTCGTGATTCCTATTACAATAGCATGAACATCTCATACATCACATATAGATCATTCATCATTCATCACAACTTTGGCCATATCATATCACAAACCACTTGCTGCAAAAACAAGTTAGACGTCCTCTAATTGTTGTTGCAAGTTTTACGTGGCTGAATTAGGGTTCTAGCAAGAACGCTTTCTTACCTACGTTAAAGCCACAACGTGATTTGTCAACTTCTATTTACCCTTCATAAGGACTCTGTTCATCGATTCCGCTCCAACTAAAGTAGGAGAGACAGACACCCGCCAGCCACCTTATGCAACTAGTGCATGTTAGTCGGTGGAACCGGTCTCACGTAAGCGTACGTGTAAGGTTGGTCCGGGCCGCTTCATCCCACAATACCGCTAAAGCAAGAAAGGACTAGTAACGGCAAGAAAGTTGACAAATCTACGCCCACAACAAATTGTGTTCTACTCGCGCAAGAAGAACTACGCATAGACCTAGCTCATGATGCCACTGTTGGGGAACGTTGCAGAAAACAAAAAAATTTCTACTCGTTTCACCAAGATCATCTAGGAGTTCATCTAGCAACGAGTGATTAGATGCATCTACATACCTTTGTAGATCGCGCACGGAAGCGTTCAAAAGAACGGTGATGATGTAGTCGTACTCGATGTGATCCAAATCACCGATGACCAGCGCCGAACGGACGGCACCTCCGCGTTCAACACACGTACGGGATGGGAGACGTCTCCTCCTTCTTGATCCAGCAAGGGGGAAGGAGAGGTTGATGAAGATCCAGCAGCACGACGGCGTGGTGGTGGATGCAGGGCGTCACAGCAGCAGGGCTTCGCCGAGACTACAAGGGAGAGACGTAACGGGGAAGGTGGAGGCGCCAGGGGCTGGTCTAAAATCCCTCCTCTCCCCCCCACTATATATAGGGGTGCCAGGGGGGCGCCGGCCCTAGTAGATGGCATCTACTAGGGGGGGCGGCGGCCAAGGGGAGGTTTCCCTCCCCCCCAAGGCACCTAGGGGTGCCTTCCACCACATGGACTCTTCCATGGTGGAAACCCTAGGCGCATGGGCCTATAGGGGCTGGTGCCCTTGGCCCATCTAGGCCAAGGCGCACCCCCTACAGCCCATGTGGCCCCCCGGGACAGGTGGCCCCACCCGGTGGACCCCCGGGACCCTTCCGGTGGTCCCGGTACAATACCGATAACCCCGAAACTTGTCCCGATGCCCGAAATAGCACTTCCTATATATAATTATTTACCTCCGGACCATTCCGGAACTCCTCGTGACGTCCGGGATCTCATCCGGGACTCCGAACAACATTCGGGTTTCTGCATATACATATCTTCATAACCCTAGCGTCACCGAACCTTAAGTGTGTAGACCCTACGGGTTCGGGAGACAAGCAGACATGACCGAGACGACTCTCCGGTCAATAACCAACAGCGGGATCTGGATACCCATGTTGGCTCCCACATGCTCCACGATGATCTCATTGGATGAACCACGATGTCGAGGATTTAATCAATCCCGTACGCTATTCCCTTTGTCTATCGATATGTTACTTGCCCGAGATTCGATCGTCGGTATCCCAATACCTCGTTCAATCTTGTTACCGGCAAGTCACTTTACTCGTACCGTAATGCATGATCCCGTGACCAGACACTTGGTCACTCTGAGCTCATTATGATGATGCATTACCGAGTGGGCCCAGTGATACCTCTCCGTCATACGGAGTGACAAATCCCAGTCTTGATCCATGTCACCCAACAGACACTTTCGGAGATACCCGTAGTCTACCTTTATAGTCACCCAGTTACGTTGTGACGTTTGGCATACCCAAAGCACTCCTACGGTATCCGGGAGTTACACGATCTCATGGTCTGAGGAAAAGATACTTGACATTGGAAAACTCTAGCAAACGAACTATACGATCTTGTGCTATGTTTAGGATTGGGTCTTGTCCATCACATCATTCTCCCAATGATGTGATCTCGTTATCAATGACATCCAGTGTCCATAGTCAGGAAACCATGACTATCTGTTGATCAACGAGCTAGTCAACTAGAGGCTCACTAGGGACATGTCGGTGTCTGTTATTCACACATGTATTACGATTTCCGGATAACACAATTATAGCATGAATAAAGACAATTATCATGAACAAGGAAATATAATAATAATGCTTTTATTATTGCCTCTAGGGCATATTTCCAACAGTAATATCGACATGTCATGAGTTAGTGTCGCAGTCCAATGACACTTAATTGATTTGATTACGGTTCCAATCTTAACTTCTGATGAACTAGTTAATCATATTTTCTATAAAAAACAACTTCTCCGCTGGCACTAATCACGCAAGTGGCCATACAAATTAATCTGAATCAGCAAAGATCACCGAATCAACAATTTTGGCGCTTGGTATTGAAACTTAGTTACTTCCTTGGAATATATCTATTGTTTTTATGTTAAACAATCTTGCTTTTCAGGATGCCTTATCGTCTATCCTAGCTTAACTCCACTATAAGATATCCATCCAAGTTTTCCATCATTTACATATGCAACCACCCGTGTGTAATAAAAATAATAATAAAAAGAAATACTAACACATCAGACTTAAAGGAAAAAAAACCAAAGCTATGGTCTCATAGAATCGATCATTCCAGTTATACACCAACGATTCTTGAACGCCCGAGCAAAGAAATGATGGCCAATCTAGCATTCAATCAAACAATAAAAAAATTAACAACACATGATCTCCACTTTACCACTTATGAAATCTCAACAAAAAGTATCGATGAGGTGC
Organism: Triticum aestivum; assembly: GCF_018294505.1. Classification (NCBI taxonomy): domain Eukaryota; kingdom Viridiplantae; phylum Streptophyta; class Magnoliopsida; order Poales; family Poaceae; genus Triticum; species Triticum aestivum. The sequence continues at coordinate 127,988,908 of NC_057804.1, read as the reverse complement.
GGCGTGCCGCCGCACGGGCATAGCTAGTTTATTACTAAACAAGAACAAAAACAAAGAACATAAAGAAAATTGGGTTGCCTCCCAACTAGCGCTATCGTTTAACGCCCCTAGCTAGGCATAAAAGCGAAGATAGATCTAAGTAGTGCCATCTTTGGCACTAAATTCATAAGTAGCACGCATGATAGATTCATAAGGTAATTTGACTTATTTTCTTGGAAAGTGCTCCATACCTTTCTTTAAGGGAAATTGGAATCTAATGTTCCCTTCCTTCATATCAATAATCGCACCAATCGTTCTAAGGAAAGGTCTGCCAAGAATAATAGGGCAAGAAAGATTGCAATCTATATCAAGAACGATAAAATCTACGGGCACCAAATTTCATTTTTGCAACAATAAGAACATCATTGATCCTTCCCATAGACTTTTTAATGGTGGAATCCTCAAGGTGCAAATTTAAAGAGCAATCTTCAAGATCATGGAAACCTAGAATATCACATAAAGTTTTCAGAATCGTGGAAATACTAGCACCCAAATCACACAAAGGAAAACACTCATAATCTTTAATTCTAATTTTTATAGTAGGTTCCCACTCATCATTAAGTTTTCTAGGTATAGAAACTTCCAAATTAAGTTTTTCATCATAAGATTGCATCAAGACATCAATAATATGTTTGCTAAAGGCTTTGTTTTGACTATAAGCATGAGGAGAATTAACAACGGATTGCAACAAGAAAATACAACCTTTTAAAGAACAATTATCATGATCAAATTCCTTGAAGTCCTAGATAGTGGGTTCAACATTATTAGAAGTTGAGTATTCTCCAATCTCATTTTTACCAAATTTAGCATTAAGATCTAAAGACTCCGAATTCTTGGGACGCCTTCTAGGCAAAGTTGATTCATCATCAGTCCCATAATCATCAAAATTCACATTGCAAAACATAGATCTAATAGGAGATGCATCAATAACTTTAAGATCCTCATCATTATTTTCATGGAAACTAGAAGAACACGCTTTTATAAAGCTATCTTTCTTAGCACGCAATCTAGCGGTTCTTTCCTTGCACTCGTCAATGGAAATTCTCATTACTTTGAGAGACTCATTGATATCATGCTCAGGAGGAGAAGATCTAAATTTAAGAGAATCAACATCAAGAGAAAGTCTATCAACGTTCCTAGCCAAATCATCAACTTTGAGCAATTTTTCTTCAAGCAAAGCATTAAAATTATTTTGAGAAATCATAAATTCTTTTACACTATTCTCAAAATCAGAGGGCATCTTATTAAAATTACCATAAGAATTATTGTAGGAATTTCCATAGTTATTAGAGGAATTACTAGGGAATGGTCTAGCATTAAAATTTCCTCTATAAGCATTGTTTCCAAAACTATTCCTACCAACAAAATTCACATCCATAGATTCATTATTATTCTCAATCAAGGAAGACAAAGGCATATCATTCAGATCAAGAGGAGTATTTTTAGTAGCAAACATCTTCATAAGTTCATCCATCTTTCCACTCAAAACATTGATTTCTTCTATAGCATGCACTTTTTTACTACAAGATCTTTCGGTGTGCCATTGAGAATAATTAGACATAATATTATCAAGAAGTTTTGTAGCATCTCCTAACGTGATTTCCATAAAGGTGCCTCCCGCGGCCGAATCTAAGAGATTTCTAGAAGCAAAGTTCAAACCGGCATAAAAATTTTGTATGATTATCCATAAATTCAAACCATGAGTAGGGCAATTGCGAAGCATCAATTTCATTCTTTCCCAAGATTGGGCAACATGCTCATGATCAAGTTGTTTAAAATTCATAATATCGTTCCTAAGAGTGATGATCTTAGCGGGAGGAAAATACTTAGAGATAAAAGCATCTTTGCACTTGTTCCAAGAATCAATACTATTTTTAGGCAAAGACAAAAACCAAACTTTAGCACATCTCTAAGTGAAAACGGAAATAACTTCAATTTGATAATATTGTTATCCGTATCTTTGTTCTTTTGCATATCACACAAATCAACAAAATTGTTTGGATGAGTAGCGGCATCTTCACTAGGAAGGCCGGCGAATTGATCGTTCATAACAAGATTCAGCAAAGCAGCATTGATTTCACAAGACTCAACATCATTAAGAGGAGCAATGGGAGTACTAAGGAAATCATTATTATTGGTATTCGAGAAATCACACAATTTGGTATTATCTTGCGCCATGGCAACAAGTCATCCAACACACAAGCAAACAGAAAAACGGCAAGCAAAAAGAAGAGGAGGAGATTGGGAAAGAGAGGGCGAATAAAACGGCAAGGGTGAAGTGGGGGGGGAGGAAAATGAGAGGCAAATGGCAAATAATGTAAATGCGAGGGAGATGGGTTTGTGATGGATACTGTCACGCCCAAGATGCAACCCTATCCTAAAGGAACTCGAAGGTCCCACCAAGGATAGAAGTGCATCTTGAAGACGCTTTTGCAAGGTGGATATCATTACATCAACATTACATAATAGATGGGGATACATACAAGAGGCATACAATGCCACACGAATACAACATCACAATACATAAGAGCGTCATCCGACTATGGACGAAACACAAACAGAAACTCAAACAGCATCCACCCTGCTAGCCTAGGCTGCCGACCTGGAACCTATCCCCTGATCGAAGAAGAAGCAGAATAAGAACTCCAAAACAAGCAAACATCGCTCTCGCGTCATGATCATCGCACAACCTGTACCTGCAACTGTTGTTGTAGTAATCTGTGAGCCACGAGGACTCAGCAATCCCATTACCATGGGTATCAAGACTAGCAAAGCTTAATGGGTAAGGAAGGGGTAAAGTGGTGAGGTTGCAGCAACGACTAAGCATATATGGTGGCTAACATACGCAAATAAGAGCGAGAAGAGAGCAAAGGAACGGTCGTGAAACTATCAATGATCAAGAGGTGATCCTAAACTCCTACTTACATCAAACATAACCCAAAACCGTGTTCACTTCCCGGACTCCGCCGAAAAGAGACCATCACGGCTACACACACGGTTGATGCGTTTTAATTTGGATCTGGTGTCGAGTTATCTACAACCGGACATTAACAAATTCCCATCTACCGCATAACCGCTGGCACGGCTTTCGAAAGTTTATACCCTGCAGGGGTGTCCCAACTTAGCCCATGATAAGCTCTCGCGATCAACGAAGGATATACCTTCTCCCAGGAAGACCCGATCAGACTCGGAATCCCGGTTTACAAGACATTTTGACAATGGTAAAACAAGACCAGCAAGACCGCCCGATGCGCCGATAATCCCGACAGGAGCTGCACATATCTCGTTCTTAGGGCAACACTGGATAGGTCAGCCTACGAGTAAAACTAGCCCTTGAGTTGCCTCGAGGTGGCCCCGCAGTCTGCCCGGTTCGGACCAACACTTAGACAAGCATTGGCCCGGGGGGGCTAAAATAAAGATGACCCTCGGGTTAATTACTCCTAAGGGAAATGTAGGTGGTGGTGAGGCAAATGGTAAAACCAAGGTTGGGCCTTGCTGGAGGAGTTTTATTCAAAGCGAACTGTCAAGGGGGTCCCATAAATCACCCAACCGCGTAAGGAACGCAAAATCCGGGAACATAACACCGGTATGACGGAAACTAGGGCGGCAAGAGTGGAACAAAACACCAGGCATAAGGCCGAGCCTTCCACCCTTTACCAAGTACTCCCTTCGTTCCTTTATCTAAGGTGTATTATTTTCGGCGCGGTGACCAAGGCACATAATTATGGATGTGTTAGGATGAAATTACCCTTGGCAAATTTATTGGTTAGTGGCAAGTAAATCAGTTACTATAGGAAAGTAAAATATAAATGCAATCGACATAGAGATAGTTTCCTTCTTTTGCTACAAGAAGAGATACAGACTATCAGAAGAGAGATACTTTCCTTTTTCTGGAAGGCTAATAAGGGAATTATGAGGAATTAGAAGAAATGCACCTTACATTCTGGAATTTTATCAAAAAACAAATACACCTTATATAAAGGAATGGAGGGAGTATATAGATGCATTAATTAAATAAGAGATATTGTGATATCCCAACATAATCCTGTCCATCATGGGGCAATCTTCAACTTCACCTGCAACTAACAATGCTATAAGAGGGGTTGAGCAAAGCGGTAACATAGCCAAGCAATGGTTTGCTAGGAAGGGTGTCAAAGGTTAGAGGTTCATGGCAATTTGGGAGGCTTGATGAGCAAAAGATAGGTAACACATCATAGCGATAGAACGAAGCAACTAGCATAGCAATGATAGTAGTGAGATCCAGGGTAGCGGTCATCTTGCCTGAAATCCCGCAAGGAAGAAGAACGTGTCCATGAAGAAGATGAAGCCACGAAGATGAACCAAGCGTAGACGAACGAATCCTCACGATCGCAACGAAACGAGAACTATCGAGAAGAAGCACACAACATAGTAAACACACCACACATGAACAAGGCATGATGCACAACCAAGCATGATGCATGACAAAGCTACATGAAGCTACTCATGGCAAGAGATGATGCATACAAGAGCAACACATCAAAGCAAGTTTAAATGAGGCCGGGAACAACATATAACAATTCCGGTAAGTCCTCGTATGCAAATTTCGAAATTGATCCAGATCTGAATAAACCTTATGTTCAAGTTGTTAAACAGCAAGTTAAGATGCACCAAGATGATCTACACGAGATTCTAGTCAAGTTACATATAAAGTTCATTAGATTTGGAGCTACGGCCTATAAGATATGAGCAAAACAAGTTAAACATGGCATTGATGCAAAATGCATACAAACATCAAGAAAACACCTCAAAACAAGGATGCAACATGATAATATGAAACTACATGCAATTCTAAGCAAGTTTCATATAAAGCACACTCAAAACGGAGCAACGGTTCAACCCATACACTATACAAGATATGACAACAATCTGTCTAAAACAGCAACTAGGCATATTGCAAGCACCAAAACAACATGCTACAGTACCACAATATGAAAAAAAAGGCATAGTCAAGATGTACAGGTAAAGCATAACAAAATATGAACACTGAGCTATCTCCATAAATCACTAGAACATGCTCAAACACACATGCCAAGATTGCAAATAATAACAGTTTCAGACTTTGCAGAAATAACATCAGGTTGCAATGTTTAGAGCTATCAAATAGCATGCTACAGGAACTTAACATGGCAAACAAAGGCATGGCATCATACTACTAAATGCATAGAAAAAAGTCCTTTACTTATCATGAGCCAAAAAGGATCAGAAGATATGATGGCACCCATGTAAACATGGCAAATGATATGACAGATTTATACATGGCAGGAACAACAATAAGTAGGCATGTTGGTGAGCTTGTACCACTCACCACAGAGCAATACATGGCATGGAAAGGCAACTAACAGCAAGATTACATGTTTATGAAACTAACCAAGGCAAGAACAAGTTCATAGCATGCAAGGATCAACTACAACAACCTTGGCAAAATTGAATAACATGTTAACAATCTGCCAGGAAACATTTTATAGCAAAAGTAGAGCAAGAAAATGACATGCTAGACTACTCCATAATTGCAAACAGGGGCATTAATGGATATAGAATAACCATATTTTCAAAACATCCTTAATGAAGTATCTCAAAATATGCTTGGATCTCTCTGTAGCATCAAGTTTACATGGCATAAAAATAACAGCAGAACAGGGACTGAAATCAGCAACATCACGAAGCCTAGTTTGCATGCTTGTTCTATTCACCACATTGATCACAAAAAAATACATGGCATACACCCCTGTAACGATGGCATGATGTAGCACAAAACACATGTAGACATCAACCTCATAGGATGCACACATCAAACATGGCAAAAATGACAAATGAACATGTTCTGTTAATAGACAGCAGACAACATTATATAGCACTCTTGCAACAATGATTCAGACATCAAGATGGACTCAAATGAACATGATTCAATGGAATGAAATGAAGTACTCGTTGAGACGAACAGTTTGATATGCTACACGCCCAAAACGGAGCCACGGATGCACAGTTATGGCATGATGAACAGGGCATGGAAATAATAGCAGAACCTGGGACTTAGACGAAAAACGGGGTCAACCTTCATTTTCAGATCTGGATCCGGGGCTTCGCCGGAGACCGGGAAGAAGGCGGCGGCCGGCGGGGAACGGGGACGGGGCCGGGGAGGTTCGGGGCGGATGGATCCGGCGCCCCCTTTCCCGGATCCGGCCGGGGAGGAGGCCGGTCGAGGCGGAGGAGGCCGGAGCTCGGGTGAGCTTGGGCGAGCTCGCCGGAGGCGAGGGCGGCGCAGGGCGCTGGAGGCGACGACGAGGCTCGGTGCCGCGGATGGGAGCGCGGGGAACGGCGGACGGCGGCGTGGGGCCGCGCCGGCAAAGGAAGGCGCCGGCGGAAGGCGGCGCGCGGGACCGGTGGAGGAGAGGCGCGGCCGGGCGGCAGGGCACCGGCGCGAGGTAGGAGGAGGCGGCCGGCGGCGACGGGCCGAGGCACGCGGGCCAGCGGCAGCGGCGGACGGGCCCCGCGGGCCTGCGGCGGGCCTGCGACGGAGGAGGCGCGGGGCAGGCGACGTGGCGGATCTGGATTGGCTGCGGGCGCGGCGGCGGACTTGTCCGTCGGCGGACGGACATGTCCGGTGGCGGCGGGGGAAGTTTTTAGGGTTTCATCTGCGATTTCAGGGGAGGGGAACTAATATATAGGTAGAGGGAGCTAGGAGAGTCCAAATGAGGAGCGGTTTTCGCCCACACGATCGTGATCGAACGACCGAGAGCATGGAGGGGGTTAGGGGGAGTTTTGGGCCACTTTGGAGGGGTGTTGGGCTGCAAGAGAAAATGGGGGTTTCGGGCCACGCGGTTAACCGTTGGAGTATCAAACGGACTCCAAATGGCACGAAACTTGACAGGCGGTCTACCGGTGGTGTACCAAGGCCGTTTGACAAACCACAGTCCATTCCGAGAAAGTTTAACACCCGCACACGAAACAAGGTCTGAGAGGGGCGACGAGGCACGCGCGAGAGGTCTGGACTCCGAACGGACAATGGAGAGAACCAGGAGAACCTGAACGGATGCAAGTTTCGAAAAACATGTAGATGAAATGCAGATGATGACATGGCAAAATGCAACACGCAAGCAAATGGCATGGCAACGACGTCGAAGAACTGGTAGACACCTGGCGCATCGAATCCGGGGCGTTACAGGTACTTGGTATGTCTTGACTTGAGCGAAGACCTCCCCGGCAACGGCGCCAAAAATCCTTCTTGCTACATCTTTAGCCAGCGTTGGTTTTCCCCGAAGAGGAGAGGGTGATGCAGCAAGTGTAGCGTAAGTATTTCCCTCAGTTTTGAGAACCAAGGTATCAATCCAGTAGGAGGCTCCTCAAAAGTCCCACGCACCTACACAAACAAACTGAGAACTCGCAACCAACACAATAAAGGGGTTGTCAATCCCTTCACGGCTACTTGCGAAAGTGAGATCTGATAGAGATAGTATGATAAGATAAATATATTTTTGGTATTTTATAATATAGATGCAAAAAGTAAAGATGCAAATAAAAGTAGATTGAAAGCAAATATGATAAGAGATAGACCCGGGGGGCATAGGTTTCACTAGAGGCTTCTCTCAAGATAGCATAAGTATTACGGTGGGTGAACAAATTACTGTCGAGCAATTGATAGAAAAGCGCATAATTATGAGATTATCTAGGCATGATCATGTATATAGGCATCACGTCCATAACAAGTAGACCGACTCCTGCATGCATCTACTACTATTACTCCACACATCGACCGGCTCCTGCCTACATCTAGAGTATTAAGTTCATAAGAACAGAGTAACGCGTTAAGCAAGATGACATGATGTAGAGGGATAAACTCATGCAAATATGGTATAAACCCCATCTTGTTATCCTCGATGGCAACAATACAATACGTGTCTTGCAACCCTTTCTATCACTGGGTAAGAACACCGCAAGATTGAACCCAAAGCTAAACACTTCTCCCATGGCAAGAAATATCAATCTAGTAGGCCAAACCAAACTGATAATTCGAAGAGACTTGCAAAGATAACTCAGTCATACATAAAAGAATTCAGAGAAGATTCAATTATTATCCATAGATAAATCTGATCATAAACCCACAATTCATCGGATCTCGACAAACACACCGCAAAAAGAGATTACATCAAATAGATCTCCACAAGAGAGGGGGAGAACATTGTATTGAGATCCAAAAAGAGAGAAGAAGCCATCTAGCTAATAACTATGGACCCGTGGGTCTGTGGTAAACTACTCACAACTCATAGGAGGGGCAAGGATGTTGATGTAGAAGCCCTCCGTGGTCGATTCTCCCTCCGGCAGAGTGTCGGCCAAGGCTCCAAGATGGGATCTCGCGGATACAGAAGGTTACGGTAGTGGAAAATTGTGTTTCGTGGTGCTCCTAGCTATTTTCGGGGTACATAGGTATATATAGGAGGAAAAAGTACGTCGGTGGCCGCCCGAGGGGCCCACGAGACAGGGGGCGCGCCCTACAGGGGGTGCGCGGCCCCCTATCTTGTGGGGTCCTTGGGAGCTTCTTGACTTGCACTCCAAGCTCTCCGGATCTTGTTCGTTCCAAAAATCACGCTCCCGAAGGTTTTATTCCGTTTGGACTCCGTTTGATATTCCTTTTCTTCGAAATACTGAAATAGGCAAAAAAACAGCAATATGGGCTGGGCCTCCGGTTAGTAGGTTAGTCCCAAAAATGATATAAATATGTAAAATAAAGCCCATAAACATCCAAAAGGGGTAATATAATAGCATGGAACAATCAAAAATTATAGATACATTGGAGACGTATTAGGCGCGCCTTCCTATGCGATGGAGGGAGGCACCCCTTGAACGGGCGCGGATCCTGACGTCGTGCCACTGGAGGTGCCAGCCTCCTGAGGGCTTGTGCCAGGTGTTGTCTTATTCTTCTTGGGAACTGCCTCGGGAAGGCTCCCGCTCCTGCGATCTGGGTCTTCAATTGATGCGGCATGGAAGGCACGCTCGAGAGAACACACTGCGTCCTCCTCCTCACAGGGGACTATGATGACCCCACCACTTCCTGGCATCTTGAGGACATTGTAGCCATGGTGATTCACCACCATAAACTTAGCCAGGCCTGGATACTCGAGGATGGCGTTGTACGGTAGGCGAATGTGGGCAACGTCGAAGTCGATGAGCTCAGTACGATAGTTTTTGCGCTGTCCGAAGGTGACAGGGAGGTGGGCCTGCCCTATCGGGGTGGTAGAACCATCAATGACTCCTGAGAAAGGCTTGGTTGGCTGAAGCTGATCATATGGCACTTGGAGATTGTTGAACATCTCGACAGACAGAATGTTGAGCCCTGCGCCACCATCGATGAGGGTCCTGGTGACCTGCACATTGCTGATGACTGGGGAACAGAGCATTGGGAGGACCCCAGCTGTCGCTGCACACTTAAGCTGATCCGCTGAGCTGAACGTGATGGCACACGTGGACCACCTGAGAGGGCGCGAGGCCTCAGGCTTTGGGAGGACTGCATTCACCTCGCGAGCAAACTGCTTGAAGATGCATTGAGAGGCTGGGGCTTGAGCTCCGCCCAAGGTGCAAGCGATAGCACGCGGCTCCTGGAAGCCCCCAACCCCCTCGTCCTGATGCTGGTCTTCATTCCTCCTTGGTGGCGGTGGCAGAGGAGGGAGGCCTACATTGCCTTGCGGGTAATTCTCATGAGGTTGATCCCTCCAAGCCCCCTCGCGAGGCTGGTCCTGCCAGCGGTCCTCGCGAGGTCGGTCACGCCACCCTTGGCGAGGGCCACGGTCTTCCCATTGTCCTCCACCTCTTCCTTCTCCTCGGCCATAGCCCCGATCGTTGCGCTCTGGGCGTCAGCCGACACGTCCTTCTCGCACGGCCCTGAGCTCTTGGCATTCGTAGGTATTGTGAGTGTGGAGGTCGTGGTACACGCAGTACCGGCTGCCGTTGGACGACTCCGGCTGATCTCTGCCATGCTTGGTGTCTGGCTTAGCTGCGAGCACAACTGCTCCTTTGCGCTTCACGTCCTTAGCCTTGGCTTTCTTCTCTTCAGGATCAGCGGCTGGAAGCTCGAGGAGGGAGAGGCGTCCCTCCTCAGCCTTGGCGCACTTGGTCGCCAAGTTGAACAGCTCCAGAGATGTGCACAGATCCTCATGGATCGCCAGTTCCTCCTTCATCTTGATGTCGCGGATGCCATCAGAGAAGACTGAGATGATGGCCTCCTTAGTCACCCTGGGGATCTTGAGTCGTGCATTGTTGAAGCGCTGGATGTACTTCTGTAGGGTCTCTCCTGGTTGTTGCCTGATGCGGCGCAAGTCACTCATGGTCGGGGGCCGGTCGCGAGTGCCTTGGAAGTTGGTGATGAAGCGGGTGCGCATCTTGTCACAAGAGGAGATCGTGCTGGGAGGCAGGTTCAGGAGCCAGGTGCGAGCACCATCCTTGAGTGCCATGGGAAACCAGTTCGCCATGACTTTTTCGTCTCCGTTGGCCGCTTCGATGCCCAGCTCGTAGAGCTGAAGGAACTCCGCAGGGTCGGCGGCGCCGTCATAGCGAGGAGGCAGATCCGGCTTGAACTTGCCCGGCCAGGCCATGCTGCGCTGCTCGGCGGTGAAGGCGCGGTAGCCTGCGGTGGCCACCGGGGGCCTTTGCTAACGCAGGGCTTGATCCTGGGGGTCTCTGCACGCTGCCGCCAGGAGCAGCGTGGGGTCCTGGCGTGCTGGAGCAGGAAAGCGATCATGGCGCGCTGGTGTAGGGAGCACGTGAGCGCCTTCTTGAGGGCGAGGGACTTCTTGGCAGCTCCTTTCTTGCTGCGCGGGCGCTGGGCGTGGTGGGTCTCGCCCAGGGGCCGCGCGCCTTGGGGCCAGGGCGCCTTCTTGGGGAGGAGGCGGCGAAGGCGCCTCCGGAGCTGTGTTGCCCGCGCAGGATGGAGGGCGATGCAGTGAAAGGGACGGCGCAGGGGAGCCCCCTGTGGCACTGACGAGCTCGGTGATGCGATCAAGCCACTCTTCATAGAGGTCGTCGACGGAGTGGTAGTGCAGGAGCTCACGCGCCAGGAGCAACACGGCGTGCGCGTCCGCAGGAGCACGACGAGCGTGCGACGACGAGCTTGCTGGAGTCAGCGACGGGGTGGCGGTGCGGCCTTCTCGCCGCACCGAGGGATGCAACAATGACGCATGCTTCTCGTTCCCCGCCGGGTCGGTGGCGGCGTGGGCTGCAGGCGACGGGGAACAACGGGGAGGCCCACCGACGGGAGCCGTCTAGGCGACATGGGCAGCGAGAGGAGCCCGACGCTCGGCACGGGCTCGGCGAGCGTCAGCCATGGACGCGACGGACGATGGAACGCAAGATGATGGAAGAAAAGATTCCGGCACACCCCTACCTAGTGCGCCAAATGTCGGATATTGGGTTCCGGCAGACCCTTAAGGTTCGAACTCTAGGGTGCACACGAAGATCTCTCCTCTACCAACCTATGCCCCAACACCTCGCTAAGAATCTAGGCTAGCAAGATGAACAACACAAGGGACATAGAGTTTATACTGGTTCAGGCCACCATTGTGGTGTAATACCCTACTCTAGTGTGTGGTGTGTGGATTGCCTCAGGGGCTGATGATGAACAATACAAAGGAAGAACAGCCTCGCGAGGGATGTTCTTGTGGATGTGTTGTGTGGCTCTGCTTGGGAAGGATTCGATCCCCGGGTGCCAGATGCCAGATGAGTCGTCCCGCCTACTATGGTGGCTAGCCCTATATATAGAGGCCCTGGTCCTCTTCCCAAATATTGAGCGGGAAGGGCGCCAACAACGGCCATTTTGAAGGGGAACCTCTAGTACAACTTATCCTGACTAAAGTTGGTCTTCGACTGCCAAAGGCCCTAACGATGACACCGTCTTGGGCTCCACGGTGACCTCCATCCTGCTGCTCTGCTGGTCTTGGTCTTGTTACACCGAAATGGCAACCTTTACTTGACGCCTTGGTACTCCGCGCCTGCGCTTGCCCCCTTTGCACCAAAGGGGAAACAAGGACACTGCCCAGGCTAGCACCCGCCTAGTCTCGATCGTCATGGATTGCGTCATGGGCACCTCGCGAGGTACCCTTGCCTTGATCTCTCCGCCTCCTCGCGAGCCTGCCTGGTGAGGCCGCCCATGAGGAAGCTTCCTGTCGTCCGCCCCGCGAGGCTTGGACCCTCGCGAGGGTCTTGAGCTTGAGTCGATGAAGATGGGCCGCACTGGGCCCCCACTTGAGCCACGCCGCAGGACCGCAGGCAGGCAAGTCTGAGGACCCCCGTCCCCAGAACGCCGACACCAAACCCCATGCATAAGTTCACAAGGTCACTGAACCCGCAAGTTGATCACCAAAACATACATCAAGTGAATCAATAGAATACCCCATTGTCACCACGAGTATCCCACACAAGACATACATCAAGTGTTCTCAAATACTTAAAGACTCAATCCGATAAGATGAAAACTCAATCCACTACAAGAGAGTAGAGGGGGAGAAACATCATAAGATCCAACTATAATAGCAAAGCTCGCGATACATCAAGATCGTATCACCTCAAGAACACGAGAGAGAGAGAGATCAAACACATAGCTACTTGTGCATACCCTCAGCCCCGAGGGTGAACTACTCCCTCCTCGTCATGGAGAGCGCCGCGATGATGAAGATGGCCACCGGTGAGGGATGCCCCCCTTTGGCAGGGTGACGGAACAGGGTCCTGATTGGTTTTTGGTGGCTACAGAGGCTTGCAGCGACAGAACTCCCGATCTATTGTTGTCTCTGATGTTTTTATGGTATACGGACTTATATAGGTGAAAGAAGTCGGTCGGGGGACGCTCGAGGGGCCCACAAGACAGGGGTCGCGCCCAGTAGGGGGGCGCCCCCCACCCTCGTGGCCACCTCGAAGCTTCCTTGACTTCAACTCCAAGTCTCGTGGATCACGTTCGTTCCAAAAATCATGCTCCCGAAGGTTTCATTCCGTTTGGACTCTGTTTGATATTCCTTTTCTTCAAAACACTGAAATAGGCAAGAAAACAACAATATGGGCTGGGCCTCCGGTTAATAGGTTAGTCCCAAAAATAATATAAAAGTGTATAATAAGGCCCGTAAACATCCAAAACGGATAATATAATAGCATGAATGCTTCATAAATTATAGATGCGTTGGAGACGTATCAGCATCCCCAAGCTTAATTCCTGCTCGTCCTCGAGTAGGTAAATGATAAAAGAAAGATTTTATGAAGTGTGAATGCTAGCAGGTGCACAAATTTGATCAATGATAATTTCAATCACCTTTCCTAGCATGATTATAAATCATAGCAGTAGTTCATCTCATAAAACTTCTCAAGATCAAGTAACAAGCTATTCACATGTTAAAGCATAGACCATAAACTTTCTTGAAAACTAGCAAACTTCATTCCCAGTCATCAAACAATTACAATTCATCTTATTTTCAGGAAGGGTCTATGTCAGAGCTTTGATTTAGCAAACTCCACATACTCAACTATCATATAGTCTTCCACAATTGCTAACACTCACGCAATACTTATGGTTATGGAGTTTTAATCGGACACTGAGAAAGATAAGGGCTTATAATTTTGCCTCCCAACGTATTCACCTTTGGGTCATGTCAACAATAATAGTTCATGCTAACTTACATCCAATTGGATATATATATTAGGATCTTTCTAACACGAGGTGCTTGCCAAAGGATAAAACGAAAAAGGGAAATGTGAAGATCACCTTGACTCTTGCATAAAGTAAAAGACATAAGGTAAAAGATAGGCCCTTCGCGGAGGGAAACAGAGGTTGTCATGCACTTTTATGGTTGGATGCACAAAATCTTAGTGCAAAAGAACGTCACTTTATATTGCCACTTGTATATGGACCTTTATTATGCAGTCCATCACTTTTATTGCTTCCATAACAAGATCGTATAAAGCTTATTTTCTTCACACTAATAAGTCATACATATTTAGAGAGCAATTTTTATTGCATGCACCGATGACAACTTACTTGAAGGATCTTACTCAATCCATAGGTAGGTATGGTGAACTTTCATGGCAAAAACTGGGTTTAAGGATATTTGGAAGCACAAGTAGTATCTCTACTTGGTGCAAGGAATTTTTGCTAGCATGAGGGGGAAAGGCAAGCTCAACATGTTTGAATGATCCATGCCAATATACTTTAACTGAGATGTGAGAAAACATAACCCATTACGTTGTCTTCCTTGTCCAACATCAACTCTTTAGCATGTCATACTTAATGAGTGCTCACAATTATAAAAGATGTCCAAGATAGTATATTTATATGTGAAATTTCTCTTCCTTCAATATTCTTTCATAAATTGTTCAAATGACCAATATAATGCTTGCTAACCTCCAATAAATTTACAACCTCTACTTCTTATATGTGAAGTCATTACTACCCATAGCATAAGCATATGAAGCATATATAATTTCAGATTTATGACATTCAACTCATTCAACCATTTACTCATAGGATATAAGTGAAGTACACGAGTAAATGACAAACTACTCCAAAAAGATATAAGTGAAGATCAATGAGTAGTTAAATAATTATGTAGCTATATGAGGACTCTCTCTCATTTAAGAATTTCATATCTTGGTATTTTATTTAAACAGCAAGCAAAACAAAATAAAATGACATTGCAAGGATAGCACAACTCATGTGAAGAAGCAAAAACTTAGGTTCAACCGATGCTAACCGATAATTGTTGAAGAACAAAGGTGGGATGCCTACCGGGGCATCCCCAAGCTTAGATGCTTGAGACTTCTTGGAATGTTATCTTTGGGTGCCTTGGGCATCCCAAGCTTGAGCTTTTGTGTCTCCTTAATTCCTCTCATATCACGATTTTCCTAAATCTCAAAAACTTCATCCACACAAAACTCAACAAGAACTTGTGAGATAAGTTAGTATAAAACAATGCAAAAACCTTATTATTTTCTACTGTAACAAAGTACTAACATTATTATTCAACATTGCATACTAAATGTCTCTGCATATTTAATACTCCTATCCTTAAATAGAATCATTAAACAAGCAAGCATATGCAGACAATGCAAACATAACAGCAATCTGCCAAAACAGTATAGTTTGTAAAGAATGCAAGATTCATCATACTTCCCTAACTCCAAAAATTATAAGAAACATACGCTGTAGAATATTTATCAGATCTCATTATGCAAAAAGATTCAACATTATATCATTCTCTGACTTTTCTAGGGAATTTTTGCAACAGCGGTAAACTTTCTGTTTTGAAACAGCAACATGTATACTTGCAAAATAAGCATGGTAAAGGCTATCCTTGACATTTTTATTGAAAATATAGAAGTAAAACATTATTCTAAATAACATCAAACAAATGCTAACAACAGAAAATGACGCTCCAAGCAAAACACATATCATGTGGTAAATAAAAATATAGCTCCAAGTAAAGTTATCGATGAACGAAGACGAAAGAGGGGATGCCATGTGGGGCATCCCCAAGCTTAGGCTCTTGGTTGTCCTTGAATATTACCTTTGGGTGCCTTGGGAATCCCTAAGATTAGGCTCTTACCACTCCTTATTCCATAGTCCATCGAACCTTTACCCAAAACTTGAAAACTTCACAACACAAAACTCAAAACAAAACTCGTAAGCTCCGTTAGTATAAGAAAATAAATCACCACTTTTGGTACTGTTGTGAACTCATTATAAATTTGCATTGGTGTAATATCTACTTTATTACAACTTCTCTATGGTTCGCATCCTCCGATACTACTCATAGATTTATCAAAATAAGCAAACAACCCATAGAAAACAGAATCTGTCAAAAACAAAACAGTCTGTAGTAATCTGTATCAAATGTATACTTCTGTAACTCCAAAAATTCTGAAATAAATTGGTGGACCTTAGGAATTTGTCTATTAATCATCTTAAAAAAGAATCAACCTAAAATCATTCTCCAGTAAAAATATGGCAGCTAATCTCGTGAGCGCAAAGTTTCTGTTTTTCACAGCAAGATCACATAAACTTTCACCAAAGTCTTCCCAAAGGTTCTACTTGGCACAAACACTAATTAAAACATAAAACCACATCTAACCAGAAGCTATATGAATTATTTATTACTAAACAGGAAAAAAAATCAAGGAACAAAACTAAAGTTGGGTTGCTTCCCAACAAGCGCTATCGTTTTAACGCCCCTAGCTAGGCATGATGATTTCAATGATGCTCACATAAAAGATAAGAATTAAAACATAAAGAGAGCATCATGAAGAATATGACTAGCACATTTAAGTCTAACCCACTTCCTATGGATAGGGATTTTGTGAGCAAACAATTTATGGGAACAATAATCAACTAGCATAGGCAGGCAAAACAAGCATAACTTCAAAACTTTCAACACATAGAGAGGAAACTTGATATTATTGCAATATGTAGAAGCATATGATCCTCTCTCATAATAATTTTCAGTAGCATCACGAATGAATTCAACAATATAACCAGCACCTAAAGCATTTTTTTCATGATCTACTTGCATAGAAATTTTACTACTCTCCACATAAGCAAATTTCTTCTCATGAATAGTAGTGGGAGCAAAGTCAACAAAATAATTATCATGTGAGGCATAATCCAATTGAAAACTAAAATCATGATGACAAGTTTCATGGTTATCATTATTATTAATAGCATACAAGTCATCACAATAATCATCATAGATGGCAACTTTGTTCTCATAATCAATTGGAACCTCTTCCGAAATAGTGGATTCATCACTAAATAAAGTCATGACCTCTCCAAATCCACTTTCATAATTATCATAATAAGATTCAACACCCTCCAAAATAGTGGGATCAATACTACCTAAAGTTGACACTCTTCCAAACCCACTTTCATCAATATAATTATCATAAATAGGAGGCATGCTTTCATCATAACAAATATTCTCATCAAAACTTGGGGGACTAAAAATATCAACTTCATCAAACATAGCTTCCCCAAGCTTGTGGCTTTGCATATCATTAGCATCATGGGTATTCAAAGAATTCATACTAATAACATTGCAATCATGCTCATCATACAAAGATTTAGTGCCAAACATTTTATAGATTTCTTCTTCTAGCACTTGAGCACAATTTTCCTTTTTCCTTACCATCATTCTTATGAAAGATATTAAGAAGCATATGAGACAAACTCAATTCCATTTTTTTGTAGTTTTCTTTTATAGACTAAACTAGTGATAAAACAAGAAATTAAAAGACTTGATTGCAAGATCTAAAGATATACCTTCAAGCACTCACCTCCCCGGCAACGGCGCCAGAAAAGAGCTTGATGTCTACTACGCAACCTTCTTCTTGTAGACATTGTTGGGCCTCCAAGTGCAGAGGTTTGTAGGACAATAGCAAATTTCCCTCAAGTGGATGAGCTAAGGTTTATCAATCCGTGGGAGGCGTAGGATGAAGATGGTCTCTCTCAAACAACCCTGCAACCAAATAACAAAGAGTCTCTTGTGTCCCCAACACACCCAATACAATGGTAAATTGTATAGGTGCACTAGTTCGGCGAAGAGATGGTGATACAAGTGCAATATGGATGGTAGATAAAGGTATTTGTAATCTGAAATTATAAAAACAGTAAGGTAACAAGTGGTAAAAGTGAGCATAAACGGTATTGCAATGGTAGGAAACAAGGCCTAAGGTTCATACTTTCACTAGTGCAAGTTCTCTCAACAATAATAATATGCTTGGATCATATAACTACCCCTCAACATGTAACAAAGAATCACTCCAAAGCCACTAATAGCGGAGAACAAACAAAGAGATTATGGTAGGGTACGAAACCACCTCAAAGTTATCCTTTTTGATCTATCTATTCAAGAGTCCGTAGTAAAATAACATGAAGCTATTCTTTCCGTTCAATCTATCATAGAGTTCATACTAGAATAACACCTCAAGACACAAATCAACCAAAACCCTAATGTCACCTAGATACTCCATTGTCACCTCAAGTATCCGTGGGCATGATTATACGATATGCATCACACAATCTCAGATTCATCTATTCAACCAACACAAAGTACTTCAAAGAGTAGTGCCCCAAAGTTTCTACCGGAGAGTCAAGACGAAAACATGTGCCAACCCCTATGCATAAGTTCACAAGTTCACTGAACCCGCAAGTTGATCACCAAAACATACATCAATTGAATCAATAGAATACCCGATTGTCACCACGGGTATCCCACGCAAGACATACATCAAGTGTTCTCAAATACTTAAAGACTCAATCCGATAAGATAACTTCAAAGGGAAAACTCAATCCACTACAAGAGAGTAGAGGGGGAGAAACATCATAAGATCCAACTATAATAGCAAAGCTCGCGATACATCAAGATCGTATCACCTCAAGAACATGAGAGAGAGAGAGAGATCAAACACATAGCTACTTGTACATACCCTCAGCCCCGAGGGTGAACTACTCCCTCCTTGTCATGGAGAGCACCGGATGATGAAGATGGCCACCGGTGAGGGATCCACGCATCCGGCAGGGTGCCGGAATAGGGTCCTGATTGGTTTTTGGTGGCTACAAAGGCTTGCGGCGGCGGAACTCCCGATCTATTGTTGTCTCTGATGTTTTTATGGTATATGGACTTATATAGGTGAAAGAAGTCGGCCGGGGGACGCTCGAGGGGCGCACGAGACAAGGGGCGCGCCCAGTAGGGGGGGGGCCACCCTCATGACCACCTCGAAGCTTCCTTGACTTCAACTCCAAGTCTCGTGGATCACGTTCGTTCCAAAAATCACACTCCCGAAGGTTTCATTCCGTTTGGACTCCGTTTGATATTCCTTTTCTTCGAAACACTGAAATAGGCAAGAAAACAGCAATATGGGCTGGGCCTCCAGTTAATAGGTTAGTCCCAAAAATAATATAAAAGTGTATAATAAGGCCCGTAAACATCCAAAACATATAATATAATAGCATGAATGCTTCATAAATTATAGATACGTTGGAGACGTATCAATTACTAAAGATTTCTTCCAATTTATTGATCTGAGACGGACTTTCTTCTATCCTTTCATGGGTTAAGGTACCCCTCTCTTTTAACAACTTAAAAATATAGCCCGCTTTGGACCCAAGATTAGTAGCAAAATTATGCATCTTTTTGTATCTAATTTCCATATGATCTTCAGTGAGCATTTTCTTTTCAATAGCATCTAGTCTTTCCATAACATGCTCAAGAGTCAAAATTGTTTCATTAACCATAATATGTGGTGAGCCTACTAAATTTCCCATAGCATTAAGAGCATCAAAAGGAGGACTCATTAAGAAATTTCCATCGGTAATCGTATCAAGGACGAATCTATACCAAGTGGTGATGCCAACATAAAAACAACGCAGGAGCAGAATGGTAGATTGCTTACGGATAGATCTATTATGAGCATTGCAAATTCTATACCAAGCATCTTTTAAATTTTCTCCTCCTCTTTGTTTAAAGTTGAGGACCTCGTCCTCGGGAGTGCAAGCAATAGAGGAAGAACTATCCATACCGGCAAACAAGGATGCACGCAAAAATAGATCCGGCAAGAAAACGCGAACGGAAAAAGAGAGGCGGATAAAACGGCATTTTTTGTGAAGTGGGGGAGAGGAAAACGAGAGGCAAATGGCGAATAATTTAAATTGCAAGGAGATGAGATCTGTGATTAGGAACCTGGTTATGTTGAAGATCCTCCCCGGCAACGGCGCCATAAATTCTTTTTGATGTTGCTTGAAGCTACGTCGGTATTTCCCCAAAGAGGAAGGGATGATGCAGCACAGCGGCGGTGTTGGGAACGTAGTAATTTCAAAAAAAATCTACGCACATGCAAGATCATGGTGATGCATAGCAACGATAGGGGAGAGTGTGTCCACGTACCCTCGTAGACCGAAAGCGGAAGCGTTAGAACAACACAGTTGATGTAGTCATACGTCTTCACGGCCCGACCGATCAAGCACCGAAACTACGGCACCTTCGAGTTCTAGCACACGTTCAGCTCGATGACGTCCCTCAAACTCCGATCTAGCCGAGTGTCGAGGGAGAGTTCTGTCAGCACGACGGCGTGGTGACGATCTTGATGTTCTACCGTCGCAGGGCTTCGCCTAAGCACCGCTACAATATTATCGAGGAGGACTATGGTGGAAGGGGGCACCGCACATGGCTAAGAGATCAATGATCAATTGTTGTGTCTATCGGGTGCCCCCCTGCCCCCGTATATAAAGGAGCAAGGGGGAGGGGGCGGCCGGCCAGGAGGAGGCGCGCCAAGGGGGGAGTCCTACTCCTACCGGGAGTAGGACTCCTCCTTCCCTTGTTGGAGTAGGAGAGGAGGAAGGAAAAGGGGGCTGCACCCCTTGTCCAATTCGGACCAGAGGGGGGCTACGCGCCTCCTTCCTTTTGGCCTCTCTAATAAGACCCATATACTCCCCGGCGAATTCCCATAACTCTCAGGTACTCCGAAAAATACCCGAATCACTCGGAACCTTTCCGAAGTCCGAATATAGTCGTCCAATATATCGATTTTTACGTCTCGGCCATTTTGAGACTCCTCGTCATGTCCCCGATCTCATCCGGGACTCCGAACTCCTTCGGTACATCAAAACTCATAAACTCATAATATAATTGTCATCGAAACCTTAAGCGTGCGGATCCTACGGGTTCGAGAACTATGTAGACATGACCGAGACACGTTTCCGGTCAATAACCAATAGCGGAACCTAGATGCTCATATTGGCTCCTACATATTCTACGAAGATCTTTATCGGTCAAACCGCATAACAACATACGTTGTTCCCTTTGTCATCAGTATGTTACTTGCCCGAGATTTGATCGTCGGTATCTCAATACCTAGTTCAATCTCGTTACCGGCAAGTCTCTTTACTCGTTTCGTAATACATCATCTCGCAACTAACTCATCAGTCACATTGCTTACAAGGCTTATAGTGATGTGCATTACCGAAAGGGCCCAGAGATACCTCTCCGACAATCGGAGTGACAAATCCTAATCTTGAAATATGCCAACTCAACATGTACCTTCGGAGACACCTGTAGAGCTCCTTTATAATCACCCAGTTATTTGTGACATTTGGTGGCACACAAAGTGTTCCTCCGGTAAACGGGAGTTACATAATCTCATAGTCATAGGAACATGTATAAGTCATGAAGAAAGCAATAGCAACATACTAAACGATCAAGTGCTAAGCTAACAGAATGGGTCAAGTCAATCACATCATTCTCCTAATGATGTGATCCCATTAATCAAATAACAACTCATGTCTATGGTTAGGAAACTTAACCATCTTTGATTAATGATCTAGTCAAGTAGAGGCATATTGTTGACATTATGTTTGTCTATGTATTCACACATGTATTATGTTTCCGGTTAATACAATTCTAGCATGAATAATAAACATTTATCATGAAATAAGGAAATAAATAATAACTTTATTATTGCCTCTAGGGCATATTTCCTTCAGTCTCCCACTTGCACTAGAGTCAATAATCTAGTTCACAACATCATGTGATTTAACACCAATATTCATATTTGTATATGATTAACACACATAGTTCACATCGTCATGTGATCAACACCCAAAGGGTTTACTAGAGTCTATAATCTAGTTCAAATCGCTATGTGATTAACACCCAAAGAGTACTAAGGTATGATCATGTTTTGCTCATGAGAGAAGTTTAGTCAACGAGTCTGTCACATACAGAGCCGTATGTATTTTGCAATATTCTATGTCTTCAATGCTCTGCATGGAGCTACTCTAGCTAATTGCTCCCACTTTCAATATGTATCCAGATTGAGACTTAGAGTCATCTGGATCAGTGTAAAAGTTTGCACGAATGTAACTTTTACGACGAACTCTTTTATCACCTCCATAATCGAGAAACATCTCCTTAGTCCTCACTAAGGATATTCTTGACCATTGTCCAGTGATCTACTATTAGATCAAAATTGTATTCCTTTGCCAAACCAGGGCAGAGTATACAATAGGTCTGGTCCATAGCATGGCATACTTTTATAGAACCTATGACTGATGCATAGGGAATGACTTTCATTCTCTTTCTATTTTCTGCCGTGGTCGGGATTTGAGTCTTACTCAACTTCATACCTTTGCAACACAGGCAAGAACTCTTTCTTTGACTGTTCCATTTTGAACTACTTCAAAATCTTGTCAATGTATGTACTCATTGAAAATCTTATCAAGCGTCTTGATCTATCTCAATAGATCTTGATGCTCAATATGTAAGTAGATTTACTGAGGTCTTTCTTTTAAAGAACTCCTTTCAAACACTTCTTTATGCTTTCCAAAAAAATTCTACATCATTTCTGATCAACAATATGTCATTCACATATACTTATCAGAAAGGTTGTAGTGCTCCCACTCACTTTATTGTAAATAACGGCTTCACTACAAGTCCATATAAAACTATATGCTTTGATCAACTTATCAAAGCGTATATTCCAACTCCGAGATGCTTGCACCAGTCCATAGATGGATCGCTGGAGCTTGCACAATTTGTTAGCACCTTTAGGATTGACAAAACCTTCTGGTTGCATCATATACAACTCTTCTTTAATAAATCCATTAAGAAATGCAGTTTTGACATCCATTTGCCCGATTTCATAAAATTTGGCAATTGCTAACATGATTCGGACAGACTTTAAGCATCGATACGAGTGAGAAAATCTCATTGTATTCAACACCTTGAACTTGTCGAAAAACTTTTTGCGACAAGTCGAGCTTTGTAGATAGTAACACTACTATCAGCGTCTGTCTTCCTCTTGAAGATCCATTTATTTTCTATGGCTTGCCGATCATCGGGCAAGTCCACCAAAGTCCACACTTTGTTCTCATGCATGGATCCCATCTCAGATTTCATGGGCTCAAACCATTTCGCGGAATCTGGGCTCATCATCGCTTCCTCATAGTTCGTAGGTTTATCATGGTCTAGTAACATGACTTCCAGCATAGGATTACCATACCACTCTGGTGCGGACCGTACTCTGGAAGACCTACGAGGTTCTATAGTAACTTGTTCTGAAGTTTCATGATCATCATCATTAGCTTCCTCACTAATTGGTGTAGGAATCACTGGAACTGATTTCAGTGATGAACTATTTTCCAATTCAGGAGAAGGTACTATTACCTTATCAAGTTCTACTTTTCTCCCACTCACTTCTTTCGAGAAAAACTCCTTCTCTAGAAAGGATCCATCTTAGCAACGAATATCTTGCTTTCGGATCTGTGATAGAAGGTGTACCCAATAGTTTCCTTTGGGTATTCTATGAAGACGCACTTCTCCGATTTGGGTTCGAGCTTATCAGGTTGAAACTTTTTCACATAAGCATCGTAGTCCCAAACTTTAAGAAATGACAACTTTGGTTTCTTGCCAAACCACAGTTCATAAGGCGTCGTCTCAAACGGATTTTGATGGTGCCCTATTTAAAGTGAATGCAACTGTCTCTAATGCATAGCCCCAAAATGATAATGGTAAATCGGTAAGAGACATCATAGATCGCACCATATCTAATAAAGTGCGGTTACGACATTCAGACACACCATAATGCTGTGGTGTTCCAGGTGGCGTGAGCTGTGAAACTGCTACCTCTTGAGCACTGTGTTGGATTTCCCCGAAGAGGAGAGGATGATGCAGTAAAGTAGCGTAAGTATTTCCCTCAGTTTTTGAGAACCAAGGTATCAATCCAGTAGGAGATCACGCACGAGTCCCTCGTACCTACACAAAATGATAGCTACTCGCAACCACCGCGATTAGGGTTGTCAATCCCTTCACGGTCACTTGCGAGGGTGAGATCTGATAGAGATGATAAATAATATTTTTGGTATTTTTGATATAGAGATGCAAAGTAAAAAGTAAAAGGCGAAGTAAAAACAAAGCAAGTAATAAAGTAATGGAGATTGATATGATGAGAATAGACCCGGGGACCATAGGTTTCACTAGTGGCTTCTCTCAAGAGCATAAGTATTCTACGGTGGGTGAACAAATTACTATTGAGCAATTGACAGAATTGAGCATAATTATGAGTATATCTAGGTATGATCATGTGTATAGGCATCACATCCGAGACAAGTAGATCGAAACGATTCTGCATCTACTACTATTACTCCACTCATCGACCGCTATCCAGCATGCATCTAGAGTATTAAGTTAAAAATAGAGTAACGCCTTAAGCAAGATGACATGATGTAGAGGGATAAATTCATGCAATATGACAAAAAACCCATCTTGTTATCCTCAATGGCAACAATACAATACGTGCCTTGCTGCCCCTGTTGTCATTGGGAAAGGACACTGCAAGATTGAACCCAAAGCTAAACACTTCTCCCATTGCAAGAACTACCAATCTAGTTGGCCAAACCAAACGGATAATTCGAAGAGACTTGCAAAGATAACTCAATCATACATAAAAGAATTCAGAGAAGATTCAAATATTATTCATAGATAAGCTGGATCATAAACCCTCAATTCATCGGTCTCAACAAACACACCGCAAAAAGAATATTACATCGAATAGATCTCCACAAGAGAGGGAGAGAACATTGTATTGAGATCCAAAAAGAGAGAAGAAGCCATCTAGCTACTAGCTATGGACCCGAAGGTCTGAAGTAAACTACTCACACTTCATCGGAGAGGCTATGGTGTTGATGTAGAAGCCCTCCGTGGTAGATGCCCCCTCCGGCGGAGCTCTGGAACAGGCGCAAGATGGGATCTCGCGGATACAGAAAGTTGCGGTGGTGGAATTAGGTTTTTAGCTCCGTATTTGATCTGACGGGGGTACGTAGGTATATATAGGAGGAAGGAGTACGTCGGTGGAGCAATAGGGGGCCCACAAGGCAGGGGGCGCGCCCTAGGGGGGGCGCCCCCCACCTTCATGACCTCCTCGGTTGTTCCTTGGAGCAGGGTCCAAGTCTCCTGGATCATGTGCAGTGAGAAAATCACGTTCCCGAAGGTTTCGTTCCGTTTGGACTCCGTTTGATATTTTGTTTCTTCGAAATACTGAAATAGGCAAAAAACAGCAATTCTGGGCTGGGCCTCCGGTTAATAGGTTAGTCCCAAAAATAATATAAAATTGGAAAATAAAGCCCAATATAGTCCAAAACAGTAGGTAAAGTAGCATGGAGCAATCAAAAATTATAGATATGTTGGAGACGTATCAGGCATCCCCAAGCTTAATTCCTGCTCGTCCTCAAGTAGGTAAATGATAAAATAGAATTTTTGATGCGGAGTGATACTTTGGCATAATTTCAATGTAAATCTTCTTAATTGTGGTATGAATATTCAGATCCGAAAGATTCAAGACAAAAGTTCATATTGACATAAAAGTAATAATACTTCAAGCGTACTAATCAAAGCAATCATGTCTTCTCAAAATAGCATGGTTAAAGAAAGTTATCCCTACAAAATCATATAGTCTGGCTAAGCTCTATCTTCATCACACAAAGTATTTAATCATGCACAACCCCGATGACGAGCCAAGAAATTGTTTCATACTTTAGTAATCTCAAACTTTTTCAACTTTCACGCAATACATGAGCGTGAGCCATGGACATAACACTATAGGTGGAACAGAATGGTGGTTGCGGAGAAGACAAAAAGGAGAAGATAGTCTCACATCAACTAGGCGTATCATTGGGCTATGGAGATGCCCATCAATAGATATCGATGTGAGTGAGTAGGGATTGCCATGCAACGGATGCACTAGAGCTATAAGTATATGAAAGCTCAACAAAAGAAACTAAGTGGGTGTGCATCCAACTTGCTTGCTCACGAAGACCTAGGGCACTTTTGAGGAAGTCCATCATTGGAATATACAAGCCAAGTTCTATAATGACAAATTCCCACTAGTATATGAAAGTGACAACATACGAGACTCTCTATCATGAAGATCATGGTGCTACTTTGAAGCACAAGTGTGGTAAAAGGATAGTAGCATTGTCCCTTCTCTATCTTTCTCTCATTTTTTTATTTGGGCCTTTTCTCTTTTTTTTATGGCCACTCTTTTTTTTCGTCCGGAGTCACATCCCGACTTATGGGGGAATCATAGTCTCCATCATCCTTTCCTCACTGGGACAATGCTCTAATAATGATGATCATCACACTTTTATTTTTCTTACAACTCAACAATTACAACTCAATACTTAGAATAAAATATGACTCTATATGAATGCCTCCGGCGGTGTACCGGGATATGCAATGAATCAAGAGCGACATGTATGAAACAATTAAGAAGGTGGCCTTGCCACAAATACAATGTCAACTACATGTTCATGCAAAAAGCAATATGACAAAAGTAATGTATGTCATATGAACGGAACGGTGGAAAGTTGCATGGCAATACATCTCGGAATGGCTATGGAAATGCCATGATAGGTAGGTATGGTGGCTGTTTTGAGGAAGGTATATGGTGGGTGTATGATACCAGTGAAAAGTGTGCGGTATTAGAGAGGCTAGCAATGGTGGAAGGGTGAGAGTGCGTATAATCCATGGACTCAACATTAATCAAAATAACTCATGCATTTGTTGCAAAAATTTAGAAGTCATCAAAAGCCAAATCACTACACGCATACTCCTAGGGGATAGATTGGTAGGAAAAGACCATCGCTCGTCCCCGACTGCCACTCATAAGGAAGACAATCAATAAATAAAATTGTGCTCCGACTTAATCACAAAGCGGTTCACCATACGTGCATGCTACGGGAATCACAAACTTCAACACAAGCACTCTTTAAATTCATAATCACCCCAACTAGCATTGCTTTGATATTATCACCTCCATATCTCAAAACAATTATCAAGCATCAAACTTATCTTAGTATTCAACGCACTCAAAAGAAAGTTTCACATATCTTGAATACCTAGTATATTATCTTTAAGCAAATTACCATGCTATGAACAACTCTCAAAATAATCTAAGTGAAGCATGAGAGATCAATAGTTTCTTTAAAAAAAATCCACCACCGTGCTCTAAAAGATCTAAGTGAAGCACTAGAGCAAAAATTATCACGCTCAAAAAGGTATAAGTGAAGCACTATGAGCAAAACTATCAAGCTCAAAAGATATAAGTGAAGCACTATGAGCAAAACTATCAAGCTCAAAAGATATAAGTGAAGCACATTGAGTATTCTAAAAAATTCCAAATCATGTATGGCTCTCTCAAAAGGTGTGTACATCAAGGATGATTGTGGTAAACTAACAAGCAAGGATGCAAACAATACAAGACGCTCCAAGCAAAACACATAACATGTGGTGAATAAAAATATAGCTCCAAGTAAATTACCGATGGAAGTAGACGAAAGAGGGGATGCCTTCCGGGGCATCCCCAAGCTTTGACTTTTTGGTGTCGTTGGATTATCTTGGGGGTGCCATGGGCATCCCCAAGCTTAGGCTCTTGCCACTCTTTGTTCCATAATCCATCAAAAGAATTCACCCAAAACTTGAAAACTTCACAACACAAAACTCAATAAAAATCTCGTGAGCTCCATTAGTGAAAGAAAACAAAAGACTACTTTAAGGTACTGTAATGAACTCATTATTTATTTATATTGGTGTTAAACCTACTATATTCCAACTTCATTATGGTTTATAAACTAATTTATTAGCCATAGATGCATTGAAATAAGCAAACAACACACAAAAAACAGAATCTGTCAAAAACAGAACAGTCTGTAGCAATCTGTAACTAACGCAAACTTCTGAACTCTAAAACTTCTACCAAAATAGTACGTACTGGAAAATTTGTTTATTGATCAGCAGAAAAAAGAATCAATGCAAAAGCACGTTTCTGTGATTTATTGAATGTTTTCTCGTGAGCACAAAGTTTCTGTTTTTCAGCAGAATCAAATCAACTATCATCATAGCTTATCCTATAGGTTCTACTTGGCACAAACACTAATTAAAACATAAAAACACATCTAAACAGAAAGTAGAAACAAAATTTAACACTAAACAGGAACAAAAACAAAAAACAAAAAATAAAATTGGGTTGCCTCCCAACAAGCGCTATCCTTTAACGCCCCTAGCTAGGCATAAAAGTAAGGATAGATCTAGGTTTTGCCATCTTTGGTAGGCAATTTTTTAATGAGGCATCTATCTTTCTTAGAAATTTCTTTCTTTCCAGTAATTATCAAACTCTTAGGCACAAGATCGAAAAATTCACTCATAGCAAAAGGTTCCTTAATGATGGCAAAAAGATTGGGATGAACACTTATAGATTTAAGATCCGCAGTTTCCTTACTAGACGATTCATCCTTACTCTTAGGAACATAAATAAGCTTAGGTTTTTTAGTAGACGAACTTGGAGTGTTTTGAATGGAAGAAAAAGCGGTTCCCAAGTTGGTAATCATACCCTCTAGTTTATCGATTCTTGTGGAATCTAGATTTATTCTCTCGTTAACTATGGGTTCTTTTTCTTTAATATTTTTCAAAGTCGTTCCTACCTTAGATCCATATTGGGTAATTTGATTGTGGATATTTTTATCAAGATTTTCAATTGATTCAATGGTAGCAACTTGATTCTCAATAATTTCAAGTCTTTGCATAACATGCTCCAAAGTTAACATAGTTCCATTAATCAAAGGAGGTGGTGAGCCAAATAAATCTATTAAAGCATTGTAAGAATCAAAAGTATGGCTACCCAAGAAATTCCCTCCGGTAATGGTATCAAGGATATATCTAAACCAAGGATTAGCACCTACATAAAAATTACGAAGAAGAACCAAAGTAGATTGCTTCCTGGTAGATCTATTTTGACCATTGCAAATTCTATACCAAGCGTCTTTTAGATTTTCTCCCAACCTTTGCTTAAAATTTAAAACTTCATTCTCGGGAGATAACGGAGAAGATAGGAGGCTAGTCATAATGACAAGGTGAACGAACTAACACACGAGCAAGCAAAAAGGCAAACGAGAAAAAGGAGAAAGGGAAAGAGAGGAGGAGATTGGGAAAGAGAGGGCGAATAAACGGCAAGGGTGAAGTGGGGGAGAGGA
This sequence comes from Triticum aestivum, assembly GCF_018294505.1. Classification (NCBI taxonomy): domain Eukaryota; kingdom Viridiplantae; phylum Streptophyta; class Magnoliopsida; order Poales; family Poaceae; genus Triticum; species Triticum aestivum. Next base: position 127,959,792 of record NC_057804.1, on the reverse strand, counting down.
AAACGAGAGGCAAATAATATAATGCGGGAGATAGGGATTGTGATGGGTACTTGGTATGGTTGACTTTTGCGCAAACTCCCCGGCAACGGCGCTAGAAATTCTTCTTGCTACCTCTTGAGCATTGCGTTGGATTTCCCCGAAGAGGAGAGGATGATGCAATAAAGTAGCGTAAGTATTTCCCTCAGTTTTTGAGAACCAAGGTATCAATCCAGTAGGAGATCACGCACGAGTCCCTCGTACCTACACAAAACGATAGCTACTCGCAACCAACACGATTAGGGGTTGTCAATCCCTTCACGGTCACTTACGAGGGTGAGATCTGATAGAGATGATAAATAATATTTTTGGTATTTTTGATATAGAGATGCAAAGTAAAAGTAAAAGGCAAAGTAAAAACAAAGCAAGTAATAAGTAATGGAGGTTGATATGATGAGAATAGACCCGGGGCCATAGGTTTGACTAGTGGTTTCTCTCAAGAGCATAAGTATTCTACGGTGGGTGAACAAATTACTGTTGAGCAATTGACAGAATTCATAATTATGAGTATATCTAGGTATGATCATGTGTATAGGCATCACGTCCGAGACAAGTAGATCGAAACGATTCTGCATCTACTACTATTACTCCACTCATCGACCGCTATCCAGCATGCATCTAGAGTATTAAGTTAAAAACAGAGTAACGCCTTAAGCAAGATACCATGATGTAGAGGGATAAATTCATGCAATATGATAAAAACCCCATCTTGTTATCCTCGATGGCAACAATACAATACGTGCCTTGCTGCCCCTGTTGTCATTGGGAAAGGACACCGCAAGATTGAACCCAAAGCTAAACACTTCTCCCATTGCAAGAACTACCAATCTAGTTGGCCAAACCAAACGGATAATTCGAAGAGACTTGCAAAGATAACTCAATCATACATAAAAGAATTTAGAGAAGATTCAAATATTATTCATAGATAAGCTGGATCATAAACCCACAATTCATCGGTCTCAACAAACACACCGCAAAAAGAAGATTACATCGAATAGATCTCCACAAGAGAGGGGGAGAACATTGTATTGAGATCCAAAAAGAGAGAAGAAGCCATCTAGCTACTAGCTATGGACCCGAAGGTCTGAAGTAAACTACTCACACTTCATCAGAGAGGCTATGGTGTTGATGTAGAAGCCCTCTGTGGTAGATGCCCCCTCCGGCCGAGCTCCGGAACAGGCCCCAAGATGGGATCTCGCGGATACAGAAAGTTGCGGCGGTGGAATTAGGTTTTTAGCTCCGTATTTGATCTGACGGGGGTACGTAGGTATATATAGGAGGAAGGAGTACGTCGGTGGAGCAACAGGGGGCCCACAAGACAGGGGGCGTGCCCTAGGGGGGGCGCCCCCCACCCTCGTGACCTCCTCGGTTGTTCCTTGGAGTAGGGTCCAAGTCTCCTGGATCACGTTCGATGAGAAAATCACGTTCCCGAAGGTTTCATTCCGTTTGGACTCCGTTTGATATTCTTTTTCTTCGAAATACTGAAATAGGCAAAAAACAACAATTCTGGGCTGGGCCTCCGGTTAATAGGTTAGTCCCAAAAATAATATAAAAGTGGAAAATAAAGCCCAATATAGTCCAAAACAGTAGATAAAGTAGCATGGAGCAATCAAAAATTATAGATACGTTGGAGACGTATCAGAAACTATTCCACATTGTTTTATATGAAGGCCAAACTCGTAACTCAAATATTCTCTTCTACGATCAGATTGTAGAAACTTTATTTTCTTGTTACGATGATTCTCCACTTCACTCTGAAATTCTTTGAACTTTTCAAATGTTTCAGACTTGTGCTTCATTAAGTAGATATACTCATATCTGCTCAAATCATCTGTGAAGGTCAGAAAATAACGATACCTGCCACGAGCATCAACACTCATTGGACCGCATACATCGGTATGTATTATTTCCAACAAGTTAGTAGCTCGTTCCATTGTTCCGGAGAACGGAGTTTTAGTCATCTTGTCCAAAAGGCACGGTTCGCAAGCATCAAATGATTCACAACCAAATGATTCCAAAAGTCCATCTTAATGGAGTTTCTTCATGCGCTTTACACCGATATGACACAAACGGCAGTGCCACAAATAAGTTGCACTATCATTATCAACTTTGCATCTTTTGGCATCAATATTATGAATATGTGTATCACTACGATCGAGATCCAACAAACTATTTTCATTGGGTGTATGACCATTGAAGGTTTTATTCATGTAAACAGAACAACAATTATTCTCTGACTTTAAATGAATAACTGTATTGCAATAAACATGATCAAATCATATTCATGCTCAACGCAAATGCCAAATAACATTTATTTAGGTTTAACACTAATCCCGAAAGTATAGGGAGTGTGCGATGATGATCATATCAATCTTGGAACCACTTCCAACACACATCTTCACTTCACCCTCAACTAGTCTCTATTTATTCTGTAACTCCTGTTTCGAGTTACTAATATTAGCAACTGAACAAGTATCAAATACTCAGGGGCTACTATAAACACTAGTAAGGTACATATTAATAACATGTATATCAAATATACCCTTGTTCACTTTGCCATCCTTCTTATCCACCAAATATTCAGGGCATTTCTGCTTCTAGTGACCATTTCCTTTGTAGTATAATCACTCAGTTTTAGGCTTTGGTCCAGCTTTGGGCTTCTTCACGGGAGTGACAACTTGCTTGTCATTCTACTTGAAGTTCCCTTTCTTTCCCTTTGCCCTTTTCTTGAAATTAGTGTTCTTGTCAATCATCAACACTTGATGCTCTTTCTTGATTTCTACCTTCATCGATCTCAACATCACGAAGAGCTCGGGAATCATTTTCGTCATCCCTTGCATACTATAGTTCATCACGAAGTTCTAGTAACTTTGTGATGGTGACTAGAGAACTCTGTCAATCACTATCTTATCTGGAAGATTAACTCCCACTTGATTCAAGTGATTGTAGTACCCAGACAATCTGAGCACATGCTCACTAGTTGAGCGATTCTCCTCCATCTTTTAGCTATAGAACTTGTTGGAGACTTCATATCTCTCAACTCGGGTATTTGCTTGAAATATTAACTTCAATTCCTAGAACATCTCATATGGTTCATGACGTTCAAAACGTCTTTGACGTTCTGATTCTAAGCCATAAAGCATGGTGCACAAAACTATAAAGTAGTCATCATATTGAGCTAGCCAAACGTTCATAACGTCTGCATCTGCTCCTGCAATAGGTCTGTCACTTAGCGGTGCATCAAGGACATAATTCTTCTGTGCAGCAATGAGGAAAAACCTCAGATCACGGACCAAGTCCGCATCATTGCTACTAACATCTTTCAACTTGGTTTTCTCTAGGAACACATATAAAAACATAGGGAAGCAAAAACATAGGGAAGCAATAATGCGAGTTATTGATCTACAACATAATTTGCAAAATACTACCAGGACTAAGTTCATGATAAATTAAAGTTCAATTAATCATATTACTTAAGAACTCCCACTTAGTCAGACATCTCTCTAGTCATCTAAGTGATCACGTGATCCAAATCAACTAAACCATGTCCGATCATCACGTGAGATGGAGTAGTTTTCAATGGTGAACATTATTATGTTGATCATATCTACTATATGATTCACATTCGACCTTTCGGTCTCCGTGTTCCGAGGCCATATCTGTACATGCTAGGCTCGTCAAGTTTAACCTGAGTATTCCGCGTGTGCAACTGTTTTGCACCCATTGCATTTGAACGTAGAGCCTATCACACCCGATCATCACGTGGTGTCTGAGCACGAAGAACTTTCGCAATGGTGCATACTCAGGGAGAACACTTCTTGATAATTAGTGAGAGATCATCTTAAAATGCTACCGTCAATCAAAGCAAGATAAGATGCATAAAGGATAAATATCACATGCAATCAATATAAGTGATATGATATGGCCATCATCATATTGTGCTTGTGATCTTCATCTTTGAAGTACTGTCATGATCTCTATTGTCACCGGCATGACACCATGATCTCCATCATCTTGATCTATATCAATGTGTAGTCACATGGTCGTCTCGCCAACTATTGCTATCGCATAGCGATAAAGTAAAGCAATTATTTGGCGCTTGCATCTTATGCAATAAAGAGACAACCATAAGGCTTCTGCCAGTTACCGATAACTTTAACAAAACATGATTATCTCAGACAACAACTTATATCTCATTACATCTTGACCATATCACATCACAATATACCCTCCAAAAACAAGTTAGACGTCATCTACTTTGTTGTTGCAAATTTTACGTGGCTACTACGGGCTGAGCAAGAACCGTTCTTACCTACGCATCAAAACCACAACGATAGTTCGTCAAGTTAGTGTTGTTTAAACCTTCGCAAGGACCGGGCGTAGCCACACTCGGTTCAACTAAAGTTGGAGAAACAGACACCCGCTAGCCACCTGTGTGCAAAGCACGTCGGTAGAACCAGTCTCGCGTAAGCGTACGCGTAATGTCGGTCCGGGCCGCTTCATCCAAAAATACTGCCGAACCAAAGTATGACATGCTGGTAGGCAGTATGACTTGTATCACCCACAACTCACTTGTGTTCTACTCGTGCATATAACATCAACGCATAAAACCTAGGCTCTGATACCACTGTTGGGGAACATAGTAATTTCAAGAAAAATCTACGCACACGCAAGATCATAGTGATGCATAGCAACGAGAGGGGAGAGTGTGTCCACGTACCCTCGTAGACCGAAAGCGGAAGCGTTAGAATAACACGGTTGATGTAGTCGTACGTCTTCATAGCCCGAGCGATCAAGCACCGAAACTACGGCACCTCCGAGTTCTAGTACACGTTCAGCTCGATGACGTCCCTCGAACTCCGATCCAGCCGAGTGTCGAGGGAGAGTTCCGTCAACACGACGGCGTGATGACGATCTTGATGTTCTACCGTCGCAGGGCTTCGCCTAAGCACCGCTACAATATTATCGAGAAGGACTATGATGGAGGGGGGCACCGCACACGGCTAAGAGATCAATGATCAATTGTTGTGTCTATGGGGTGCCCCCTGCCCCCGTATATAAAGGAGCAAGGGGGAGGGGTGGCCGGCCAAGAGGAGGCGCGCCAAGGGGGGAGTCCTACTCCCACCGGGAGTAGGACTCCTCCTTCCCTTGTTGGAGTAGGAGAGAAGGAAAGAGGAGGAGAGGAGGAAGGAAAAGGGGGCTGCACCCCTTGTCCAATTCGGACCAGAGGGGGGCTGCGCGTCTCCTTCCTTTTAGCCTCTCTCCTCTATTCCCGTATGGCCCGATAAGACCCATATACTCCCCGGCGAATTCCCGTAACTCTCGGGTACTCCAAAAAATACCCGAATCACTCGGAACCTTTCCGAAGTCCGAACATAGTCGTCCAATATATCGATCTTTACGTCTCGACCATTTCGAGACTCCTCATCATGTCCCCGATCTCATCTGGGACACCGAACTCCTTCGGTACATCAAAACTCATAAACTCATAATATAACTGTCATCGAAACCTTAAGCGTGCGGACCCTATGGGTTCGAGAACTATGTAGACATGACCGAGACACGTTTCTGGTCAATAACCAATAGCGGAACCTAGATGCTCATATTGGCTCCTACATATTCTAAGAAGATCTTTATCGGTCAAACCGCATAACAACATATGTTGTTTCCTTTGTCATCAGTATGTTACTTGTCCGAGATTTGATCGTCGGTATCTTAACACCTAGTTCAATCTCGTTACCGGCAAGTCTCTTTACTCGTTCCGTAATACATCATCCCGCAACTAACTCATTAGTCACATTGCTTGCAAGGCTTATAGTGATGTGCATTACCGAGAGGGCCCAGAGATACCTCTCCGACAATCTGAGTGACAAATCCTAATCTCGAAATACGCCAACTCAACATGTACCTTCGGAGACACCTGTAGAGCTCCTTTATAATCACCCAGTTCGTTGTGATGTTTGGTAGCACACAAAGTGTTCCTCTGGTAAATGGGAGTTACATAATCTCATAGTCAAAGGAACATGTATAAGTCATGAAGAAAGCAATAGCAACATACTAAACGATCAAGTGCTAAGCTAACGGAATGGGTCAAGTCAATCACATCATTCTCCTAATGATGTGATCCCGTTAATCAAATAACAACCCATGTCTATGGTTAGGAAACTTAACCATCTTTGATTAACGAGCTAGTCAAGTAGAGGCATACTAGTGACATTATGTTTGTCTATGTATTCACACATGTATTATGTTTCCGGTTAATACAATTCTAGCATGAATAATAAACATTTATCATGAAATAAGGAAATAAATAATAACTTTATTATTGCTTCTAGGGCATATTTCCTTTAGGCGGTAGGTATTTCCCTCAGATATGAAACCAAGGTTATTGAACCAGTAGGAGAACCAAGCAACACAACGTAAACAGCCCCTGCACACAAATAACAACACCTCGCAATCCGATGTGTTAAAGGGGTTGTCAAACCCTTTAGGGGTACGATGCCTCAAGATAGGCAAAGGACGTGAGGTAAATTTGTAGTAGATTGATAGATCGAACGCCAAATAAAATAAATAAGAATAAATTGCAACAAGGTATTTTTGTATTTTTAGTTTAATAGATTTGAAAATAAATGCAAGGAAAAGGTAGATCGCAAGGCAAATATATGAGAAAGAAGACCCCGGGCTGTAGGTTTCACTAGTGGCTTCTCTCGAAAAGATAGCAAACGGTGGGTGAACAAATTACTATTGGGAAATTTATAGAACTTCAAATAATCATGACGATATCCAGGCAATGATCATTACATAGGCATCACGTCCAACATTAGTAGACCGACTCCTGCCTGCATCTACTACTATTACTCCACACATCGAGCGTTATCCAGCATGCATCTAGTGTATTAAGTTCATGAAAAACGGAGTAATGCATTAAGAACGATGACATGATGTAGACGAGATCCGTTTATTTATTGCGACAGATATGGATCTCATCTTTTTATCCTTAGTAGCAACAATACATACATGTTGGTTCCCTTTCTATCACTGGGATCAAGTACCATAAGATCGAACCCACTACTGGGCACCTTTTCCCATTGCAAGATAAAAAGATCAAGTTGGCCAAACAAAACCCAGATATCGGAGAAGAAATACGAGGCTATAAGAGATAAAAGAACTCAAATAACTTTCGTGGATATAAAAAGATATAACTGATCATAAACTCAAAGTTCATCAGATCCCAACAAACACACCGCAAAAAGGACTTACATCATATGGATATACAAGAGACAATTGTATTGATAATCAAAAGAGAGAGAGGAAGCCATCTAGCTACTAACTGCGGACCCGAAGGTCTACAAAGAACTCCCCTAGGGTTTCTGGAATATTGGGGTATTTATAGAGCAAAGAGTCGGTCCAGGGGGCACCCGAGGTGGGCACAACCCACCAGGGCGCGCCTGGGCCTCCTGGCCCGCCCTGGTGGGTTGTCCCCTCTTTGAGGCTCCCCCGAGGTGCAACCAGGGCCCATCTTCTTCCTTTGGTCCATAAAAAATCATCGTAAATTGGCGTGGCATTTGGACTCCTTCTGATATTGATTTCCTGTGATGTAAGAAACATGCAGAAAACGGCAACTGGCACTTGGCACTATGTTAATAGGTTAGTACCAAAAAATGATATAAAATGACTATAAAATGATTATAAAACATCCAAGATTGATAACAAAACAGCATGGAATAATAAAAAATTATAGATACATTGGTTACGTATCAGCGGTCACTTGGATCGGGTCAGACCACGTCCCTCTCCTCCTCTCTACCTCCGACAAGCGCCCCCCTCCCTGCCGCGATCTCGGTTTGAGCTCTTCTGGCAGAACCAGGCATGTTTTGTCGAGGCGGTAGCGACTAGATGGGTCTCCGCGCGATCATCTCCCCACCGCTCCATGTCCATTGTTGACTCGTGGCAGTTTTGTGCCAAGCTCGCCCGCCAATTTATGAAGGGGTGGGGGCGCGACCTTGGCCGGAACCTCCGCGAGCGCAAGAAAGCCCTCCTGACTGCCATCCAAGCCCTTGACGCCCGTGCGGACACATCCGGGATCTTCCCGGATGAGTGGATGCTGATATATGATCTCGAGGATCAGCTCTCGACCATCTACACGGATGAAGAAGCATGCTGGAGGCTCCGCAGTACCCAACAGTGGGTGCTCGTGGGGATGCCAATATGGCATACTTCCAGGCAATTGCCAATGGGCGGAGGCGTCGGAACTCCATCCATTGTTTGTGGGATGGCGACACCCCTCTCGTTTGCCCTTCGGACATCCGAGTCCATGTCGATGGCTTTTATAAGGCCCTATTCTCCCCCACCCCTAGGGGTGGGGCTGCACTGGCCCCCGACACTTGGTCAGCTGCCCAGTTAGCTTCTGAGGAGGTGAATGTCGTCCTGGTGGCGCCCTTCTCCAAGGACGAGGTCCTCGTGGCCATAAAGGGCCTGAACCCTCCTCTACCCCGGGTCCTGATGGGCTGTCTGTGATGTTTCTCAAAACTTTCTGGCAGACCATCAAACCGGAAGTCATGGCCCTCTTTGATGAATCCTACTCGGGGACTATGGACCTTGGGTGCCTGAACTATGGGGTCATTACTCTCATCCCCAAAGTTCCGGGCGCTTCCGACATCCGCCAGTTTCGGCCTATCACTGTGATCAATGTGATATTTCGGATCTTGGCCAAGGGGTATGCCAATAGGGTGACCCTTCTAGCTGACACCGTTACTCACCCCAACCAACCCGCCTTCATCCAAGCGTGGTTTATTCTGGATGGGGTGTTAGTATTCCACATAGTTCTTCATGAAGTTCGGTCCAAGCACCATCGAGCGGGCTTCCTAAAGCTCGACTTCCATAAAGCCTATGACATGGTTCACTGGCCCTTCCTTCGGAAAGTCTTGCTCCGCAAGGGCTTTGATGACCGGTGGGTGACCAGAGTTATGCAGCTCATCATCTGCGGGCGGACCGTGATTAACATTATCGATGAGATCGGACCATACTTCCTCACACTTTGTGGGGTTCGCTAGGGCGACCCATTCTCCCCATTTCTGTTTAACATGGTGGTTGATGCCCTTGCCATCATCCGGGATAAGGCCAAATCTGCTGGCCACATCCATTGTGTAGTCCCTCACCTGGTAGGAGGGGGAGGGGTCTCTCTCCTACAATATGCAGATGATACCATAATAATGGTGGAGGGTTCCGCGTCCGACATCGCTAATCTGAAGTTCCTCCTCCTATGCTTCCAACAGATGTTCGGGCTCACAATCAACTTCGATAAGAGCGAAGTGATGATTCTAGGTTACTCTCCTGAGGAAGCCCAAGCCATGGCCGACCGGCTGAACTGTCAACTAGGTACTTTCCCCACATCTTATTTGGGGATACCCATTAGTGACTCGCAACTGACCGTGGCCGATCTTCGCCCATCGGTGACTCGGATGCAGCATCGGGTGGAGCCATGGAAGGGAAGGTGGCTCTCGAAGGCAACCAGAGTGATCCTCATCAACTCCTCGCTTTCCAGCCTCCTCTGGTTCCTCATGAGCTTCTACAGCCTTCATGAGACTCTCCATCAGGAGATCGCCAAATACCAGTCCAGGTTTTTCTAAGCAAGTGAGGGCGAGAAACAGAAATACCATATGGTGAGCTGGCCCGACATTTGCAAGCCTAAGGACCAGGGTGGTCTTGGGATCTTGTCTTCTCGGTGCATGAACATTGCTCTCCTGACCCGATGGCTCTAGCGAATCGCCAATGGGGAAGGGGGACTCTAGCTCACCATCATCCGCAATAAGTACCTTTGGGGCCAACCTCTAGCTTTTTGCTAGCGTTTTGGTGGCTCCCAGTTCTGGCAGGCTGTGATACAACTGCTACCCGTGCTCCTCATCGGCACGTCCATTTTGGTTGGCTCCGGATCCTTGACCCTATTCTAGTTCGATCGTTGGGTAGGGGACTCCCCCTGGTCGCTCGATTCCCGGAACTATTCTCCATAGCGGTTGACCCTAGGGTCTCTGTCGAGACGACCCTTATTGACTCTCTCCTCCAGGACATCGCCCTCCTGCCATTGGACGTCGAGGGCGCCCCTGACTCCATCTCTTGGCAACTAGAGTCCAACAACCGCTTCTTCACTAAGTCCTTATATTCAGCTATCGCTCTCTCGTCGCCCCCTGAGCCCTTTAGCTTGATTTGGGACATCCGCCTCCCTCTGAAGATCAGGATCTTCCTGTGGCAGTGGATCCGGGGACACCTCCCCTCTGGGGTAGAGGTCCTCAAGCGTAATGGACCAGGAGACGGGGTGTGCCCCCTCTGTGGCACGGTGGAGGATGCTAATCACATCTTTTCTCCTGCTCCACAACCCAATTCCTGTGGTCTTGCTTTCGCGAGACGGTTGGTGGACAGTGGTGCAACACCAACTTCCCGAACCTGCTTGCTGAGATCCACGTATCCGCCCCCCCGCCATATTAGATGGTTGTGCGTTGGGGTCCTCGCTTGGACGCTTTGGACCATCCGCAACAAGCTTGTTATTCAGAAAGTGCCTCTTCGACGTGCGACTGACGCGATCTTTAAAATGTGTGGTTACCTGCAGCTTTGGCGGCCGCTTAGCCGCCCCCTCCTCCGGAGCCCGATTAGGCCTGCTGTTCGGGCTGATGTGCTGTTGTGCTTGTGTTTGTGTTTTGGATTTCAGGGCTTGTTGAGCTGTGCCCTTAGCATATATAAACCCCGTATGCTACTTTGTGTGTGTTTGTGGATCTTGTGTGTGTGAACCTTGTTGGATGTTTGGCTTGGGCCGTTTGCTTTATCTATAAAGCGGGGCGAAAGCCTTTTTCGGTAAATATTCAAAGGTACAGTGCAGATGTTCAGTGACTAAAGCAGCCAAATGTGATGCTTAACCATAACACGTGATTCTATGTTGCACTTCACTTTTAAATGTAGACTCATGCTTGATCTCCATAAGAACCGAGTTATACCCATATTGGCTGCCCATCAAAGTGTTGTTGACTCTGACTAACAGGTTGACATGGTAACCAACTTGCGACCATTGATCTCCTAAGCTAGGGATAAAGGTTACCGGACCAATCATACTACTGGTGACGGCCATCGAAGCACCATTCTGATACACCTCACATGTTTGACAAAATCCTTCAAAAGCTCCTTGATAGACTTCTTAACACTTCATATACATGCAACTTCAAGAAGGCCACTAGTGGAGCGCTCCAGTGTGGGATCTTCTTACACACCTCTTGCAACTTACGCGGACAAATAAGAACAAAACAACAAAATGTCGATGGACTTTGGAATATACCTTCATAGACCCCCTCCCTTGTTTTTCACCAAGAAGCCATTTATGGGAAATGACTCTTCAAAGCCCTCATATTCAGAGCTTTTCATAATAAAATAAAAACTACAATGATAGATGTGCGGCCCTTCCTAGTGCTCCACCATGGACAGGTGCTAAGCATGCCACGTAAGAAAAAAAATGACATGGCACAACATTTAAGGAGGGGAGAGAACATTTTGGTGACCTCAGGAAGAATCAACGCCAAGCGCGAGAACTTAGGCAAACCACTTAAATGAAACAATTTGACCAATGCATGAAACTCTTTAGGTGCTAACTCATTAAATAAAGTTTGTTTAGTAACAACAAGTTAAGCACCTGTGCATTAGGAAATTGAGTTGCTAAGGTATTTAATGCACTTAGAGCATCTCTAGCAGACCCCGCATAAGTGGTCAAACCCGTAAAATGACCGTTTTTTTTACAGTTTCAATCAAAAAAACGGGCCTGAACAGACCCCTTAAAATCGTCCGACCCTTAAATTTTTTTAAGGGGCCCCGTAAACGCGAAGATGAAACCCTCATATCTACAGTTTTGAAGGTAACTTTTTCAGTGCCCTGCATACCAGTCAACGTTGGCGGTTGAAAAATCTCTGCTCCCCCCCAATGCCATGAAGCTTGCCGGGCGCGGCCCGGCCGCCCGGCCATGAAGCTCACCCGGCCGCCCGGCCGCCGCCCGACCATGAAGCTCGCCCGTCCGTTCGCACCGGCGGCCCGTCCGCGTCGTCCGCCCCGGCCGCAGCCCGCGGCGACGGAGGAGCTAGCTAGCTCGCTCCTAGATGGATTCAAGCTAGGCTAGCTAGCTAGCTCGCTCCTGTGTGGATTCAAGCAGAGCTAGCTAGCTAGCTCTCGATCAATTTGAGCAGAGCTAGTTAGCTAATGAATGGATCGTGCGACTCCATTTTTTGCCGCATTGTGTGTTATTTGTCGGTTTTTGCGGGAGCAAACTAGCTGACCATGGGCATGGACAAGAGGAAGAAAAAGATGTGGGGAAATAATATAAGCGAATATTCCATTTTACAGTTTAAGTTTAAGGGGTCTGTTCTGCCGCAGCAAAAACCGACCCTTAAAACGCGCTTTCCGCAAACTGCAAACGCGTTTTACGGGTCGGCGGGATGCAGGGTCTGCTAGAGATGCTCTTAGCATCTCATCTAAGCACTTTTGCATTGGAAGAGGTCTGAGGCTCGCTGGCTTTACATTACACCTTCAAAGCACCCTCTAAATTTTTTTTTTTTGAGACAATCTAATAAATCTCTAATTAAAGGTGCTCAAACTATCTGATATTTTTAACTTGGGTCGACATACGTCATCGGCCCTCCCAGCTTGAGCGAGGCCTTAATTTTTCTTTTGGGGAGAGAAAGCAGAGTAACCTTTTTTTTTAGAGAATGCACATTGGGCCGGAACCCACACGTAGAGCAGAGAAACGGGCCAGGCCTCATTAGCCCTAGCAACATCCGCAAGGGGCATTTCCGTCCGACCGAACAAAACCCTCACCCTGGGGTCCCTCTTTATATAAGCTCTCCTAGGGTTTACGTGCCCTCCTCCTCCACACACCACCCTCCCCCATCCGCCGCCGCCTCCACCTCCACCTCCACAGGTAAACTGCGCCGCCTACTCCCTTTCCCTCGTCTCTGCTCTCTTCTCACCGTCGACGGCGGCGGGCATTTGGTTGCCGCCGGGCTCTGCCGCCGCCGCCCGAAGTCGTGAACTCGTGGTCGTTTCGTTGCGCTCTTGTGCTGCCGGGATCTGATGGATTCCTGATTTGTTATCCGCAGGGAAAGGAAGGGAAGATGTCGCACCGGAAGTTCGAGCACCCGAGGCACGGATCCCTCGGTTTCCTCCCCAGGAAGCGGTGCTCGCGCCACCGCGGAAAGGGTATGCCTGTTTGCTTAGTTACTCTTCACCTGCCGATGATAGCCGTGCTATGCTCTGTCTGTATGTTGAGTCGATCAGTGAGGCGAGCCCGCTTGTGTGGATAGATTGTTTGGGTGCATCGCTTTTTGTTGAAACATGCTTGGGTTAGTGACCTTTTTGTGTGCAGTAGTAAGTTCGTAACTAGGAATTCACGCCATAATTTGGCTTCCTTAGATTGCCTCCTGCCCTAGTCCTTTGTTGAAGTTTTCAATTAGTTCATGTGTAACCTGTAATCCTTAATGTGCACGTCTCAATGTTTGTTTTGTTGTTACCGCGATGCTGTTTTTCATGTCTAAGCAAGGAACACAGCCGGTAAACTATTGTTGATAACATTTATAATAGATTACAAATGCATGCGTGCACCAGTTTTCATTCAAAATTTTGCTAGTCTGGAAAGATGCCAAATATCTGTACCGTAGTAAATTGCTTCTTTCAAATGCGTAGTGTTTTTAGCTTTTCCTGTCATTACATCAGTGCATGTGGCACACTGCTTGTTTGATTCTTCAATGCTGTTTCCAGTCATTGCGAAAATTTGACATTCAATTGATTTTGTTATATCAATCTAATATTTGCCTGTTCTCATTGCAGTGAAGGCCTTCCCCAGAGATGACCAATCCAAGAAATGCCATCTCACTGCCTTCCTTGGCTACAAGGCTGGGATGACTCACATTGTGCGTGAGGTCGAGAAGCCTGGTTCCAGTATGTTTACTAACTCTCTGTCTATGTTCATATTCTTGTTTTACCCAATTGATTCTCTGTTAGTTAACTTAGAATTTGTAAATGTGTTCTGCATATGTGTGATAACACTCCATTTGATATCCTACAGAGCTACACAAGAAGGAGACATGTGAGGCTGTCACCATTGTTGAGACACCCCCGATTGTTATTGTTGGACTTGTTGCCTATGTGAAGACTCCTCGTGGCCTTCGTACTCTCAACTCTGTCTGGGCACAGCATCTCAGCGAAGATGTGAGGAGAAGGTTCTACAAGAACTGGTGCAAGAGCAAGAAGAAGGCCTTCACCAAGTATGCTCTGAAGTATGACAGTGATGCTGGCAAGAAAGAAATCCAGATGCAGCTTGAGAAGATGAAGAAGTATGCTACTGTTGTCCGAGTTATCGCCCATACCCAGGTCAGAAATTGTCTTGTTACTTTCTATCTTTTGCCCTTGTTGTTCACTCATGACAGTAATGTTACTCACGTTGCTCTCTTGATGTGATTCAGATCAGGAAGATGAAGGGGTTGAAGCAGAAGAAGGCTCACCTCATGGAGATCCAGATCAATGGTGGCACCATCGCTGACAAGGTCGACTATGGTTACAACTTCTTTGAGAAGGAAGTCCCCATTGATGCTGTATTCCAAAAAGATGAGATGATTGACATCATTGGAGTTACCAAGGGTAAGGGTTATGAAGGTGTTGTGACACGTTGGGGTGTCACCCGTCTTCCCCGCAAGACCCACAGAGGTCTTCGCAAGGTTGCCTGTATTGGTGCCTGGCATCCTGCTAGGGTGTCCTACACTGTTGCTCGTGCTGGTCAGAATGGATACCACCACCGAACTGAGATGAACAAGAAGGTCTACAAGATTGGCAAGGTTGGACAGGAAACTCATGATGCCTCTACTGAGTTCGACAGGTGTGTTTTTGTTAGCTTTTGTTTGTAATCTATGTACTTTCTGGTCTGAATTGTATCCGGTGATGATCCTTTTGCACTGGTTTGATCTTACAGGACCGAGAAGGACATCACTCCGATGGGCGGCTTCCCTCACTATGGTGTGGTGAAGGCTGACTACCTGATGATCAAAGGATGCTGTGTCGGCCCCAAGAAGCGCGTGGTGACCCTCCGCCAGTCCCTGCTGAAGCAGACCTCTCGTCTGGCCCTGGAGGAGATCAAGCTCAAGTTTGTCGACACCTCTTCCAAGTTCGGCCACGGTCGCTTCCAGACCACAGACGAGAAGCAGAGGTTCTACGGCAAGCTCAAGGCTTGAGCTGCCGCCGCGCATCATCAGTTATATCATTTTGTCAAAACGAACATGTGATACTTGATTACTTCCCCTGCCTAAGTTTTGTACTAGTTGATGTTTTCAGAATCTGGCTCATCTATGAATTCTTCGTGTCATGTGCTATTGTTATTGTGATTTAGCTGTTGAAACCTATTTAGAGTCGTACCTTGTCGCAAATTTTCTGAAATGAGTTTGCTTGCCTAAAAGGTTGTTTATCTAGTTTTCTGCGAGCTTTGAAGGAATGTGTAGAAGCCATTTTCATCGTCGTACCGGCTGTTAGAAATAGGTCTGCTTGCCTAGGACTTTCTTGGTACAAATCCATGCCATTTTAAGTCTTCTGAACCAGACCTGTTTTAGTAACCAGGTTGATTGCAGCACCGCTCGCTTGCTTATCTCTTAGTCGCACGCTCGTCGCCATCCTGTCTCGGCTCCTTCGATTGGATTACCGGCCACCTCCTCCCCAGTTCCTTCTTTCCTAACTCACGTTCGCTGGTTTTGTGGCACTTGCCGCCATCCTCCACTGTTCCTCTAAACTAACTCATGTTCGTCGCCATTCTCTCTCGGCTCCTCATGTGTCCCTCTTCCCTAACTCCTTACGTCTGCACCATCCTAACTCCTCACCAGTGGCTTTCTCATCCTCACCGTTGATCTCCGCCACGAGTGCCTCCATGCCCGCCGGAGTGTGCATTCTCATCGTTGATGTCCGTCACGAGTGCCTCTATTCCCGCCGGGGTGTGCAGCTGCACCATGCTAAGCTAAGGTCCATCATTGCTAAAACCAGCAATGGCGAAAGCTGCAACCGGCGCCTGCATAAGCTACGATAGGCCCAGTGAGGACCGAGGAGTAAGGGAAAGCTGCAATCGGTTCCCGTGGAAGCTATAATGTGCATCCTCACCGTTGATCTCTGCCACAAGTGCCTCCATGCCTGCCGGGGTGTGCAGCTGCACCATGGTAAGCTACGGTCTGCCACTGCTAAAACCAGCGGTAGCGAAAGCTGCAACCGTTGCCTGCATAAGCTACGATAGTGCCCAGTGAGGAGGAAGCGAAAGCTGCAGTCAGCTCCCGTGGAAGCTACAATGCGCATCCTCACCGTTGATCTCCGCCACGAGTGCCTCCATGCCCGCCGGGGTGTGCAGCTGCACCACGCTAAGCTACGGTCCACCACTACGGAAACCAACGATGGTGAAAGCTACAACCGGCGCTTGCATAAGCTAGACAGTGCCGAGAGAGAGGACGGGAAAGCCGCAATCGGCTCCCATGGAAGCTACAACCGTTTTTGCTAGGACCGACGAGATGGCAGGCTGCGATAAGAGAGCCGAAGTTACGACTCGCGTCTGTCGATGCCATGATGCTGACGTCGAGATGATGCAACGGGCCGCCGCGATGCTACAATGGGAATCACTAGGAGCTGCAACCAGACTGTGACATCGGGATGTTGAACCAGAGAGCATCATTGTTGTAACCAGCGATGTGGGGGGAGGAGGGGGGGG
Source organism: Triticum aestivum (assembly GCF_018294505.1). Lineage (NCBI taxonomy): Eukaryota > Viridiplantae > Streptophyta > Magnoliopsida > Poales > Poaceae > Triticum > Triticum aestivum. Next base: position 127,943,003 of record NC_057804.1, on the reverse strand, counting down.
GGAGAGGAGAGCTAGAACCACAGACAACTAGAGATGATGCATTGATGCTCGGACGACAACGATGGCCGAGCAATATTGATACCACCCGTAGGAAGGGGCAACAAAGTTGCAATCGAGCTGCGGCCAGGCACGTCGTGGTGCTACCAACCAATGCGCAATTGTCCACTCTCCAACTCGCACAAGGAAAGAGGGTTGACCATGCATGCCTGTGCGTTTTGAAAGAGGGGATGTAGGGGTGATTTCACCGCTAAGAGGAACGCATCAAGCGGTTTGGATGTGGCTGGCCTGGAGCTCGCGCTAGTTGACCGGTGCAGAGCATCACCTTATGAAGTACTTCATCCGTTTCATAATATATAATGCGTATAGATTTTTTTAGAAAATCAAACATTGCAAAATCAAGTTAATAAAGAAAACTATTTATTCCTATAATATCAAATATATATAAAATACGAAACTACAACTTATGATGAATCTATATGTATATATTTGGCACTCTAGATGTAAATATTGCTCTCTACAAACGTGATCAATTTGTGAAGTTTTTTTTTTGAAAATCTACATGCACCGTTTGAGGGAGTATCGTTATCACAGGTGACGCACGTGTCAGTAGGCAGGCCCTGTAGTGACACGGAGCCCCTCCCGCAGTCCCACTTGTCGCCTGGCCTCAACTGACAGTGGCACGCAGTCCCTCCTTATCCTCGAACCGGTCCATCGAGGCCACACGCCCACGCAATCGCGCGAACGAACGTCTAAAGCGCCTCCACGTCACCCGTAGGGACGACCGTAATGCATCCATGAACCCGCACACGCCACGGGAGGTTCCCCAGTTCCCCCTCCACCCCGTCGACCTCGAGACCCCTCCTCACTCTCTCCGTAGGCAGAGCGGAGCAGCGAGCCCGAAGGTGCGATCGATTCCTTCCCCCTCTCATCCTCCTCGCCCCCTGTCGATTCTTCTCCGATTCGGGCGCCGGCGGCGGCTAGGAGCCGATTCGACTCCTCGCCTCCGCCGGGGAGCGCGCGTTGGCGGCAGAGGCGACGTTGCCGGCGGGGCCCTGTTCGCGCCATTCGGCGATGCGGAGCGAAATCCGTGTCGCCGCCGTCATTCCGGCAGCTTCCTTGGGTCTGCGCCTCAGGCTGCTTTCCTGGATCAGGAATTCAGGGTGTCGCGGGGCCATTTGCTCCTTCGTGCTCCCCCCTCTTCCTTTCCAAGAAATTCGCACCGTGCCGTCATGGCGTGCCTTCCTCAGCTTCTCATTCCGTTTCGCGTGGGTTTAGCTTCTCATCTCGTGTATCGTTTGCTGCAACCGACTGCTGGGGGTAGGGTTCTTGGGGGTTGCATGAATCGTGGCCGGCGGTTATCCGATTTATCATGTCGCCTCTTACGTTTTTATCCTCGCGTCTCATCTCCTTTCATGCCTACCTTATTTCTGTGTACTTTATTTATGCTGCTGCTCTTGCCATGCTAAGACCTATCTCGATTCATAGCCATGGATAGATACCAAAGGGTGGAGAAGCCTCGGAATGAGACACCGATTCGTGAGAACGAGATCAGGATCACTGCGCTCGGGAGGATGAGGAACTATATCGGCTACGGGATGTCGTTGCTTGAGGTGATGCCCCTTGCTATGCTTCGTCATTTCGCTTTGTCCTTATCTGGTGTTCAATAAGCAACAATTTCTTTGTATGCCATGTTTAGCAATCTGGGAAATGCCTCGATAGTGGGGATATGTTCAGGGACACTGCTCAACATCCTATGCCTGTGCTCACATGTATTTAATTTATCATTAGGTGTTTCTATTTGCCACCGAGTATGATGTTAGATTTTTTATTTATAATTCTAGTACTAGGTATGTGTCCGTGCTGTCCGTGCGTTGCCACGGGGGCTAAGTATTTCTTAACACAGTAAGAGGATCATATGGGACAAATCTTGATGCAAAGCAAATAGACAAAATAAGATTACGTTTTATTTACAAAGTATAGATTTCCAGCTATTTCTTAAACTGATAAAATAGATATGTGCCCATGATTAATCTGCTTTATCGGGTTACCAAATACTAAGAGTTTGGTTGATATTTATTTACTTCTGGGCAGTGAATTTTATTGTTATTTACCAAAGATGACTGATCAGTACCAGGTTGGGTGGGCACTTTTGAACCGAAAACCGAAAAACCGAACCGAACCGAACCATATTAACCGATTTATCTATTAATTCGGTGATTCGATTTTTTGTTCGGTGGGAAATTTTAAGGTTGTTCGGTGTTTGGTTTTTGTTCGGTTTCCAGTGTCCAAAAACCGAATACACCGAAAAAACCGATATGTACGATACCCCATGCAATACCTTGTTTTCGAAAGTGCAGCGGGGGCGCGTCCTCTGGCAAATACTTGTTGGTTGTGGCAGACGTCAGGCCAGCCGCTAGATGAGTTTCTAATCTCACAATCTAACTAGTACTCGTAGGAGTATGTATGCATGCCCGGCGCTTGGTTATGGAAGTAACTAGCAATTAGTGTATCAATTAGTGCATGAGTTGCTTAGTTTACACGCATCACACATATTCTTCGGTACATAATACATGTAACGCCCCATGTGATTTTACACTTAGTTATGTTCACTAGTTTGCTTGACCGAATAAAGCACGGACTGATGTTAAGGTTGCTAGCTCTTGTGATATATACTGATGAGTGCATGTAAATTTTGGTTTTTCGGTTAACCAAATAAACCGAACCGATATATTATGGTTAATATGGTTCGGTTTCTAAATATTGTGTGATTAATTCGGTTTCCATTTCTACAAAACCGAAATTATAAAACACCGAATAAACCGAACCGTATTAACCATATAAACCGAATGCCCAGCCGTTTTACCATAAAAACAATTTATTTATGGACCGTGGATTTATTTCTAATCTGCTTTACATAGATTGATCTGGTTTATTGGGTTGCCAAAGATTGGTTTGATGAGACAAAACTGGGTGAAAGATGGAATGCTAGGTTCTTTCTAAGTATATAATAAAAAAATAAAGTAGAGACACCTGCCCGACTTTGGGTTTTCTTGGTTAATATTCTGTAGTGCTTCTCTGTCCATTACTTCCTGTTCGAGTCTGACAACGTAACTTTGTGAAGCCTTTCAGTTTGTCTTTGTTTCACTTACTTACCATTCGATCTTTATGCCTGAAGTATGTGCATGTTATCAGCTTAATAAAATGACATGAACTTGTGTGCAGTTCACATGAATGTCGAAAAGCTACCTTCATATTTGCATATACCGCTTCAGTCATTATTTTCTGAAAACCTGTTTGTGGTCAGTGGTCAACAGAATTTTTCAGAATCCCTAAATGGTGTTATTAATCTTGATTTCATTTTGGTTGAATTCATAACTGAACCACTTTTTTTCTTGCTCCTACTGTATATTTATTTGCATGCATTTTTTCAGGAAAATGGGCATGATGAGATCACTATCAAAGCCATGGGACGTGCCATAAATAAGACGGTCATGGTTGCTGAATTGATCAAGGTTAATAGTAACTTCTTCTGCCTTAAAATATCTGTTATTAATGTGGTTATTTTTTGTTTGTTTTGCTAATTTGACACATAATGTTCCTCAGAGAAGGGTTGCTGGTCTCCATCAGAATACGTCTATTGAATCTGTTGGCATCACTGACACATGGGAGCCTCTGGAAGAAGGCCTTGTCCCGTATGGATGTACATATATTCTTTTCTTCAGAAAAAGAAGAAAGATTTATTGCCACACTAATGCACTTTTACCACAGGCTAGAGACAACTCGTCATGTATCAATGATTACCCTAACATTGTCCAAGGAACCATTGGATACATCATCTCCAGGGTAAGGCAAGCCCTGTCCTTTCGCTCATTTTTGTACAACCAGATATTGAATCAGTTCAGATTCAGCCGCTTTGAGTTCCCTTAGCTGTCTATTGTTGTTCAATATTGGAAACTGGCTGTAATTTGTCTGCGTATTGTGGGTATATACCCTTAGGTACCAGCCACCCATACCAGCTGAAGAGGTGAAACCTGCTTTTGATTATGAACACGAAGGTGTTGCTCTGAGTTGATCCGCTCCACCGTTTTTTATTTTTCACATGTATCACCATTTGATCACAACGTCCTTCATGGTAATTTAGGATCCTTTCCCTCTGCTCGTGGTAGAGGTCGTGGTGGACCTGGTGGCGGCCGAAGGGGCAGGGGCAGAGGTATTTTTTTTCCTCACGTCTTTCCGAGCACACAACTTTCAGATAGTAACTCATATGGCCCCCAGACACGACCGTATCTTTATAACTTTAGCATCCCATGTTGCCAAGTTACAATATCTTATTACGTATACATAATACGGCTTACTCCTTTACACCCTGTACCTTTCACACGTGACTGGTTTGTTTACCTACCTTCCTAAAAACTGACATATCTCTATATCTTATATAGACAAACCCCACAAGTCATTAATTGCTATTTTTCTGTGCATGTGTGCTTCCACACCATCCGAATTTTTATAGCCATTGGATTTGCTAGCCTGGTCAACTAACATCCCTCCGATTTGAACGAGTCACTCTACCCTGCAACATGCATAGTGGATTTTAAATGCCATCACATTTAATTTATGACACACTCAACCTTTTATACTATTTTTTGCCTTTTTGTTTCTACATAGAATAGTTTAAATCTTGAGGGTGAATTCATTGGGTATCATCTAGTTTTCTTGCATTCTAAGTTCACAGTGCTTCAATTGGCTTCATTTTCTGGACTTATTTTTCAGTCTACAATTTATAAGTTTGTTCAGAGTGCATGCGTTATTTTCTTACAACAAATCATATGGACAAGAAACTATGTTAATTCTGTGATGATAAACGTGTACAGCTATTAGCAATGGACCCCCTCCTTATGACTGGGGTGAAGAATGGGAGGAGGATGGAGACTATTACCACAATGGTAGAGGCAGAGGGAGAGGCCGGCTAAGAGGAAGGGGAAGAGCCCGTGGCTACTACGGAGGTGGTCGACGTGGTGGCTATGGCTATGATTACGGTTATGGTGGCAGGGGTGGCTACTATGAAGAGCGGGGTGGATACTTTGATGGGGAACCAGATGAGTATCAACCCCCTCCAGGCCGTGGTAAGCTCAGTATGATGTATCATTGTTTCTGTTTTTCATTTTTGCATGCCCCTATCTCACATGGCTTATGTTCCTCATGGTTTCTCAGGGCGTGGCAGGGGAAGAAGAATGGAGCAGAATGAATACTACAATGGCGAACCAGATGAGTATCGCCCTCCTCCAGGCCGTGGTAAGCTCGGTCTCGCATACCATCTTTCTGTGGCTTTTGCATGCCCTTTCCTCTCATGGCTCCTATCCTCCATTGCTTCGCAGGGCGTGGCAGGGGAAGATGGATGGAGCAGAATGAATACTTCGATGGAGAACCTTATGAATACCCCCCTCCAGGCCGTGGTAAGCTCTGGTGTGACATATCATAGTGATGTGCTTCTTGCACGCCCCTACCTCTCATCACTCGCATTCGTCACCTCACAGGTCGTGGCATGGGAAGAAGGGGAGGCCCATGGCGCGCCCGAGGCCGCGGGCGTGGTCCGATGCTCGATTGAACTGGGACATGCCAAGTGCAAGCCATGAAGCTTACCTGATAGTTTTTGCTTACGGTGTTGCTCCATGTGTTGGGCTCTCTGACGTGAATCTTTATGGCTTTATGGCCTCTGATGCTGTACGACTTGCCGCCGGGCAAATTTTGTGTGGCTTACCTGTGGTTTGTTTAGCTAGGCCAGCCAGCAAAGTACCTCGACACCTAGTAGAACGTGTGAAATATGTTTCAGCCTCCCGTTTAGTTATCTCGGGTCTTACCTCTCTGTGGATGTGAATGCCAAGTAGGCGTGTTTGCTTCGAAGTCTGCCGTATGCCTGCTTTCGCTTGTTGGAGCTAGACAGAGAAATTAGAGAAGGGAGATTAAGGTGAGAGTTTGGTAATGCGGGGGATCACACAAACAATAGTCTCATCTCGTGAACCTGTTTTACTGTTTGGTTAGCCGCTCTCCGTGTGAATTGCGTCCTGATTTCTTACAAAGTTAAGAATCAAGAAGTACAGTGTACGTAGCAAATAAGTTCAGATTCCAGCCATCGCAAACTAAGCACAAGACAGACGCATGTTGCGGTTGAAACTGAAGCGAAAAGCCCGTCGAACACAAAGTATACTGTGACATCATATCAGATTCCCCTTAAGTATTTTTTACCAAGTGCATCAAATGTAGAATATACCTGTGCGTAAATATACACGGCCTGCAGAAGAGAACGAGGAGATTGGTTAGTCAGCAGTCAAAGTCTTCCTCCCAGGAGAATTAGTCAACCGCAATCCGCCGAACGTTCTTGACTCCACGGGCGACTCTTCCTCTTCCTCTCACTCTCACGAATCAATAGCCCACATCTTCCTCCCCACTTCCGTAGTTACCCGGCCCTGCAGCCATGGAAGCTGTGTACCAAGCGCTGGTCGTGACCGTGGCTGCCTTCGTAGGCATCTCCTTACCCTGCCTCCTCCTCGCCTTCCTCTGCCGCCACCGCAAGAACCGCCTCCTCGAGCCGGACCACCGCTGCTCGTCATCGTCGTCCCTCCCAATCTCCGCCCCGGTCGGAATATCGTCGGAGCTCTCCTCGTCGTGGTCGCTGTACGGATCGGCCGTCGACTCCTCGCTCAAGAAGCTCTCGCTCGACGACCTCGCCAGGGCCACCGGCGAATTCTCCCCGGACAACATCATCGGCGACGGCAGCTTCGGGTTCGTGTACCGCGCCGTGCTCCCGGACGGAGGACCCGCGGTTGCCGTGAAGCGCCTCTCCGCGGACCACGCCGCCGGCGCCGGCAACCGCGAGTTCCGCGCCGAGCTGGAGGTGCTCGGCAGCCTCAGCCACCGCAACCTCGCGCGCCTGCTTGGCTACTGCGCCGCCGGGCGCGACCGCCTCCTCGTCTACGAGCTCCTCGAGCGAGGCAGCCTTGACGCCTGGCTGCACGGCGACGCCGCCTCGGCCGGTGGCCTGCTCCCGTGGCCCGCGCGCCTCCGCGTCACCCGCGGCGCAGCGGCCGCGCTCGCCTTCCTGCACCACGACCGCCACCCGCCCGTGCTCCACCGGGACGTCAAGTCCAGCAACGTGCTACTCGACGAGGGATTCGAGGCCAAGCTCGCCGATTTCGGCCATGCGAGGGTCGTCACCGGCGGCCCTGCCGCGTCGCAGCTCAGCACGCAGGCCGCCGGCACAGCGGGGTAATGCACTGACCTTCTTGCAAATCATTTCACTTCAAGAGTTTACATTTTGCGCATGTTTTCAGTGTTGCAAGTTTCAAACACACCCGTAAACCTTTTAGAGCACGAATGCATCAGACGACATGAAATTCGACTGAAACTAGTGAAAAGTTGGATGAGGCATAGTTTAAAAGATCCGCCGCCTAGCGAGCTATCAGATATGACACAATGCAACGTCTTTCTCTACCTTGCAACAAAGGTCTTTTTGCGGAAATATTTGCAACGGAGGTTATGTTGTGCTCTTTTTTGCAACATGTTTGTGTTGCGAGATTTTTTTTTTGAAACATGGGACATGTTGCAGATTTTTTTTTGCAACATGAGTCTTGTTGCAGATTTTTTTAACATGGGCGCTGTTGAATCTAGCCTCTGGTCGGTTTGCAACAAGGGGCTAGTTTCAGAACCCTTTTTGAAACAATGGATCAGTTTCAGAAGGTGGATACAGGAGTTGGCTCCCGACTATCTGATTAAGAGCCCATCTAACGGACCTGGAGGCGGCGGACACTGGTCCAAGATCGGTCGGTCGAAGGGAGTCATTTTTCATAGTTTAAACTGAGTTTGCAGTAGACCCACCTCGTCCTGCCATCTTTTTATGTGGAAAACAATATGACTAATGAATTTTACTCATATTTAAGTAGCCCAACATCGTTTCTATGGGCGCAGGAGCGGTAACAACTGCCAAGCTAAGTTTTTCTAGGACACCCAAAATTATTATCTAACTATTTTGTGGTCGCATGTTTTGCATTTTGTTTACATATAAATACAAGGAGTGGTTTAAAGTTATGCATAGAAGACAAGCTCACTGCAGTGAAGTTGAGTATGTTGTAGTTACGGTAGTGCAATTTAATGAATTTTAGACAACAAAATACTACTCCCTCCGTTCCACAATGTAAGACGTTTTTTTACACTAGTGTAGTGTCAAAAAACGTTTTACATTATGGGACGGAGGGAGTACTACTAGTAGATTAAAACTTAAACGCACACATAGTTCGGTATACAATGCCTTTCTTTTCAGTAGCAAACACCACATTTCTCATATTTTAGACCATTGATAGGATTATTGTGCTTCAAAAAGGATATATGTGATCTTATGTTTATGCAACTGTCACAAAGGTACATGGCACCAGAGATACGTGAAGGTGTGGGAGCAAGCGTGAAAGCAGATGTGTACAGTTTTGGCGTGCTAATGATGGAGACAGTGACCGGTCGACGACCAAGCTGGCCAATGAAGAACATTAGAGGTAAGGAGGTAGAACTATTGAAATGGGCAAGGGAAAAGGTTGAGGCCGACATATCCTCGGAGATTGCGGATCATCGAATGGGTTTAGAAGGGGAAAAAGAAACAAAGGAGGTGAAAGCTTTCTTGGACATCGCACAAAGTTGCACAGAGGAGTCTCCTAAGTATCGACCAACAATGAAAGAGGTAGTAGAGAGGCTCAATAGGCTGTGAAAGTCTCAAATCAAATGTTCTCTCTAATGAAGATTGAATGGCAACAAGAAAAGCTCAGTGGATTGACTATGCCATGATCAATTTGGGTTCCCCTACTGTAACGTATGTCTTCTGCTAGTACTTAGTTTGTTTTACAAATTGTGCGTATTTTGTGTATGAGGAGCTGATGACATGTGTGAAAAACACATATGTATTTCGAGTTGTACAAGGAAAATGGACGACCAATATGTCTTACACCCTTCTAGGCACCCCCTCACCCCGCTGTACACACACCACTACTCAATCCTAACACCTCCAGTAGGCATCTTTCTTCATTACCAAGCAATTCAAGTAGTCAATAATGATAAATCTGAAGAAAATATGCCCTAGAGGCAATAATAAAGTTGTTATTTTATATTTCCTTATTCATGATAAAGGTTTATTATTCATGCTACAATTGTATTGATCGGAAACTTAAATACATGTGTGAATACATAAACAAATACCGTGTCCCTAGTAAGCCTCTACTAGACTAGCTCGCTTGATCAAAGATGGTTAAGGTTTCCTAACCATAGACATGTGTTGTCATTTGATAACGGATCACATCATTAGGAGAATGATGTGATGGACAAGACCCTTCCGTTAACTTAGCATAATGATCGTTCATTTTATTGCTATTACTTTCTTCATGTCAAATACATATTCCTTCGATGAGATTATGCAACTCCCGGATACCGGAGGAATACCTTATGTGCTATCAAACATCACAACATAACTGTGTGATCATAAAGATGCTCTACAGGTATCTCCGAAGGTGTTTGTTGAGTTGGCATAGATCAAGATTAGGATTTGTCACTCCGAGTATTAGAGAGGTATCTCTGAGCCCTCTCGGTAATACACATCATAAGCTTGTAAGCAAATGACTAAGGAGTTAGTTACGAGGTGATTTATTATGGAACGAGTAAAGAGACTTGCTGGTAACGAGATTGAACTAGGTATAGAGATACGGACGATCGAATCTCGGGCAAGTAACATACCGATGGACAAAGGGAATTACGTATGTTGTCATAAGGTTCGTCCGATAAAGATCTTCGTAGAATATGTAGGAGCCAATATGGGCATCCAGGTTCCGTTATTGGTTATTGACCAGAGAGGTGTCTCGGTCATGTCTACATAGTTCTCGAACTCGTAGGGTCCACACGCTTAACGTTCGTTGATGATATAATACTATATGAGTTATGTATGTTGGTCACTGAATGTTGTTTGGAGTCCCGGATGAGATCACGGACATGGTGAGGAGCTCTGGAATGGTCTGGAGGTAAAGATTGATATATGGGATAATAGTGTTTGGTCTTCGGAAAGGTTCCGGAATTCACCGGAAGGGGATGTTTCCCGAAATGTTTGGGTACAAGAACACTTTATTTGGGCCAAAGGGGGAAAGCCCACAAGGTTTTTGGAAAGCGCAAAAGGAAGTTTTGCGGAGTCCAGGGGCCAGACGCCAGGGTCCCTGGCGTCTGGGTCCAAATGCCGGGAACCCTGGCGTCTGGTCCTGGAGTCCGAGAAGGATTCTTGCCTTTGGGGTAAAACCGACTTTGAGGAGGCTTTTACTCCAAGTTTCGACCCCAAGGCTCAACATATAAATAGAGGGGCAGGGCTAGTACCCAAGACACATCAAGAATCACCAAGCCGTGTGCCGGCAACCCCACCCCCTCTAGTTTATCCTCCATCATAGTTTCCGTTGTGCTTGGCGAAGCCCTATGGAGATTGTTCTTCACCAACACCGTCACCACGCCGTCGTGTTGTCGGAACTCATCTACTACTTCGCCCGTCTTGCTGGATCAAGAAGGTGAGGATTTTATCGAGCTGAACGTGTGCTGAACGCGGAGGTGCCGTACGTTCGGTACTTGATCGGGATGGATCATGAAGGTGTATGACTACACCAACCGCGTTGATAAACGCTTCCGCTTTGCGATCTTCAAGGGTATGAAGATGATCTCCCCTCTTTTTGCTATGCATCTCCATGGATAGATCTTGCGTGTGCATAATTTTTTTGTTTGTTTTCCATGCAATGTTCCCCAACAATGGCATCAGAGCCAAGTCTATGCGTAGATGATATGCATGAGTAGAACACAAAGAGTTATGGGCGGTGATAGTCATACTTCTTACCACCAACGTTTTACTTTGATTCGGCGGTATTGTGGGATGAAGCGGCCCGAATCAACCTTACATATCCACGCACGTGAGACCAGTTCCACCGACTGACATGCAACTAGTTTTCAATAAAGGTGGCTGGTGGGTGTTTGTTGCTCCTACCTTAGTTGAATCGAATTTGACTGCGGCCGGTCCTTGAAGAAGGTTAAAACAACAAACTTGATGAAACGCCATTGTGGTTTTATGCGTAGGTAAGAATGGTTCTTGCTAGAAGCCCGTAGCAGCCACGTAAAACTTGCAACAACAAAGTATGACGTCTAACTTGTTTTTACAGGGCATCTTGTGATGTGATATGGTCAAGACATGATGTGATAAAGGTTATTGTATGAGATGATCATGTTTTGTAAGTTATCGGCAACCGGCAGGAGCCTTATGGTTGTCTCTTCATTGTGTGAAGTACAAACGCCATATAATTGCTTTACTTTATCACTATGCGTTAGCGATAGTTGTAGAAGCAATAGTTGGCGAGACGACCACGACGCAACAATGGAGATCAAGGTGTCGAGACGGTGACGATGCTTTGGAGATGGAGATAAAAAGCACGAGATGACGATGACCATATCATGTCACATATTTTGATTGCATGTGATGTTTATCTTTTATGCATCTTATTTTGCTCAGTACGACGGTAGCATTATAAGATGATCCCTTCACTAAATTTCAAGATATAAGCATTCTCCCCGAGTACGCACCATTGCGAAAGTTTGTCGTTTCGAGAAACCACGTGATGATCGGGTGTGATAGACTCTACGTTCACATACAACAGGTGTAAGACAGTTTTGCACATGCAAAATACTTGGGTTAAACTTGACGAGCCTAGCATGTACAGACATGGTCTCGGAACACTGGAGAATGAAAGGTCGAATGTGAGTCATATAGTGATATGATCAACATAGAGATGTTCACCATTGATGACTACCCCATCTCATGTGATGATCAGACATGGGTTAGTTGATTTGGATCACGTATCACTTAGAATAACTTGAGGTATATTTATTTAAGTGGGAGTTCATTAGTAATTTGATTAATTGAACTTAATTTATCATGAACTTAGTCTTCATAGTTTTGCATATCTATGTTGTAGATCAATAGCTCGCGATATAGCTCCCTTATTTTTGATATGTTCCTAGAGAAAAATAAATTGAAAGATGATAGTAGCAATGATGCAGACTGGGTTCGTGATATGATGATTATCGTCATTGCTGCATAGAAGAATTATGTCCTTGATGCACCGCTAGGTGACAGACCTATTGCAGGAGCAGATGCAGACGTTGTGAACATTTGGCAAGCTCGATATGATGACTACTTAATAGTTTAGTGCGCCATGATTTACGGCTTAGAACCGGGACTTCAAAAAAGTTTTTGAATGCCAGAGAGCATATGAGATGTTCCAAGAGCTGAAATTGGTATTTTAGACTCATGCCCGTGTCGAGAGGTATGAGACCTCTAACAAGTACTTTGCCTACAAGATGGAGGAGAATAGCTCAACCAGTGAGCATGTGCTCAGAGTGTCTGGGTACTATAATCTCTTGAATCAAGTGGGAGTTAATCTTTCAGATAAGATAGTGATTGACAAAGTTCTCTAGTCACTATCACCAAGCTACTAGAACTTCATGATGAACTATAATGTGCAAGAGATGACGAAAATGATACCCAAGCTCTTCGCGATGCTGAAATCGGCGAAGGTAGAAATCAAGAAAAGAGCATCAAGTGTTGATGGTTAACAAGACCACTAGTTTCAAGAAAAAGGACAAGGGAAAGAAAGGGAACTTCAAGAAGAATGGCAAGCAAGTTGCCGCTCCCATGAAGAAGCCCAAAGCTGGACCCAAGCCTGAAACTGAGTGCCTCTACTGCAAAGGAAATGATCACTAGAAGCAGAACTGCCCCAAATACTTGGTGGATAAGAAGGATGGCAAAGTGAACAAAGGTATATTTGATATACATGTTATTAATGTGTACCTTACTAGTATTCATAGTAGCCCCTAGGTATTTGATACCGGTTCAGTTGCTAAGATTAGTAACTCAAAACAGGAGTTGCAGAATAAACATAGACTAGTTAAGGGCGAGTGACGATGTGTGTTGGAAGTGATTCCAAGGTTGATAAGATCACCATCGCATACTCCCTCTACCTTCAGGATTAGTGTGGAACCTAAATAAATGTTATTTGGTGTTTGCGTTGAGCATGGATATGATTGGATCATGTTTATTACAATACTATTATTCATTTAAGTCAGAGAATAATTGTTGTTCTGTTTACATGAATAAAACCTTCTATGGTCATATACCCAATGTAAATGGTTTATTGAATCTCGATCGTAGTGATATACATATTCATAATATTGATGCCAAAAGATGTAAAGTTGATAATGATAGTGCAACATACTTGTGGCACTGCCATTTAGGTCATATTGGTGTAAAACACATGAAGAAACGCCATGCATATGGGCTTTTGGAATCACTTGATTATGAATCATTTGATGCTTGTGAACCATGCCTTATGGGCAAGATGACTAAAAATCCGTTCTCCGGAACAATGGAGTGAACTAATGACTAATTGGAAATAATACATACCGATGTATGCGGTCTGATGAGTATTGAAGCACGTGACAGGTATCATTATTTTCTGACCTTCACAGATGATTTGAGCAGTGGGTATATCTACTTGATGAAACACAAGTCTGAAACATTTGAAAAGTTCAAAAAAATTCAGAGTAAGGTGGAGAATCATCATAACAAGAAAATAAAGTTTCTACGATCTAATCGCGGAGGTGAATATTTGAGTTACGAGTTTGGCCTTCATTTAAAACAATGTGGAATTATTTCACAACTCACGCCACCTGGAACACCATAGCGTAATGGTGTGTCCGAACGTCATAGCCGTACTTTATTAGATATGGTGTGTTCTATGATGTTTCTTACCGATTTACCACTATCGTTTTGGGGTTATGCATTAGAGACAGTTGCATTCACGTTAAATAGGACACCGTCTAAATCCGTTGATACGACACCGTATGAACTGTGGTTTGGCAAGAAACCTAAGCTGTCGTTTCTTAAAGTTTGGGGATGTGATGCTTATGTCCAAAGGCTTCAACAGATAAGCTCGAACCCAAATCGGATAAGCGCGTCTTCATAGGATACCCTAAAGAAACTATTGGGTACACCTTCTACCACAGATCCGAAGGCAAGATCTTTGTTACTAAGTTTGGGTCTTGTCTAGAGAAGGAGTTTATCTCGAAAGAAGTGAGTGGGAGGAAAGTAGAACTTGATGAGGTAAATGTACCTTCTCTCGAATTGGAAAGTAGCTCATCACAGAAAACCATTCCCGTGATGCCTACACCAACTAGAGAGGAAGTTAATGATGATGATCATGAAACTTCAGATCAAGTTACTACTGAACTTCGTAGGTCAACCAGAGCACGATCCGCACCAGAGTGGGACGGTAATCCTGTTCTGGAAGTCATGTTACTAGACCAACGCGAACCTACAAACTATGAAGAAGCTATGATGAGCCCAAATTCTGACAGATGGCTTGAGGCCATGGAATATGAGATAGGATCTGATACATCCATTTTGCATCATGCTTTTATATCGGTATTTATTGCATTATGGGCTGTTATTACACGCTATGTCACAATACTTATGCCTTTTATCTCTTATTTTACAAGGTTTACACGAAGGAGAATGCCGACAGCTGGAATTCTGGGCTGGAAAAGGAGCAAATATTAGAGACCTATTCTGCACAACTCCAAAAGTCCTAAAACTCCACGGAAGTTATTTTTGGAATTAATAAAAAATACTCAGCGTAGAAATACCAGAGGGGGACCACCCACCGTCCACAAGGGTGGGGGGCGCGCCCCCTGCCTCGTGGGCCACCTGGCAGGCCTCCGGTGCCCATCTTTGGCTATATGAAGTCTTTTACCCTGGAAAAAATCATAAGCAAGCTTTCGGGACGAAACACCGCTGCCATGAGGTGGAACCTTGGCGGAAGCAATCCAGGGCTCCGGCGGAGCTATTCTGTTAGGGAAATATCCCTCCGGGAGGGGGAAATCATCATCATCGTCATCACCATTGAACCTCTCATTGGGAGGGGGTCAATCTCCATCAACATCTTCACCAGCACCATCTCCTCTCAAACCCTAGTTCATCTCTTGTATCCAATCTTTGTCCCAAAACCTCAGATTGGTACATGTGGGTTGCTAGTAGTGTTGATTACTCCTTGTAGTTGATGCTAGTTGGTATATTCGGTGGAAGATCATATGTTCAGATCCTTAATGCATATTAATACCCATCTGATTATGAACATGAATATGATTTGTGAGTAGTTATGTTTGTTCCTGAGGACATGGGATAAGTCTTGCTATAAGTAGTCATGTGAATTTGGTATTCGTTTGATATTTTGATGAGATGTATGTTGTCTTTCCTCTAGGGGTGTTATGTGAACGTCGACTACATGACACTTCACCATTGTTTGGGCCTAGAGGAAGGAGTTGGGAAGTAATAAGTAGATGATGGGTTGCTAGAGTGACAGAAGCTTAAACCCTAGTTTATGAGTTGCTTCGTAAGGGGATGATTTGGATCCATATGTTTCATGCTATGGTTAGGTTTACCTTAATACTTCTTTTGTAGTTGCGGATGCTTGCAATAGGGGTTAATCATAAGTGGGATGCTTGTCCAAGAAAGGTAAATACCCAAGCACCGGTCCACCCACATACCGAATTGTCAAAGTAACGAATGTGAATCATATGAGCGTGATGAAAACTAGCTTGACGATAATTCCCATGTGTCCTCGGGAGCGCTTTTCTCTATATAAGAACTTGTCCAGGCTTGTCCTTTGCTACAAAAAGGATTGGGCCATCTTGCTGCAGCTAATTTACTTTCATTACTTGTTACCCGTTACAAATTACCTTATCACAAAACTATCTGTTACCGATAATTTCAGTGCTTGCAGAGAATTCCTTACTAAAAACCGCTTGTCATTTCCTTCTACTCCTCGTTGGGTTCGACACTCTTACTTATCGAAAGGACTACGATAGATCCCCTACACTTGTGGGTCATCAAGACTCTTTTCTGGTGCCGTTGTCGAGGAGTGAAGCGCTTTTGGTAAGGAAAATTTTATATAGTGTGCTGAAATTTAATGTCACTTGTTACTATGGAACATAATCCTTTGAGGGGCTTGTTTGGGGTATCTTCGCCCCAACCAGTAGAGCAAAGAGTTGCTCCTCAACCTACTGAACCTACTGAAAATGTTTACTTTAAAATTCCTTCGGGTATTGTAGAGAAACTGCTAGCTAATCCTTTTACAGGAGATGGAACATTGCATCCTGATTTGCACCTAATCTATGTGGATGAAGTTTGTGGATTATTTAAGCTTGCAGGTATGCCCGAGGATGTTATCAAGAAGAAGGTATTCCCTTTATCATTGAAGGGAAAGGCATTGACATGGTTTAGGCTATGTGATGATATGAGATCATGGAACTACAACTGATTGAAATTGGAATTTCATCAGAAGTTTTATCCTATGCATCTTGTTCATCGTGATCGTAATTATATATGTAATTTTTGGCCTCGTGAAGGAGAAAGCATTGCTCAAGCTTGGGGGAGGCTTAAGTCAATGTTATATTCATGCCCCAATCATGAGCTCTTAAGTGACATTATTATTCAAAAATTTTATGCTCGGCTTTCTCTCAACAATCGCTCCATGCTCGATACTTCTTGTACTGGATCTTTTATGATGAAGACTATTGAATTCAGATGGGATTTATTGGAAAGAATTAAACGCAACTATGAAGATTGGGATCTCGACAAAGGTAAGGAGTCAGGTATAACACCTAAGTTTGATTGTGTTAAATCTTTTATGGATACCGATGCTTTTCGTGAATTTAGCACTAAATATGGACTTGACTTTGAGATAGTAGCTTCTTTCTGTGAATCATTTGCTACTCATGTTGACCTCCCTAAGGAGAAGTTGTTTAAATATAATCCTCCCATTGAAGTAAAAGTAGTTGCACCTATTAAAGTTAAAGAAAAGACTATCACTTATAATGATCCTATTGTTCCTACTACCTATATTGAGAAACCACCTTTCCCTGTTAGGATAAAGGATCATGCTAAAGCTTCAACTATGGTTCATAGGAGTAATACTAGAACACCTACACCACCTGAGCAAATTAAAGTTGAACCTAGTATTGCTATGGTTAAATATCTCTTGGCTGATAATATTGATGGGCATGTTATTTACTTCTGTGATGAAGCTGCTACAATTGCTAGACCAGATACTAAGAATAAACATAGACCTGTTGTAGGCATGCCTGTTATTTCTGTTAAAATAGGAGATCATTGTTATCATGGCTTATGTGATATGGGTGCTGGTGCAAGTGCAATACCTCATTCCTTATACAAAGAAATTATGCATGATATTGCACCTGCTGAGATAGAAGAAATTGATGTTACAATTAAGCTTGCCAATAGAGATACTATTTCACCAGCTGGGATTGTTAGAGATGTTGAAGTCTTGTGTGGGAAAGTTAAATATCCTACTGATTTTCTTGTTCTTGGTTCCCACAAGATAGCTTTTGTCCCATCATATTTGGTAGACCCTTCTTGAATACTGTTAATGCTAGGATAGATTGCAAAAAGGATATTGTTACGATCGGTTTAGGGGATATGTCTCATGACTTTAATTTTGCTAAATTTTGTAGACAACCCCATGATAAAGAATTGCCTAGTAAGGATGAAATTATTGGTCTTGCTTCTATTGCCGTGCCTCCTAATGATCCTTTAGAACAATATTTGCTAGACCATGAAAATGATATGTTTATGAATGAAAGAAGGGAGATAGATGAAGTATTCTTTAAACAGGGACCTATTTTGAAACACAACTTGCCTGTTGAAATTCTAGGGGATCCTCCACCACCCAAGGGTGATCCCGTGTTTGAGCTTAAACCACTACCTGATACTCTTAAATATGCTTATCTTGATGAAAAGAGGATATATCCTGTTATTATTAGTGCTAACCTTTCAGAGCAGGAAGAGGAGAAATTATTGAAAACTCTGAAGAAGCACCGTGCTGCTATTGGATATACTCTTGATGATCTTAAGGGCATTAGTCCCACTCTATGTCAACACAAAATAAAATTGGAGAAAGTCGCTAAACCAGTTGTTGATCACCAACGGCGGTTAAATCCTAAGATGAAAGAGGTGGTAAGAAAATAAATACTAAAGCTTCTGGAGGCAGGTATAATTTATCCTGTTGCTGATAGTCAGTGGGTAAGTCCTGTCCATTGTGTCCCTAAGAAGGGAGGCATTACTGTCGTTCCTAATGTTAAAGATGAATTGATCCCACAAAGAATTGTTACAGGTTATAGGATGGTAATTGATTTCCGAAAATTAAATAAAGCTACTAAAAAGGATCATTACCCTTTGCCTTTTATTGATCAAATGCTAGAAAGATTATCCAAGCATACACATTTTTGCTTTCTAGATGGTTACTCTGGTTTCTCTCAAATACCCGTGTCAAAAGAGGATCAAGAAAAGACCACTTTTACTTGCCCTTTCGGTACCTTTCACTACAAAAAAATACACTTCCGTGATGATACGTGTTTGTCACAGTAGGTCGCGTTTTTTGTCATGCATGTACATCCATGACAAATTTATGACAGAATCAAGATAGTCATACCTGTGCTGTCGTAGAAGTGTTCCATGACATTACCAAAATTATCATCACGGAAGTGTCCACTTCCATGACGATAAATCGCGCGTCACAGAAGTGCTTTCGTCAAGGGTGACCGACACGTGGCATCCACCGTAACGGAACGCCGTTAAGCTATCGGGTCAGGTTTTGGATCCGATAACCCGTTAACAGCCCCGACCAATGGGGATTTTCCACTTGTAAAATCATCATTGGCTGGAGGAAACACATGTCGGCTCATCGTTGGGACAGATGTCATCTGCTCATTGGACCGAAGGCGTCTATGATACAGCGACACGTGGAATGGCCCAATAGAGGCCCATTCCTATGAAAAGGCCGGCCCGTTTGACTTGGTCAAAAGGTGGCGGGCCGGCCCACAGAAAGTCTGTTAACGGCCTGTTCGCATATAACCCATTTACAGCCCGCTAACCCAGGGCCCGTTATGCCCTATCCGAATTAGGCCCAGTAGCATCATCTGGGCCGTCCAATATAATTCAGCCCGTTTTAACTTCCGGCCCATGTGTGGCCCATGACTTCTTTCGGCCCATATGAGGACCTTTGTAACTCTTGGCCCATTAACGGCCCGTGGTGAAACTGGCCCGTAATGAACAGTGTATCACTTTATACCCATTAATGGCCCGTTATTTCATTGGGCCGTTTCCAGCCCAAGTTATCTTTTGGCCTTCTCAGGGCCCATTGATTCTTGGGCTCACTTGCAGCATTCGGTTACATACGGCCCGTTACTGTCATTTTCTGCTTGTGGGCCAAATTCAGCCCGTCGTTACAGTCGGCCCGTTTGCGGACCGTTAATACGTTGGGCCGTTTTCATGTCAAAAAAACCCGTTGGGCTATTTTCATAGAGTTATCAAATACGGCCTATTAATGGCCCATTATGGTCCACGAATAGTACGGCCCATGATTGGCGAAATGATGATACGCCCCGTAGAAGGCCCATGGATAGTACGGCCCGTAGAAGGCCCATGGATTGTACGGCCCGTAGAAGGCCCATGGACCCTACGACCCGTAGAAGGCCCATTGATCCCTAAGGCCCGTATAGAAGGCCGATGGATCCAACGGCCCGTATAGAAGGCCAATGGTCCTATGGCCGAACAAAGGCCCATGGATCATATGGCCTGCAGGAGGCCCATGGTTACAACAGTCCGTGTGTTGCCATGATTATTTTGGCCTAATTACCAAAAATAGGCTATTTTGGCCACTAGAAAAACACAGAAAAAGAACTGCAGTGACTACAAGCAAACAACTAAACAAGACAATAAGGAAATAAATAAGCAAGCAATTAAGGCTAGCCTATTACCGCTATTACACATATTACATCCACTGGGCATCAAAGTTTGCCACCAGTGCAAATATAGGGAACAAAGCAGCATATTACATACACTGGCCGTCAAAATTGGCCACCAGTGCAAATAAACGCGGCAGCAAAACAAGAGCATAACTGAAACAACTTCAGAAGAGCTCAAGAAACATTATCCTGGGTATCCACCATGCTGGCAATAAGCTTAGTAAGCTGATTAGCTTTGTCCTGTTTGGCGCTAAAATCCTCCAACGCTTGCTGTTGCACCAGAAAGTATGCATCTGAATGCTCCAGGGACTTCCGCAGTCCTTCCGCTTCTTGTCGCAGCACAGCTGATCGATGTCTTTCAGTTTGTAGTTGAGACTCAAGAAACCGAACTGATTCAGACAGTGAGTTTGAATAGCTTGTGCAAGCGGTAGTGGCCAGTAACTCGAACACTAAACCAAGACAGGACTTTGGGGTTGTCTCGCTGTCTTCAAGATAGTCTTCCTTAGCTGTTTTATCAGCTTTGTTGGAGACCAACAAGGATGTGTCACTATCCTAAACCTTATCTGCATTACTTCCTTTACCATTGCTTAATAAGGCACTCTTCCCCAATATTCTGTCAGCATTCTAAAAGAAGAAACAAGCAGACACATAACAAGTTTAGCATGTACTAGTATATGAAACTCATTTCGGTGAACCAGTTCATTAGTAAGGTGGACAGGATTGAACTACCAAGTCTTCTATTGCCAAGTACTAGTACATAATAAAAGCATCAAACAAACATATATCTATGTCCTATGGTCACTGCATTGTCTTGCCAAATCAAAATAGAGACACGGTTCAAATCATATCAGTTCAAGATAAAGCAGAAGTGAAAGAATACAAAGCGTGGGAAACTACATGGCACAACAAGATTTCAGATGGGTACCACGGGTCTACATGTACAACAACACTATTGGCTCTGTTGTGATGCTAGTAATGTGCATGATATGAAAGTCAACTGTATACACAGTTGAAATTGAAATCAAAAGAGCTATTGATAAGAGCAAACCTGTTAAAGAAACATGCGTGAACATACCTGTTGTGCCATTGGAGTTTCGATTGGATCCTTCAATTTAAAAATAAGTTTGTATCAGTAAATGCAGTGATACAAGAGCAAAGCAATCATAGTTAAAAAAGGCGCGCCTAAGCGAGCGCTTAAGCGCGCCTAGGCTCTAGGCGTTGGCAAAACGCATTGCACATAACTACGCTTAATCTGTGCATAACTGCGCATAAGCATGCACTTTGGTCAGTAAAGTGCAAGGCGGTGGCAAAACGCACAATTAACGCCTAGCGCTTTTTTGAACTATGATAGCAATGGAATCTTAAATTAGAACATTTGTTCTTCAGGTTTAGGCACTTGTTCTACATGAACAGAGTACAGTAAGACGCAAGAATATAATACTTAAAAATAGAAAATGAGCTCATAGACCTTACCACATTCTTGGTTCGGGACCAGTACAGAACAAGGCGTTCCCAGTCATCGTCTAGTAAATGTGTCTCAGAAGAACGTAAGGGAATTTGATGAGTTTCTTTGCCGGTAAAGTATGTTTTCTTCAGGTAATTCCGATACCGCCACCAAGCATTCTTGAAGGTAGCAGAGGTATTAGCACAGGTTACCTCATCTTGAGTTTCCAAATTAGTCCTTCTCTATAGAGAAAAATGGGAAAATTTGTTGTATTATAACCATCATGGAGGTAGGATGTATGGGACGAAGCAAAGTAATTGCCATGAATAACATTACTTACACATAAGTCCTGGACAAACACCTGCAATTGAGATTTTCCTTCATCTTCAGTATAATATTTCCAAGATGGGAAGATACGCACATACGATTTAACAACATCAAATGCAATAGCTGATAAACTATGACTGGCTGGTTGTGCTTCCTCCACAGGAATAGACGTACTAACTGGTGGAGTTGGGGTTCGCCGTGATAGTACTGGCCCTTTGGGCACTGGAGCTGCCTTACTAACTGCTCTTGTTTGGGAGCTCTATGGTGGAGATGGTGCTGTGTCAACAGGAACTGGGTTACTATCGGCTGGGGTTGGGGTTAGATTGGGTGAAGCTGGTTCTCTGTCCATTGCAGTAGGGGTACAATCTGCGAGAGTTTGGGTTATGTGTGGTAGGGCTGGTTCTTGTGCATGTACAACCGGGGTGCTATCCCCACCAAGAGGTAGCACTGTTTTATTTGAAGACCATGTTTTTATTCCGCTAGATACTGGCATCTCCCGCTCCAATTCAAATGGCTGATAAACAGGAAACATAGTTGAATGTACAAATATTTTATGAGAGACAGATGCAATACATAGTGTGAAAAAAAGAGGGCATGAAATAGTTGACATGTATATTGTTTAACTAAAAACGGATAGCATGACATAATTTCACATATATGATGTCTATCTAAACTGGATAGCATAACATAACATAATTCAAAGATATGATGAATAACTAAACATGATCGCATGACATAATTCACCTACATGTTATCTAAGTAATCAGGATTGCATCATTTAATTCACATATGTGATTTATATGCTAAACAGAGGGCATTCGATATGATGTATGAACTAAGAACATGGTGTTGAATATTGTGTATATGATGTCTAAACTATGCAATGCAAGACACCGTATGCATGATATGAGCAGTATAACCATGCCAAGTTAGAGCATACACCTCAGTGGGGAAATAGGACTGGTCATCTGTCTCTGAATCCATCTCTGAGGAGCTATCGGGGCCCAACAAGAGATCTGCTTCGACAGGTAGCACTGTCTGCTATGAAGGCCTTGTTTTCACTCCAGATTTTTCCATCTCCCACCCAAATGGCTGATTCACAGGAAGAGTAGTTTAATGTACAAACATTGTCGACAAATAGAAATGTAATGAAGAAAAGGATGGGCAAGATATCATTCAAATATATGACGCCTAGTTAAACAGGATGGCATTGCACATTTCACATATATTATGGCTGGCTAAAAGACATGAGACTGCATAATTCCCATATATGATATAGAAACTAAACAGGTGGCATTACAGAACATGTCTAAACTAAGCAGATGACATATATGATGTCAAAAGTAGGCATTGCAAGGCAACATATGCATGATATGACTAACATCATCATGCCAAGGTAGAGCAAACACCTTGGGGGGTAAATAGGAGTGGTCAGCGGCGTCTGAATCCGCCTCAGAACAAATATCTTCCTCTGGATTACAATCTGGAGAGGGGTGGGGAGGGTTTGCCATTGAACCCACCATGGAGCGATGTCTGCATGACATTATATTGCCGCGCAAAACTCTTCTATTTTTCTCTACATGTTCAGCATGACTGTGTACAATATCTGACATGCATACGAAAAAATATGGTGAGATTATGTAAGGAGAGCATGCAGAAATTTAGAGTGATGGTAACAACCAGTGGATGGATCCAAAAATAATGATAGCAGGCTGATGATTGCTTTAATTAATAAAAAGACAGATGATGATTGCTTTACTATTTGTTTCCCACCCAAGATGAACAACATAGGCATACCCTAGGTGAACCAGATATTAGACAGACATACTATTCATTGCTGCCTCGATATGTGCCCCACAACTAATTTAGAACTCAAGTTTGAACATTAATTTGGACTTGAGTCGGGAGTCCAAGAGCCGAACAGGACGATAACGTAGCAGGTAAGTCTAAGCAATGCATAACATAAGCAGAAACAAAAGAGTGCGACCTCTCTTGTGGACCTGTGTACTCCTCAGGTTCATCTGCTGAGTCGATGATGGTGATGCCGTTGGGGTGGGTGCCGGTGATAGGGAAGGAGATCTGAGGCGGCGAAAGACGGTCAGGAGTCGTGATGTCTGGTTTGGTGGATGCTTCTGTCGATGGAGCAGCTCAGGTGAGGTGGACGACGTCGCGGTAGGAGCAGGACAAACCACACAAAGTTCCCTTCGACACGTACCTGTAACTGAAGTAATTCTGTAAGGGCTCATTTGGCTTGCATGATTCTTAAAACGCAGGGATAGGAAAAACACCGGAATAGGATAGGAAAATGCACATGGTAAACAGAGCATTTGTAAACACAAGATTTCTGTCAACTTGGGTGTTTGGTTTACAGGAATTGGAAGAGCAGAGGAATGCAAAGAAACATGGCCAAAATAAAGAGAAACCATATGAAAGCGTGTACAGTTAGAATGTTATTCTGGCACTAATGCACTTGGTCTTGTTTTCATGCGTAGGATTTTGAAAAGTAGGTCCAAGTGGATGTTTTGCTTCATTCCTTTCAACAAAATGCATGAATAATTGAATAGTAGAGTGCCATTGGAAAATTCCCTATTGCTATGTTTTTCCGTTGAACCAAAATAGCCCTAATGGATCGACGTGAATGTATAGTAATAAGTGATGCAACAAGTGTACAACCTCTTTGCCGTAGCCGTGTTGACCTCAACATCATTGTATTGGTCGCTGAAGCAGTTGAGGCAGAGGTGGCTGTCGGAGGTGTGGAGGAAGATCTGAGGAATCTGTAGACGGCGTCCAGGGCACTGCTCTGTTGTGATGGATCATTCTGTCGTTGGAGCAGCTCCGGTGAGCTGTAAGAGTCAAGGCTGAAGCAGCACAAGACAGACATCATCAATATCAAGTGGGATTCTAATAGCATCTCCAATAGATGATGTAAAATGGATGTAAAATGAACATCGCCAAAAACCACCTGACTACAACAGATGAGGTAAAAACTGTTGACTCTGAACTTAACTGTCAAAACTGAAATTTACTGTGGAATCTGAATGCTACTGTCGAAACTAAACGCAATGGTAGCAGAGAGGCACTTGACATGTAGTTTAGGGAGGGCCTGCAGTTCATCTTCAACCTGCACCCCCCTGAGCCGCCAGCCACCACCGGCCGAACCGCCGGCCCCAGCGCCGCCTTGCCGCCCTGAAACAACTCGCCACCGCCGCCCCGGCCAGCCCTCTAGGCCCCCCGCCCCCACCCTGAACCCTAAGATAGATAGTGGGGCACCTCTCCGGCGAGCCCCCGTCCCCGCTGCGGGTGGTTCTTCCTTAACTCCGGCGAGCCCCCCCAACCCCTGAAAATTGACTGACCCAAAAGTCGATTCAGTCGACTGAAGTGTGGCTTAATCGGAGCAGAGCAGTAGTACGAGCGAGGGGGAGAGCAGCAGCAGCAGCTGGGCGAGTGAGTGATCGAGTGAGAGCCGGAGTAGCAGCAGCAGCGCGAGCGAGTGAGCGAGAGCCAGAGCAGCAGCAGCAGATCCGGCTGGTATGGCCGCCACCGCCGAAGGGGCCTCGCACTGGGGGAGAGCTGCCATGGAGATGTCGCCCGTGGCGCCGGCTTCAAGGTAGCCGCTCCATGGGGGTGTGGGATGGAGCACCATCAGCGCCGGGCGGTCGAGTTAAGGAGAAGGTGCGATGCGATGAGTGTACAACCTCTTTGGTGGCGCCGAGTAGGCCTCGGCTTCGTCCGAGGAGTCGGTGAGGATGCTGCGGTTTCGGTGGAGCAGGTTAAGGCGGCGCTGTGGGGATGGTGCAGCCGCGATAGATGAGGCGATCATCGGAGCAGCTCCTTGGAGGTGGAGGACGGGGCGGCTGAACCGGCGGGACGGCGAGATGGACGACGGATCCTCATCCGGGGAGGTGGACGAGGGACGTCGAGCTGTTGCAGTGGACGACGTCGTCGGGGAAGAGGCTCCGGCTGGGCAGCGGTGACGTGGCGGATGGAGGAGGGTGGGGTTTCGCGGCTGGAGCGGAGAGGTTATGGCGGCCTGGGATTTCGATTGGCGAAAAGGGGGCGATGGGAGGGGGTGAAGCATGACTTAGGGACGCGCTTGTCCAGAATGTAGGGTGTGTTACAAAAGTACCCCCCACCGATTTGAACTAGCGGCCCTTTCGGCTCAGGGTTAGAAGGGGGATTTCGCGTGTCAGGATTTGGCAGCTGGAGGGAGTTTTCGCGCGCATTGTAATTTCGGGATAGCAAGGCACGGGTTGTGAAGGTGCCAGTTTTGGGAGCACGATATCTGAATTTTCAGGATATAACAAGACGCGGGTTGAATTTTAGGGACAAGCCTAACGTGTAGTAATATTGTACTTGTACGTACCAAATCAATTCGCACTTCCCTCAACCAAAAAGAAAACGAAAAAAATAAAACTATTCACACCACACAAAGAGAGAGAGAGTCTTGCCCCGTTTTACTATACAAATGCTATTCAAAGCTACTCCCTCCTTCCATCTATATAGGGCCTAATGCATTTTTCGATGCTAAATTTGACCAAATATTAGAGCAATGATATATGACATGCAACTTACACAAAGAACACCGTTAACTTCGTCTGTGAAAGGTTCTTTCAATGATATAATTTTCACATTGTGCATGTCATGTACTATTAATCTTGTCAATAGTCAAAGGCGGTCTTAAAAATCTCATTACGCGCTATATAGATGGAAGGAGGGAGTATGAATCCATGTTATGTCCGATTAATTTTTTTCGCTTGCTGTATAATGAATGTAACCTACTCATACCAACATTTTAGTGCATTCCAAATGTCTATACTACCACTGCAATTTGAACTAAATTTGAATTCGTTTCTCTATTTGAAGTGGACCAGATCACGACCAAGGCATCCAAGAGTGAGGTTAATGCTAGCACAAATGCTGAACCATTATAGCATCCAAAGGAAGACAAGGGAAAAACCATTATCTTAGTTGGGAAGCTTCCGGTGCCTATTTTGGGAGAAATGACACATCAGATTTCCAGCAGCAACTTCCCACCGAAACCTAATTAATTCTGGAAGTCTCTAGCACTTTATATAGGCTGGAAAAGATGGTCTTAGAAGTCAGCTTTCATTCAAAAAAAATGGTGCATCATTTGATGTCTTGAGTCAAAAGTTGTGCAAGTTTCCATGCAAGTTGTCCAAGAATTTATTACAGCGCGAGGCTCAACAAGTTTGCTCCTGCTACAGCTTGGGGCTCACTAATTTACCCTTCTTTTTGAGTTGTTTTCACACCTAACTAGTGGGTGCTTCTAGTATAAATACTCCCCAGCTGTTCCATGTGAGGGGGGATGAGATTTCTGAGTTTATGTTTGTAGATAGCCGGTGAGGTTGTGTTGTGTTGTGAGCACTAGTATCGTTGAGTGTTAGCTCATGTGTGTGGATTGGAGGGCCTGTCCTCAATTCATATAGGATCCTTGTGGTTCCCTCTTGTGATTCTTCATAGGTTCACAAGCTTCATGGTTTGGGTTGCATCCTTGTAAACCCAGCTAGTTATCCGCTGCAATTTATCTAAGAGTCTTTCCTCTTGTTCTTGCCACTTGAGAGAAACAAAGTTTGTTGAAACAAGTATCGAGTGAGTTTGTTGCTGCTCCTTGTCAGTTCTTTGGCACCGTGAAAGATTGTTTCCGAGGCGTCCCGCATCATCTTGGTATCAAAGCTTTAGGTTGTTCGTGGTGCTATTTTCTCTCTTGCTGATTTTGTTCTTGAGAAGCTTCCATGGGTTCGAGGAGATCCAGCAGTGTTGATGGTGTGCATGGAGGTAGGCACCTCATGGAGGAGGAGCTGCCACTTCCCGTGTCTGATCCAAGCTTGGAGCCCGCCTATGTGTTGGCATTGGAGGATACACGAGAGTATGTGTTGAACAAGGTGGAGAGGCGCATATCAGCCGTGGAGACCAACCTTGGCCGGAGAATCGACTCCCTCACCGGGGAACTGCGTCGAGATAGGCTTGCTGCACGGGGTCGACATTGACAAATACCCGAACAGCAGGGCCAACGCCACCTTGAGGAGGAGCATGGAGAGCACAACCACGTCTACTCGGGTGATGCTCATAGCTACTACGCTGCACCACCTCGGCGTGCTCACTACGACCAGCGAGGTGCTACTTGGGCGCCACCGTCGCCACCACGAGATGGGCTTGCGGCACGGGGTCGACATCGACAACTCCCCATACAGCAGGACCACCATGGAGAGCATTGGAGCGACCACTCCGACGATGCTCGAAACTACTACGAGCCTCGACCCCGACGTGTTCATCATGATCGTCGCAGAGAAGGCCAAGAAGGCTTTGCCGTGGGAGGAAGAGGTCATGGGCATGCTAATCGTGACCATGAAGATGATGGGATTGGTAAATTCAAACTTACCATACCATCGTTCAATGGGAAAACCAAGCCCGATGATTATTTGGAGTGGGAGATGCGTGTGGATCAGATTTTTGATAGCCACCGCTATACGGAGGAGAAGAAGGTACGATATGCATCCATTGAGTTTACTGGATATGCTTTGATTTGGTGGAACCAATTGTGTTGTGCTGGAGGTCGTCCGGAGACATGGGTGCAAATGAAAAATCTATTGCGGAGACGGTTTGTTCCCGAACATTTCACAAGAACCTTGTACAATCGACTCCAATGGTTGTGCCAAGGTAATTCTAGTATTGATGAGTACTATAAAGAGATGGAGATTTTGGTGATTAGGACATCGGTGAATGAGCCAGAGGAGGCCACAATGTCAAGATTCTTTCATGGACTGAATGAAGATGTGCAAGAAAGGATAGAGATGGTTACATATCAAGATTTGCAAGAACTTGTGCATCAAGCTATTCGTGTAGAGCAGCAGCTGAAGCGCTGCCAAAATCGCAGCCAAACCTATACATCAAGAACTTGGAGAGGTTTAGCTCAGCGAGAAGTAGAAGGAAGTGTCGCTGCAGATTTTCGCTCACACAACAAGATGACTACAAAGGAAGCTAATGCATCAAAGGTTGAATCTTCCAATATTCCTGCCACTCGCATTAGTAATATTTAGTGCCATACATGCAAGGGTAGAGGTCACTTCAAGAAGGATTGTCCTAATCTGAAGAAGGTTTTACTCACAAATGATGGATATGTCACCGATGACTCAAGTGACAAATCTGAATCTGAGAAGAAAGATGCAGATTATTGTACTTTTGAGACCGGAGCACCTCCGAGTTCAGATGGAGGAGATGGTGTTAATATCATGGTTCGCAAAGTGGCTCATGATGATGCTCCTATTATGGAGAAGGGCCAGCGACAAAATGTGTTCCAATCCATTTGCAAGATCAAGGACAAAAACTGCAAGGTGGTCATCGATGGAGGCAGCTACAACAACATCATTAGTAGTGATCTTGTGCATGCTCTTGGGATGTCAACATGGAGGCAGCCCCAGCCATATTATGTGAAGTGGCTGAATGGTGTTGGTAAGCTGAAGATTACACATCGTGCGAGGGTGCAATTTTCAGTGGGAAGTTATGTGGACAAAGTGGTATGTGATGTGGTGCCAATGCGAGTTTGCCATCTTCTTTTGGGAAGACCGTGGCAGTTTGATCATGATGCTACTCACCATGGGAGGTCTAACAAGTATTCTTTCATGCATCAAGGAGTGAACCATGTCTTGGAACCTATGGTGGATCAAGTACTCAAGGTTGAGCAATTCTCACTAGTGCAGAAGCCCAAAAAGAATACCTCAAAACTGAGGACGGTTTTGTTTGAAGGAAGGGAGGATGATGTAGACCAGATCATGACTAAGGCATCCAAGAGTGAGGTTAATGCTAGCACAAATGCTGAACCATTAGAGCATCCAAAGCAAGGCAAGGGCAAAACCATTATCTTAGTTGGGAAGCTTCCGGTGCCTATTTTGGGAGAAATGACACATCAGATTTCCAGCAGCAACTTCCCACCGAAACCTAATTAATTATGGAAGTCTCTAGCACTTTATATAGGCTGGAAAAGATGGTCTTAGAAGTCAGCTTTCATTCAAAAAAACGGTGCATCATTTGAGGTCTTGAGTCAAAAGTTGTGCAAATTTCCATGCAAGCTGTCCAGGAACTTATTACAGCGTGAGGCTCAACAAGTTTGCTCCTGCTACAGCTTGGGGCTCACGAATTAACCCTTCTTTTTGAGTTGTTTTCACACCTAACTAGTGGGTGCTTCTAGTATAAATACTCCCCAGCTGTTCCATGTGAGGGGGGATGAGATTAGTGAGTTTATGTTTGTAGACAGCCGGTGAGCTTGTGTTGTGCTGTGAGCACTAGTATCATTGAGTGTTAGCTCATGTGTGTGGATTGTAGGGCCGGTCCTCAATTCATGTAGGATCCTTGTGGTTCCCTCTTGTGATTCTTCATAGGTTCACAAGCTTCATGGTTTGGGTTGCATCCTTGTAAACCCAACTAGTTATCCGCTGCAATTTATCTAAGAGTCTTTCCTCTTGTTCTTGCCATTTGAGAGAAACAAAGTTTGTTGAAACAAGTATTGAGTGAGTTTGTTGCTGCTCCTTGTCAGTTCTTTGGCACCGTGAAAGATCGTTTCTGAGGCGTCCCGCATCATCTTGGTATCAGAGCTTTAGGTTGTTCGCGGTGCTATTTTCTCTCTTGCTGATTTTGTTCTTGAGAAGCTTCCATGGGTTCGAGGAGATCAAGTAGTGTTGATGGTGTGCATGGAGGTAGGCACCTCATGGAGGAGGAGCTGCCACTTCCCGTGTATGATCCAAGCTTGCAGCCCGCCTATGTGTTGGCATTGGAGGATACACGAGAGTATGTGTTGAACAAGGTGGAGAGGGGCATATCGGCCGTGGAGACCAACCTTGGCCGGAGAATCGACTCCCTCACCGAGGAACTCCGTCGAGATAGGCTTGCTGCACGGGGTCGACATCGACAAATCCCCAAACAGCAGGGCCAACGCCACCTTGAGGAGGAGCATGGAGAGCACAACCACGTCTACTCGGGTGATGCTCATAGCTACTATGCTGCACCACCTCGGCGTGCTCGCTACGACCAGTGAGGTGCTACTTGGGCGCCACCGTCGCCACCACGAGATGGGCTTGCGGCACGGGGTCGACATCGACAACTCCCCATACAGCAGGACCACCATGGAGAGCATTGGAGCGACCACTCCGATGATGCTCGAAACTACTACGAGCCTCGACCCTAACGTGTTCATCATGATCGTCGCGGAGAAGGCCAAGAAGGCTTTGCCGTGGGAGGAAGAGGTCATGGGCGTGCTCATCGTGACCATGAAGATGATGGGATTGGTAAATTCAAACTTACCATACCATCATTCAATGGGAAAACCGAGCCCGATGATTATTTGGAGTGGGAGATGCGTGTGGATCAGATTTTTGACAGCCACCGCTATACGGAGGAGAAGAAGGTACGATATGCATCCATTGAGTTTACTGGATATGCTTTGATTTGGTGGAACCAATTGTGTCGTGCTGGAGGTCGTCCGGAGACATGGGTGCAAATGAAAAATCTGTTGCGGAGATGGTTTGTTCCTGAACATTTCACAAGAACCTTGTACAATCGACTCCAACGGTTGTGCCAAGGTAATTCTAGTGTTGATGAGTACTATAAAGAGATGGAGATTTTGATGATTAGGACAGCGGTAAATGAGCCAGAGGAGGCCACAATGTCAAGATTCTTTCATGGACTGAATGAAGATGTGCAAGAAAGGATAGAGATGGTTACATATCAAGATTTGCAAGAACTTGTGCATCAAGCTATTTGTGTAGAGCAGTAGCTGAAGTGCCGCCAAAATCGCAGCCAAACCTATACATCAAGCACTTGGAGAGGTTCAGCTCGGCGAGAAGTAGACGGAAGTGTCGCTGCAGATTTTCGCTCACACAACAAGATGACTACAAAGGAAGCTAATGCATCAAAGGTTGAATCTTCCAATACTCCTGCCACTCGCATTAGTAATATTCAGTGCCATACATGCAAGGGTAGAGGTCACTTCAAGAAGGATTGTCCTAATCTGAAGAAGGTTTTACTCACAAATGATGGATATGTCACTGATGACTCAAGTGACAAATCTGAATCTGAGAAGAAAGATGCAGATTATTGTACTTTTGAGACTGGAGCACCTCTGAGTTTAGATGGAGGAGATGGTGTTAATCTCATGGTTCGCAAAGTGGCTCATGATGATGCTCCTATTATGGAGAAGGGCCAGCGACAAAATGTGTTCCAATCCATTTGCAAGATCAAGGACAAAAACTGCAAGGTGGTCATCGATGGAGGCAGCTACAACAACATCATTAGTAGTGATCTTGTGCATGCTCTTGGGATGCCAACATGGAGGCAGCCCCATCCATATTATGTGAAGTGTCTGAATGGTGTTGAGAATATGAAGATTACGCATCGTGCGAGGGTGCAATTTTTAGTGGGAAGTTATGTGGACAAAGTGGTATGTGATGTGGTGCCAATGCGAGCTTGTCATCTTCTTTTGGGAAGACCGTGGCAGTTTGATCATGATGCTACTCACCATGGGAGGTCTAACAAGTATTCTTTCATGCATCAAGGAGTGAACCATGTCTTGGAACCTATGATGGATCAAGTACTCAAGGTTGAGCAATTCCCACTAGTGAAGAAGCCCAAAAAGAATACCTCAAAATCAAGGACGGTTTTGTTTGAAGGAAGGGAGGATGATGTGGACCAGATCATGACCAAGGCATCCAAGAGTGAGGTTAATGCTAGCACAAATGCTGAACCATTAGAGCATCCAAAGGAAGATAAGGGCAAAACCATTATCTTAGTTGGGAAGCTTTCGGTGCCTATTTTGGGAGAAAGGACACATTAGATTTCCAGCAGCAACTTCCCACCAAAACCTAATTAATTCTGGAGGTCTCTAGCACTTTATAGAGGCTGGAAAAGATGGTCTTAGAAGTCAGCTTTCATTCAAAAAAAAACGGTGCATCATTTGAGGTCTTGAGTCAAAAGTTGTGCAAGTTTCCATGCAAGCTGTCCAGGAATTTATTATAGCGCGAGGCTCAACAAGTTTGCTCCTGCTACAGCTTGGGGCTCACGAATTTACCCTTCTTTTTGAGTTGTTTTCACACCTAACTAGTGGGTGCTTCTAGTATAAATACTCCTCAGCCGTTCCATGTGAGGGGGGGGGGGGTGGTGAGATTTCTGAGTTTATGTTTGTAGACAGCCGGTGAGGTTGTATTGTACTGTGAGCACTAGTATCGTTGAGTGTTAGCTCATGTGTGTGGATTGGAGGGCCTGTCCTCAATTCATATAGGATCCTTGTGGTTTCCTCTTGTGATTCTTCATAGGTTCACAAGCTTCATGGTTTGGGTTGCATCCTTGTAAACCCAGCTAGTTATCCGCTGCAATTTATCTGAGAGTGTTTCCTCTTGTTCTTGCCACTTGAGAGAAACAAAGTTTGTTGAAACAAGTATCGAGTGAGTTTGTTGCTGCTCCTTGTGAGTTCTTTGGCACCGTGAAAGATCGTTTCCGAGGCGTCCCGCATCACTATTTCAATAAGAATCTACAATCATGATTGTTGCCAACTTCAACCATCATTCGTGTATTACCTTAATAACACATCACACGATTACTATAGAAAAAGATATGAACTATGTGTACTACATGAACTCGAATTCTATTTTTTGAATACACTTGATGTTGATTCCAAATAATAGTACATTTGATGTACTAACTATATATTCATAATCTAAACCATGTGTCCATACGTACACCGTGTTTATCACACAAAGTATAGTGCCCCGCCCCCTACTATGACAAGTATTTAGACCTGAGTTACAAAAGCCACACATTAGCTCAAATTATAATTAATGTTATACATTATGATATCTTCTTCAAGTATCCGTATCCACCTTTTTATAATGAATTATGATCTTTGTTCGTCTTTTACACCTTCACGATCCTCTTGTATTTGTAGCTAGCTAGCGCTAACTTTCTATCGTGCATGCACACGCCCGCCCCCCCACACCCTTAGCGTCCTCTCCATCGCGCACGTTCATTATTTCTGTTTATGTCGTCCACCAACGGTGTGTGTAGGCCCCCGGCTCCTTCTTTCTGGCACACATCGGTCGATATACCTCTCTAGCCAAGTGTGCCTACAACAAACACATATATACTTCCCCTCTTCTCTTCTCACCGTCCATGCCCCCATATGTCCAATACGATTCCACGCAGGTGCACACTCCCGCCCCTCTTTTCATTAATCACATGCTCGCACACTCCTCCCCCCTCGACATGGTAGTCCTCTCGCACCACCTCCTAGCCACACCCTCTCCCCCTGTCTGCCTCTTCGGACCTTATTTGCTTCTAACACATGCAGGCGTGTATATGAACTGATCTCCCTACATATATCCAGGTCGACTATAATTCATTTTCACCAAGCACCGATACACTTACCTCGCTAGTTATGTCTCTCCTTTTCTCGGACACACGACGGTTGATCTTCCTATGTAGTTACGCATGCTTACCACAACCATATCTTCTCCCCTCATCATCCTTGAATACCTCCCGACCTGTCTCTCACACGCACATGCATAGACAGACAGACATCCCCCACCCTCTCTTATTGATATTGCACTCATACCCTCCATTTGTCTAGCAAGCCTCTCCCACCATTTGTGAAATGCCACTCCACCACCAACCCTCCGACGCTCTACCTTTGTCTTTTTCCCAACCTTATTCCTCTGCTACACATATCCATGGATGTCGATCGATCTCCCTCAATACATAGCTAGGTCTCTCTCCTTCCCTACACATATACTAGTCGACCGGTCTCTACCCCCCCCACACACCGATAGTCGAACGTTGTAGGTAGGTATCCATGCCACGGAGAAGAACTACACCTCTGCCCTCTCAAATTCTATCGATATCTCACGTCCATGACTCCATTTCACACACATTGCATATGTTACGTTTTTCTGATTGAGATATCATCAACACATTGCCTCTGTTTCGCACAAACCATCTCTCTCACACCCACCCATGTACGTACCTGCACCTAAAGAAGAAGTGCACACAGGACGCACGCACTCACATCTCGTTCCCGGCCACACCCGCGCGGGTACACGGTGGAGTTTGTTTCTGTACGAAAAGGCAGCCCACGTGATAATTTGACGCGTGTAGCGGTTGTTTACTCGAAGGAGGGTCGGGTACCATGCCTAGAATATAAAACGATTGCCGTGGGGAAAATGGAAAAATGGGTTTGTCTCTCGTGAGTCTCGTCACACATCTCACACAAGGCCGCCGTGGCCTCTCTCTCTCTCTCAGCGTTGGTCAGTGATCCGGCCGCATCCCGTCCGCCGGCGGAAAGGGAGGATGTGCATCGTCTCTCCGTTCGACGGCGTTGAGGCAGCTCATCCCGATCTACGGTACCCGCCATTCTCTCTGACCAAGCTCCAGTGCAGTAGGGCCTTCGCCACTTGCTCACTGCCGCAGTATGGGCAGATCCCGGCCGCCGGCGCCCTCCTAGTAACATCCCGATGACCCTCAGGTACAGCTTCCTCCGGTCTTGCTCCACTGCCCATCTTCCCACGTTGCTGCATGTGGATCTTCTTTAGTTGTTTGCTTAAATCATATCTCGGCCGGCGTACTTTCCATCTTGCAATCTCATCCTCAAACCATTTTTGATAAACCACCATGTGCTATCTTTCCCTTTTTTACATGGAACATGCTTCTTTTTTGTCGGCGTATGTGTCTTCAACTCGTGTTATTGGGCAGTAATTGTTTCCTTTCGACCTCCTTTTGCAAACAGGGCTATCCATTTTCACCTCGTTGCTATTGCGACCTTTTGGTGAACTGCACAAATCACTTTTCTGAAGAGTGTTTTGTGCAGTTCCGCCAAAATATCACACGGGCAACGTTTTTACATTTCTGTGGGACTGCGGAAAGGGAGATTGGTTTTGCTATCCTCCTCATCCAACTCCGTGCCTAATCTTCTCCAACAAGAAGTTAGTCCTAAAGAGAGATCGTAGAGGTGATCGACTTCTATTTATGCGTGTTATGTTTCATCATCTAGTTCCACTATTATTGTAATCACACTGACTGGATATCTTTGCAAATAGGGATGGTCCGCCCGATTTTAGTGGAGCTGCACAAAATGATCGGATTGTGGTGTCCTTCATACACCTCTTTTTTGGCTACAGAGCTGGGTGAAACTAGCTGCCAAGCAATGAACATTGTGCCAAGGAAATGGAGCCATGCCTACGAACATCATCGATCAATTATATTTTTTTCTTTATTTGTACACCTTCTCACAACTTTGTCTTCAGTTGTGATGTGAATATTGGCGCTGATCTGCGAACCATTGAGATGCATTAGCCATGGTAGTTTCATTTGTATTTGATGGAATGTTGTAACGAGATAATCTCGAGGCAAGACACATGAATCCTAAGTTGAAACCTTTTTTTTCCTGCGGGAACCAGAGTTGAAACCTTCATAGCATCATAGTACAATTTCATCAAAATTATGCGTACATATAAACAAATCCTGAAGGATTGATAGCAATGCCAGAAACAATTCAACTTCGTTTCGCCGACATGTTGGACATCCTTCATACGGCTCCACCTGCCATGCAACAATATTGAGTGCACAACACAACTTCAGGGAAAGATTCACCCCGGTCATTGCACCGTAGTAGTAATGACTAGTGAGCAGTCAAATCATAGAGCCCCACCTTCGCCACAGTAAGTTGCTCGGACGAAGCAACCATCATTTCTCTATTCCTTGAATCCGCTGGTACTCCCATATTCCCACAGTAATAAGTTGCTCAGGCTAATCAACCATCACTATATCCGCTCACATGTGATGACCACAGGAGCTATCCATTCAGATTGCATGTTAAAAAAAATAAGGGTCGATAACTAATGCGGCAGACTTTCAAAAAACAAAACTAATGCGGCACCTCGGGCCAACGCGGCCATATTGCATTTTGCACGAGAAATTACACACCATGTTTCGTTGACATGTGGTCCCGTTCCAACATATCAGTGAGATGACGGCGAGTAGTAGGAGTATTTCCGAACCGACGTGTAGGCCGGGGCGCCCCTTCGTGAACCATGGCAAACTGGCAACCGTCCACCGACTCTTTGCCTTTCCCTCTTAATTTGGAACTGCTGCCGCACACTCTTCCTCTCCCTCCTCCATTTTCCTTCAGCCCTTCACCCTTTCTTCTGCCATTGTTCGATCGTCTTCTCCATGGAGGGAACATGACGGAAACAACCCCGTTATTCTTGCCCCGATCTGAAAGATGATGTGGTGGAGGAACTCATTGATCGGTGCAACGTCATCACCTCGGCTAGCATGGCAGGTTCGTTCAAACCCATTCTTGACTCAACTAATAACATCATTACAAGGAACCCAAGAGTCAAGGAGCGGTTTGATCTCCCCTATCTTCTTCGCCGTGACCCTGATGACTGACGCCGTCACGACGGAGGCCTCGCCCTGTGCAAGTTGATGCCGCTTGATAATGATACGTATGATGTTAAGATGCCATCGCTTGAGGGCAAGGCTTGGGCAGGCGCAAAACATTGGGTCCAACTGCGAGTGGGAACTTGTGAATGTGTACACTCGTGACCGGGTTCCACTTCCAAAAATCTCAGCAGACTGCCCAGAGGTTGAGCACACCGGTATTGTACGCACGTTCAAATACAATCATGGTGACTGTCTTCTATGAAAGATAGCAATTTTTCAAGTTCCCAACCGCTCTTGGAATTACAACAACTATGAAGTTGTTGCTATCTTCGACAAGCTTGTTGCCATCCTTGCTGGTTTGACTCGATGGATATTGCTCAAAAATCAGTTTCTGTACATGGATGAGTACTGTGATGCAATTGAATATGAGGGCCTTGTGTTTGCTGCCACCACTCGTGGCACTATTTTTGCATGGAATCCTCGTAGTTTTGGTATGTTTGTCTTCCACCGTAATTATAATTGTTTCCTCCACATGCATGCGGGTTAGCAAGTTTCCCTTTACTAATTAACCTTCTTCTTGTGTTTCCAAGGTCTTGTGAACATTCCACCACCCATACTAGAAAAATTTTATAACCAAGGGGGAGATGACGATGGTGATGATCACGAGCATGAGGACGAGCAGCGCCCATATACTTTGTGGCGCCTGGTAACTAATTCCGATGGATCACCTCTTCTTGTGTGTATACAGCCCACTGATGATGTTACAGCTAAGGAAGCAGGTGTAGTCTCCCATGGTCGCACTCTCCGGACCTATTCCAACACCCGTTGCATGGTATTCGGGATGGATACTAGTGTGCTAGCGCCAACTCCTTCTCCCTAGTATAGAATTGATAATCTTGGAGAAAACTCACTCTTCCTTGGACAAAACTATCCAATGATGGTGAAAGGCGATCCAACTGCTGTTGACACAATGTTACTACCATTTATGAGAAGCAACTATGTCTATACCTCGGACATTTGGGTGGTTCCCTACCCTGGTACTGATATAGTAGGCCGCTTCAGCCTGGATGATCAGTCCTGCGTTGGTCTCCAGATCGACAATGGATGGCCCGTCCCAGAGAATCACTTGTGGTTCAAAGCAAGCGTTTCCAATGCCGAGGAATGGTTGAGTTCAAGTTCATTTCATTGCTTGTTATTTGTTGTGTGGTGAAAACTTTAGTATTTATAATGTATCCTCGTTGTCGATGTGGGTTGATGACCTGTTGTATGTAATAAAATGATATGCCTGTGATAAACTTACTAAATTTATGAATGGCTTTCGAGTCGCTTCTGTGAGTGAGTGGTGCGACGAGGCAAAAAATATTTTCCGAATACATAATTGTACGTGCATTGCAACAGGTTATCGGATGAGGCCAATCAACAATAGTAGTACACTATTTGTACTAGCTTCACATGCTTCGCGCGTTGTGCGGGTGTTTTTACTATAGCCATATTGTACTACATAACCAGCACCTCGAATCCTCGATACTAGTAGTACTATATAGTAAGTAGTAGGAGTAGTAGGGTGGCATGGGCCAGAACAAGCATTCACGTCCAGGAGTACGGCACACGCCACCAGCACGACTTCCATCTGACACCATATTTCTTGGAGTCCGTGCTAGAGCAATCTCTTCAACCTCATCGTTTCTCTAACTCAGCCATCGCGCGGCGGGCGAGGTGGGGGTTTGCTGATAGTCGGTTTCCTTAACTGCGGTCCCACTTGTAAGGCCAACTACAACGCACGACCCCAAACGGACCTCCGTTTTGCACGAACTCCAATGATAATTTTGACTAGAAAAGCAAGACCAAAGAAAACAAGAACCACAAGAATACATTTTACTACTCCTGTAAGTTGGATTAGTGCCTTCTCGATGCATTCATTGTTGATCTGCGGAGGCTCGATCTTGCGTGCTTCTTTCTTCTTCGAGTGTAAAGAAGTAGACGTTGCTTCCTCGCATCTAGTCTCATGTCTAGCCTCTATTCTAGTACTCCCTCCGGTCCGTTTTTCTCTACGTCTAAGCAGCAACACGCATACCAAGTAGGAGTATCAACAAGTGCACTAATCTCATCTATAGCCTCTGTGCTAGCTAAAAGTGATAGAACATCTACTAAATTGCGCTCTATCAATATATGGATGTACTCTTCTTCCCAATACAGAAACTTGCATCCATTCTACTCCCTCCATTGCACAATACATGCCTTCTATTTGTCAAAATATATATGTATCTAGACATGTTTTAGTATATAGGTACATCCATTTTTGGACAAATGGAAGTCAAGTATTTTGGAACGGAGGGAGTACACAATAAATTTTTTAAGTTAGCACAACTAGTCTAATCCGAGAGCACAACTGAAGATTTGGTCCGGTTCTTCCTCCTTTTGCCGACACGTGGGACATCCAGCATCCAGGTCGTGTCATGAAAGAAAATAGAGTGGTAGTTGAAGCCATGAGATGTGCATCTTGGGTTAAACTGTAAATAGAATCTTACTACTCTTGAGTAACTCCAAAAGCGGCCACCGAAGATCTTTCTTGGATTTGTTTTTCATCACCAGCACGTCGAGGTGAAAGATGTGCAGGTTCAGTGGGTCCTCTTGTGTTTTCACTGACATGTGGG
This sequence comes from Triticum aestivum, assembly GCF_018294505.1. Lineage (NCBI taxonomy): Eukaryota > Viridiplantae > Streptophyta > Magnoliopsida > Poales > Poaceae > Triticum > Triticum aestivum. Next base: position 127,903,208 of record NC_057804.1, on the reverse strand, counting down.
GCCACATGTGAGCAAACGGACGATGGGCTCCGCGCGTCCGCTGGCTGGCTGAGAAGAGAGATAGAGGAGGGTTGAGCACGGACTGTAGGAAATTTGTTCTACATAACCAGCACCTTGATATTCGCGTGTGGTTGTTTCTAGAATAAAAAAAGGAGGTACCTCTACTTATGTTACTCCCACTACGCCTAGCCTAAGGTTAGTAGGTGACCTTGCGCTTGGCTCTTCGCCTCTTCCGGAAGTCGATGGTTCTATAGTAGTGCTTCTGGCAATCTAACACCAAATGAACTGATGCACGTCCACCGCTTGTAAGCATCATGCTGCGAGCCACCACGCACGTGTTGGCGAGGGAGAAGGCGTAATCAAGCTTCTCGTCATTCTATGAGTTGACGGGACACATCAAAGTTATTTACCAGTAGTACATACTCTCTCCAAAAAAGGCTGACCATGTCATTGCTACCATCCCGTGCTCCATCGTTGAGTACGTGCACTATTCACGTGCCATTCATGTGCCATCGAGGAGAAAAAATATTGTGTAGGTGCCATCGAAGTGCATGACTCACTTACGGAAAAGGGTTTCCCCCCGCTTCCCCCCCGCACGACTCACTTACGCACTACTTATCTGATTATCTCCATTTTCTTGCATGACATGTGCACCTTGATGCTAGATGTCCCGCGTGTTGGGAAAAGGATGAACAAAGCTCACATAAAAGAAAAGAGTTGAAGAGCATAGATTCCCGACGACCGAGGAGGAGCAAGGAACCTCGCGGTGGAGCGTCTGCAAGGAACCTTGTGCGTTTCCCCCTGTTTTTTGCCGCCTGCCCACCTATAAACAACTAAGAGAACATGAACTTTTCGCTAACCACTAGAAACGGTACATCATGATGCTAAGTTGAAGATGTTTTATACTCGCCCCGTTCCCAAATATAGGATTTTAGATATTTCAATAAGGGACTACATACGAAACAAAATGAGTGAATCTACACTCTAAAATGTGTACACAAGCCAATGCACTAACTCCATCCGATCCAACTCATGCACATACATGCATAGCATGGAGCACACAACGCACGTACACAAGACGTGCATGCACACACGCTCGACCGCAGAATGCACGTGAATAACACATGCATGCGCACACAGTCGGCTGCATGGAGGCGTGTGCCATCCGCGGTGACGTCCGGTTCGTCGTGCTACGGCGAAGCTCGCACGCAACAGCGCATTCGCATCTCTTGCAGCACCTCTTTGCTGTCGTTGCTCAACTACTAGTTGGAGACGAAGACGACCGCAGCCTCGGCCTTAGAGCTAGCACCGATGGAAAAACACGCACGCTGCACGCACACGAGCACATACGGAGTGCCCACGACGTGGTGGTGGTGCGTCCCAAGTCGCCTCTACTCCTTCTGCACACATTGTCTATCAAGGCGGCTGCATGCTAATGATGATGTGGGTGAGATCTTCTAGGACTCAGATGATGACGAGGAAAATTATGAGACACAAGGTGACATACACCGTCAAGGTCCACGGTCAAGGGGGTGCTAGCAAGTGCTTAGATGTGCTTAGAGCAAGTACAATAGAGCTGAGTCAGCGGGCTATAAGGAATAAACAGTAGTATATTTCTGCTTAGGCTGGTTGTAATGGGGAGTATCATATACTAGTATCATGCATATGATACTAGTGTATGATACTACCTCCGTAATGCATAGTATCATATAGTAGTATCATGTAGTACTCTATTTATTGTCATGCATGACACAAAGTAGCATAGCATTTATTATGATATGGTATCATGATATGATACTCCACTCTTTCTTTCTTCATTTAATGCTATGCCACCTCGTCAAAATTGCCTAGTTGGCATGCATGATACTAGCTATGATACTACCATTACGACCAGCCTTAGTTGGAGGAAAGAGAAGAGGAGAGAGAAAGTAAGCGGGCTCTTCGTGAAGAGCCAGCTCTAGCACGTGCTCCTAGGCACTTTGTACATGTTGACTATAAGATGGGCTGTAGGCTTATAGCCAGCACCTGGCTATACTATTAATGCTCTTTAGATGAGGTGCTAAGTGTATTAAATGGCTTAGTAACTCAAGTGTTCAATGCATAGGTGCTTAGTTTATTGGTGCCACATCATATTTTATGCCTACGTGGCAGGCTTAGCAGCTATACATGGTGGAGCACTGGGAGAGGCCAAGGCTGGTCATAGTGGGGAGTAACTTGTACTGTAACATATTACTATGATACTCTAAACATCTCTATAAACCGGAAAGGAGGGAGTAGTAACATAGACTAGTGTCATGTGCAGAGTATGGGAGCACATGATATTTCCCTGTCCGGACCGATCCCAAGTTGGCTTCTCACCTTCTTGGCCCAACAAAAACCCCTCCCCCCTCCCGCGCGCGCTTCCCGCCCGGCGCCAGCTAAGCCCGCCGCTCCACATTGATGGCAAGTCAGGGCGACGCGACCTCTCACTGCTTCCACCGTTGAAGCGGCACGCCGACCGAGGGCACCGCCCGCTACACGCCCGGCATTTCAGACTACATAGTGGATACTCCCTCTCTCTCAGTTTACAAGGCATGCGCGTACCCCTAGGTCTTCAATTTGACCAACCTAATACAAGTAATATATTACGAAAAATATACCAATATAAACTTCAGATGTTCTATTTTCAAAAGACAAAAATTTTGTGTTATATAGTTTATATTAGGGTGATCAAATTGACAACCTAGGTATACGCGTAGGACTTGTAAACTGAGACGGAGGGAGTAGTAACTTCTAGAGCAAGTACTATAATTAGATGACATAAGCAGGCTATAAGGATTTAAATATAGTATTTGTGATTAGTTGAAGGAGAGAGAAGAGGAGAGATAAGAGAAGCGGATTGTAAACATGTAGCCGATTATACTCCAACATACTCTACTTTGTGAGACAAAAGGCGGGGCCATTATTAATGATATTGTATTTATACTAAAGGGACTAACGGACGCCTTAATTACTCCGTTTTTTTGAGACAAACCTTGGTGGGGCTATTATTGACTTTTTTGAGCTATTATTGACTTGGACGTGGGGTTTGGGGGCCAAAGGCCAACTATTATACTCCGACCTGACATGCTCTACCCTAGCTGCCGCTGTATCATATGGTTTCGCACCGTTCCAGATCTTAGCGCCGCCACGCAATTCTTCTCCAGCCCTCCTTCCGGCGTGCACCGCGAGAAGGGACAACAGTCCTCCGAACCCCGCCTTTCGTGATCCTGTACGGGAGAGGGGCGATCAGGTTTTTGGGGAGCACACTCCTGTGACTGCTGCCAGCGACGACTTCCTCAACGACAGCCTTCTTCCCCGACCTCGGTAACCTCTTCATCAACAACATGAGTGACAACATCAACCACATCGGTTCTGCTCCCGCTGTACAGTATGTGATTCTGTCCTCCTGGTTTAGTCCGCATCATTACTTTGATGTTTGCAATTGTCGTCATGATCTATTTACTGCTGATTCGGATTAAATCTCATACTAAATTGCTCATATATTCAACAATCCAATCCAAAAACCTGATCACAGGCAATTTACTCCGAGTGGTTTTGCTGCGCTTTTGAAGCCGCCTACTTTTAAGGGGGTGCAATATAAAAGGTGGCGCACAAGAGCAGTATATTGGTTTCAGATCATGTACTGCTATGACGCCACTAAGGGTAAGCCTGAGGGCGATCTTAATCCTACACAGCAGGAAGCTTTTCAGAACATGGATACCCTCTTCAAAGCCGCCCTGCTGAGTGTTCTTGACGATTCCATTGTGGATTCGTATATGTTGTTTGACAGCGGCAAAGACATGTGGGCTGCGCTCGAGGCCACGTTTGGGCCCTCGGGCGCTGGCAACGAGTTGTACGTCATGGAGCAATTCTGTGACTACAAGATGACTGATGAGCGCTCTGTTGTTCAGCAGACTCATGAGATACAGTCACTCTCTAAGGAACTTGAGTACTTTAAGTGTGTGTTGCCGGACAAATTTGTTGCTGGGACCATCATTGCCAAGCTTCCACCTTCGTGGAACGATTTTGCTACTTCTCTGAAAAACAAGAGACATGAGTTTTCTGTTTTGGATCTCATTAGCACTCTTGATTTTGAGGAGAAGGCGAGAGCAAAAGACACACGTGCTCGGGTCGCCGAGGGAGCTTCTAGTGCCCACATGGTACACGAGAAGAACTTCCAGCCCAACCAGCCCCAAAACAACAAGAACAAATCTCAGGGGAAAGGCAAGTTTGATGCAAAGAACAAGCCGTCACATTCTACCAACTTCAAGAAGAATTCTCATAACGGGAAGGGATACAAACCTCAATTTTGGTAGCACCGCACAAAATTTATATGGCTGCATCTACCTGCTGTCAGCTAACCTCATGGTGCTCCAGGTATTCCTACATTCGTAACTAGGTACAATGACCACCGCAAGATGAAATTAGCTTATTCGTACGTTGACTTGCTGAATGCAGTGCGGAACGATCCTGTCATGTGTGGAGGAGCAAACAAGCAGTGCAGCCGAAGGTGGAAATCAACCAAGGACTTATGAAATTATATGTAATCTTCCTCAGGCAGGTCAGTATCCCCTTCGTCCAGATGATCGTGTTTTGTCATGCCGAGCTATTGATATGTGCTACTGTTTTGCAACACCGTTTAAGTATAGCTACTGTTTTCCTATCTTTTCAGATTCAGGACAATGAATATGATATCAGGGGAACTGCACAATATGGACCCATGTTGAGTCATCTCTATTGCCTCATGTGTTTGCTGCAAATGTGTCAGCATCAATTGCAAGATGAGGCAGCTAGCTAGCTGTGGAGTTGCCAACATGCTCAAAGTGCTCGCAACATTGAGAAGAAACAAGCATGCCCAGGAAATTAATGCGTGCGCAGGGAGGCCCTTTGCTCAGAGAAGCATCGACCGATTTTCTTTATTTCCACACCTTCTCACAGTTTTGTATATTGGTTATAGTATGGTGAATCATTGAGATGCATAGACATGCTGAACTTTTGTTCTTCTGAATGTTAGTTTAATGTGAGTGTCTGCATCCAGTACCGCATCCTCTAATTTGGTGGATGCACACAGAGAAAATAAATCTCCTTAATTTACTCCATAACCACCCTATTAAATAGGCCTAGTAACAAACCAGGCGCATGCAGTGGCCGGCGGGCACATGCATCCTGCATGCATGGCCAGTCATGCAGCAACGCAAAAGAAGAGAGCGGTTCTTGGGAAAAAGCGAGTAGTTAGTGCAGCGGGCCTTATAAACACGAACAGCTCGCTCTCCCGCTTCCGTCTCCCCACCCAATTCCCCCCGCTCCCCAATCTTCCTCACTCGTCCAGAAAACCCCGCTCACCTTCTTCCTCACTCGTACAGAAAACGCCTGCTCCTCTTCTTCCACTCCTACAGAAATCCCCAGCCCTCCTTCTTCCCCACTCGCACTGCCACTAGGCTCGTCTCTGGCTACTCTGCTCAAACCCGTGAGCTCGGCGCGACGCCCACAAGGAAAATGGAGTCGGCTGGCCCCAGCGCCAAGAAGATGAGGCTCCCGCCAGCGGCGACGCCGGTTGTAGATCCCGCACCCGGTAGCGCGGGGAGAAGCGGCGAGCCCCCCCCCACCCGGATCTGAGGAACCGGTAGAATCTCCGGTGGACCGCATCAGCGATCTCCCGGACGTCATCCTTGAGGAGATCATCTCGCTTCTCCCCACCAAGGATTGCTGCCGCACACAAGTCCTCTCAACTCGGTGGCGCCCTCTATGGCGCACCGCGCCCCTCAATCTCGACTGTCGTCAGATATCTGTCCTTCCTGAATTTGATCTCATCAGAGCCATCGTCTCTTCTCACCAGCAGGGCCCCGTTCAATGCCTCTGCATCCCGACAAGCTACCTGCTGTCCATACCCGGCAAGGTGGACGCTTGGCTGACATCCCCTGAATTCGGAAAACTCCAGCAGTTTGAGTTCTACCATTACCACGAAAGTTTCATACCACGAACATACCAAGAATTCGTGCCCACACCACCGTTGTCCATCTCGCGGTTTTCCTCCTCTCTCCACACCGCCACCTTCGCCCGGTGCCATCTACCAGATGATCTGGTACAAATGCTTCGACTCCCACTGCTAAAAAACTTTCGCTTGTGGTGGTTTATCTGTCGGAGGCCTCACTGCACACATCATCCACTCCAGTTGCCCTGCCCTGGAGCGCTTGCTGATTGTTTTGGGAATAGAAATCGGTATCAGTTGTCTCCAAATAAAGTCGCCTCACCTTAAAAGCATTGGAATTTGTTTTGAAGGACAACAGCTCATCATCGAAGATGCCCCTTCACTTGAAAGGTTGCTCCTTGATAATTGTTATACACCTTCAGAAATAACTGTCGTCTCTGCGCCCAAACTGGAGACCTTGGGTGTAATTCGTGACCCGTTTAATAATCACAAGGAGTTGGTGTTTGGCTCCTCACCTTTTCAGGTACCGTATATTATCATCTACACATTTGTAATCATATGCTGCATTTTTCATTTGTGCGCATAAGTTTTATATCATCTTGGAGTACACTTTGGGTACTAATATTATGTTATATGCTCAATGAAGAGTTCGTCCATTGATAGCCTATCAATGCTGCTGGATTCTGTCAAGATCATATATATCAGAATGTATAGTTTTGATCTGGACATAATTATTGGCTTGCTGCGATGCTTTCGATCTCTGGAGAATTTATACATAGAGGTGATGATTTCATGCACATTGAAAGCCCGTATATATTGTACTAGAATTAACTGTTCAGCTGTCGTTCTTTCGACATACTCTTTTTTCAGACCTTAACTGTTTTCAATCTTCATGTCTACTTAGGCAGAACCACATGGAGAAAAACATATAACCAATCGTTGGCGTAATAAGCACAAGGATTTTCTCAGTTCTCATGACATTCGTTTGAGGACAATAACGATGGGACGATATGCATCCAACCAGGCAAACAGAAGCTTTGTCACATTCTTCCTGTTGAATGCGAGGTTACTATTGTCCATGAGGCTTAATTTTTACAGCAAGAGATTTCTCACGGACGAACATGTTGAACAGCAAAAAAAGAAGTTTCAGGTGGACAAATGGGCTTCTAAACGTGCTCGGCTTCTATTTACAACAAGTTGTAGACATCCTAAAATAATTTTTTTGCACAGGATGTTGATTTTATGGATCAGACCGATCCATTTGTTTGTGACTGCAAAAAAGAGTGGTTGGGTTAGATGTTACTGTCATGTTCAATCTGGGTTTTGTCTAAAAATTTGATGAACAATTAATCCTTGGGCTTTTTGTACCATTTGTATGCTTGACTTGCATGTTGTTGCCCTCGTACTCCCCTCCACCTGCCACTACACTGCCGCATCTTCCATGGCTGCTGTTCGTTCCCGTCCGAGGCCTTGCCGTCGTTCTCCGCCTTGGTTAGCTCGCTGTGCTCGCCGCCGTCTGGTGTTGTCAACATGGTCAACAACCAAGAGGAATCAGGAGATGACTGTACGTGGAGAGGCTGACAGTAGGGACCCACCAGGGTCATTGCATTTCGCAAGCAGGTGCCTCGTTATTACAAGCCAAAACAATACTTCCTCCTAATTGTTTGACAACTAGGTTCCACGCCATTGTCAATGTAGTCAATAAACGAGAAAATTACACAACGAGCGGATAACACCAGGGACCCAGCAGCTCGCCCAGTTGTTTTTCAGTTTCAGAGACGGAGCTCAACTGCGCGCTGTGCGGGGGCTGTGGCCCGTCTAGCCCACGCTTACGCTTTTATTAAGCACATGACGAGCCCAGTTGATATTTTTTCTTTCTGAAATTGGCTAGCCCAGTTCTTTTTTTGGAGAATACCAAAACCGAGGCCTACTTGCTTTTCTCAGCCCTGCTGGGCTGCAAATCTTTCAAGACGAGGAGGGATAAGAAATGGGCTTCCCCAGAAAACGGGCTATAAGTTGTAAGAAATGGGCTGTAAATTTTTAAACCAAAGCCAACCGGCAATTGCATTAAAATATCATTTTTTCAGGATTTCTCTACTCTCTACTCTTATAAAAACCAAAGCCAACTGCCAATTACATTAAAATATCATCTTTTCACCCACAAGATAAACTACTCATACAAATGCATCTTCATGTTCCGTGCAACGAACGGGCATCTTGCTAGTTAAGATTCTAAATTTCATTCATTTTTTTGCGGAGAATTGTTTTTTGAATTTTATTTTGATATAATTTTTTGAAAACTATTTTTAACGTGACTCGAAATTTCGTGATTAAAAGAGTTCGGACCCCACCGAAATATGCAAAATTTCGTTGAATTTTTTAGCAGTGCCCAGAATATATGGTCTGTAATGCTAATAAAAAGAATATGGGCTTCAAATATCCTTAAGAATTAGCAAATGGGCTGTAAATTATTGAAAATAATGGCTAATGGGTTGTATGCTGTTTTCCACAGATTTGGAGGCTGACTTCTGGGCCTACTAGGTTGACGATGACGCTGTCCTAAATTTTTTTTGACGCGTACGCAAGGCTTTGTCAACTTAGTCAACACACAGCAGTGACTGTTGGATGTCCATCCAACGGCCGCCGTGCTTCTTCAATCTCTGATCTTCCTGCTCCAGCCGCCCAAACCAGCGCCGGCGGGACTGCCTGCTCCCTCCTCCCGTGGCTGGCTGTGCTGCCGCCAGGCCATCCCTCTAACCACCCACACATCCTGTTATTTTCCGGCGACGTCAGCCTCACCCCGCAGCCGACCAGTCAGCGCTCGTTCTCCCCTCAGCGTGGGCATCCGCTGCGGTGGCTTCGCCGGCTCCGGGTGGTTCTCTTCCTGGGCCCCGCCCTCGTCCACCGCGTTTGTGCTCTCGGCGCGGCGAGGTCAACATGGTCAACAAACAACAGCCATCGGAAGAGGCTGACAGTAGGGGCCCACACAGGAAAATGCCTCCTTATTACGCGCAAAATAATGATTCCTCCACCTGATAGCTGGGACCCACCGGAAGGGTCTCTGTATTTCGCGAAAAAACGTTCCCCCCGCTGTCAGCTCGGACCCACCGGAAATGCCTCCTTATTACGCACAAAAAAATGAATACTCCCCCTGCTAGCTGGGACTCACCTTGGTGGGAGGCTGACTTGTGGGCCTACTAAGTTTACGGGGACGGAGGGCTTTGTCAACTTAGTCAATATGAACGACTCTAGCTCCAGTGACCGTACGATGTCCATCCAACGGCCGTAGTGCTTCTTCAACCTCTGGTCTTCGTGCTCCAGCCGCCCAAAGCAGCGCCGGTCGTGCCGCGTGCTCCTGCCTCCCGTGGCCAGCTGTGATGCCGCGGAGGCCTCACCGCCCCCTACTACTCCCACCGCTGGCCAGGCCATCCCTCTACTCACCCACACCCCCTGTTATTCTGCGGCGACGGCAGCCTCACCCTCGTACTCCTCTTCGCGTGGGCATCCACTGCTGCGTCTTCCCCGGCTCCGCGTCGTCCCCTTCCTAGGCCTCGCCGTCGTCCACCGCCGTGGTGCTCTCGGCGCGGCGTGGTCAATGTGGTCAACGACCGACTTCCATCGGAAGAGTACTGTGCGTGGAGAGGCTGACAGCTGGGTCCACGGCGGCCGCAAGGAAGTGCCTCCTTATTACGCGCAAAATAATTATTCCTCCACCTGACAGCGGGGACCCACCGGACGGGCCACCGTATTTCGCGAAAAAACATTTCCCCCTGACTGCTGGGACCCACCAGCTACATCTTCGCACGCAAGGAAGTGCGTCCGGGCAAAAAAAACGATTCGCCCCCCTGACTGCTGGGACCCACCAGCTACATCTTCGCACGCAAGGAAGTGCGTCCGGGAAAAAACAAAACGATTCGCCCCCCTGACTGCTGGGACCCACCAGCTACATCTTCGCAGGCAAGGAAGTGCCTGACAGTCGGACCCACCTGGTCGAAGCGTACGTAGCATTGTCATTCTGGTCGCGAACGTGTACGTACATACTGGTCGATGTAGAGGCGCGCACGTGTCGTAGTAGAGGCGCGCACGTGTCGTAGGATGCACGTAGCATGTATACGTACGTACAAGCGAGGGTGCAAGAAAGAAAATACGGCCACATACGTACATATGGGCAGGGTCTCGAACGCCTACTCGCGCATACGTACATGGCTGGGTCGGAACGGAGAAACAGAGTCGTCGTCGTGTTCATGGGGAGGCAACGGAATGCGTCATGTTCATGGGGAGGCAACGGAATGCGTCGTGTTCATCGGGAGGCAACGGAACGCGTGGGAGCCAACCGGCTTGGACGGAACAGGCGATGGAAACGAGGCCTGGCGTACCGCAGAACGGAGGAAACGGCCTTGTGTTCGACCGGCCACGTTCGGAACGGGGTCCTGTTGATCGGAGGGGTGTGGCGTACCGCAAAACGGAGGAAACGGACCTCCTACGGTCGAAACGGGGTCCTGTTGATCGGGAGGGGTGTGGCGTACCGCAAAACGGAGGAAACGGACCTCCTACGGTCGAAACGGGGGTCCTGTTCATCGGGAGGGGTGTGGCGTACCGCAAAACGGACGAAACGGACTTGTGTTGGAGCGCTACGGTCGAAACGGGGGTCCTGTTCATCGGGAGGGGTGTGGCGTACCGCAAAACGGGACTCCACGGGATACTGTTCATCTCCACCGTCGACCTCCTCCAGCCTCCACGGGCTACCGTCGACCTCCTCCAGCCTCCACGGGCTCCTGTTCATCCAGCCTCCACCGCGCGCTACTCCACCGGCTACTGTTCAACCACCCCTCCACCGTCTACTGTTCATCCAGCCCTCCACCGTCTACTGTTCATCCAGCCCTCCACACCACGGGGTCCTGTTCAACCACCCCTCCACGGCCACCCCTCCACCGTCTACTGTTCATCCAGCCCTCCACACCACGGGGTCCTGTTCATCCAGAGGCAACGCCACCGCTCACTGTTCATCCACCCCCCCCCCCGCAACGCTCACTGTTCATCCAATCGATCGGCTTCAGTTAGCAGCAGTAGCGAAGGAATCGCTCCATCGGGTTCAGTTAACAGCCATCGATCGATCGCTCGGGTTCAGTAACGCGTAGCCTGCAGTGCAATCGCTCGGGTTCAGTTAGAGCCCAACGCCTCGCTCGGGTTCAGTTAGAGCCAACGCCTCGCACGTGTACGAGAGAAACGCGCATCGCTCGGCCCCCGACCTCCCACCGTAACCGGCAACTCCCCGAAATTTTCCTCCCCCTCGCTTCTACCATGGTTTTTTCCGTCATGGACGGCCTAAAGAATGTCATGCAGCTGCGTCTCCGGCCCGCCCAGGACAAAAAGCCCATTTTCTGTCATGATTTTTTGTCATAGAAGTAGGAGCCCACCACATCTATGATGATACCGGGTTTTGTCACAATTATCGTCATAGAAGTGTCATATGTATGACAGAAAAAAATTTTTTTTTCGTTCGGCCCAAAATGTCACGGATGTGTCTTTTTTTGTAGTGTTTTCTTATAGACGTATGCATTTTGGTTTATGTAACGCACCTTCTACCTTTCAAAGATGCATGATGGCTATATTCTCTGACTTTTGTGAAAAGATTGTTGAGGTTTTTATGGATGATTTCTCCGTTTATGGAACTTCTTTTGATGATTGCTTGAGCAACCTGGATCGAGTTTTGCAGAGATGTGAAGAAACTAGTCTTGTCTTGAATTGGGAGAAGTGCCACTTTATGGTTAATCAAGGTATTATCTTGGAGCATAAAGTTTCTGAAAGAGGTATTGAAGTTGACAAAGCTAAAGTTGACGCTATTGAAAAGATGCTGTGTCTCAAGGACATTAAAGGTATAAGAAGTTCCTTGGTCATGCCGGTTTTTATAGGAGGTTCATTAAAGACTTCTCTAAAATTTCTAGACCTCTGACTAATCTCTTGCAAAAAGATATTCCTTTTGTCTTCGATGATGATTGTGTAGAAGCATTTGAAATACTTAAGAAAGCTTTGATTTCTGCACCTATCACTACAAAAAAAAGACACGTCCATGACATTTTGGGCCGAACGAATTTTTTTCCTGTCATACATATGACACTTCTATGACGATAATTGTGACAAAACCCGGTATCATCATAGATGTGGTGGGCTCCTACTTCTATGACAAAAAATCATGACAGAAAATGGGCTTTTCGTCCTAGGCAGGCCAGAGATGCAGCTGCATGACATTCTTTGGGCCGTCCATGATAGAAAAAACCATGGTAGAAGCGAGGGGGAGGAAAATTTCGAGGAGTTGCCGGTTACGGTGGGAGGTCGGGGGCCGAGCGATGCGCGTTTCTCTCGTACACGTGCAAGGCGTTGGCTCTAACTGAACCCAAGCGAGGCGTTGGGCTCTAACTGAACCCGAGCGATTGCACTACAGGCTACACGTTACTGAACCCGAGCGATCGATCGATGGCTGTTAACTGACCCGATGGAGCATTCCTTCACTACTGCTGCTAACTGAAGCCGATCGATTGGATGAACAGTGAGCGTTGCGCGGGGGGGGGGGGGGGGTGGATGAAAAGTGAGCGGTGGCATTGCCTCTGGATGAACAGGACCCTGTGGTGTGGAGGCCTGGATGAAAAGTAGACGGTGGAGGGGTGGCCGTGGAGGGGTGGTTGAACAGGACCCTGTGGTGTAGAGGGCTGGATGAACAGTTGACGGTGGAGGGGTGGATGAACAGTAGACGATGGAGTAGCGCACGGTGGAGGCTGGATGAACAGGAGCCCGTGGAGGCTGGAGGAGGTCAATGGTAGCCCATGGAGGCTGGAGGAGGTCGACGGTGGAGATGAACAGTATCCCGTGGAGTCCCGTTTTGCGGTACGCCACACCCCTCCCGATGAACAGGACCCCCGTTTCGACCATAGGAGGTCCGTTTCCTCCGTTTTGCGGTACGCCACACCCCTCCCGATCAACAGGACCCTCGTTTCGACCGTAGGAGGTCCGTTTCATCCGTTTTGCGATACGCCACACCCCTCCCGATCAACATGACCCCCATTTCGATTGTAGGAGGTCCGTTTCCTCTGTTTTGCGGTACGCCACACCCCTCCCGATCAATAGGACCCCGTTTCGAACGTAGGAGGTCCGTTTCCTCCGTTGTGCGGTACACCAGGCCTCGTTTCCATTGCCTGTTCCGTCCAAGCCGGTTGGCTCCCACGCGTTCTGTTGCCTCCCAATGAACACGACGCATTCCGTTGCCTCCCCATGAACACGACGCATTCTGTTGGCTCCCCATGAACACGACGACGATGCTATTCCTCCGTTTCGACCCAGCCATGTACGTATGCGTGAGTAGGCGTTTGAGACCCTGCCCATATGTACATACGTGGCCGTATTTTCTTTCTTGCACCCTCGCCGTTGTACGTACGTGTACATGCTACGTGCGCGCCTCTACATCAACACGTGCGCGCCTCTACTACGACACGTGTGTGCCTCTACATCGACCAGTATGTACGTACACTTTCGCGACTAGAATGACAACACTACGTACGCTTCGACCAGGTGGGTCCCAACTGTTAGGCACTTCCTTGCCTGCAAAGATGTAGCTGGTGGGTCCAGCAGTCAGGGGGGCGAATCGTTTTGGTTTTTTTTTGCCCGGAGGCACTTCCTTGCGTGCGAAGATGTAGCTGGTGGGTCCCAGCAGTTAGGGGGAAAACATTTTTTTCGCGAAATACTGGTGGCCCATCCGGTGGGTCCCTGCTGTCAGGTGGAGGAATAATTATTTTGCGCATAATAAGGAGGCACTTCCTTGCGGCCACCATGGACCCAGTTGTCATCCTCTCCACGCACAGTCCTCTTCTGATGGAAGTCAGTCGTTGACCACATTGACCACGCCGCACCGAGAGCACCATGGCGGTGGACGACGGCGAGGCCTAGGAAGGGGACGACGCGGAGCCGGGGAAGACGTAGCAGTGGATGCCCACGCGAAGAGGAGTACGAGGGTGAGGCTGCCGTCGCCGCAGAATAACAGGGGGTGTGGGTGAGTAGAGGGATGGCCTGGCCAGCGGTGGGAGTAGTAGGGGGTGGTGAGGCCTCGGCCGCATCACAGCCGGCCACGGGAGGCAGGAGCACGAGGCACGACCGGCGTTGGTTTGGGCGGCTGGAGCAAGAAAACTAGAGGTTGAAGCACTACGGCTGTTGGATGGACATTACGGTCACCGGAGCTAGAATCGTGCATATTATTGACTAAGTTGACAAAGCCCTCCGTCCCCGTCAACTTAGTAGGCCCACAAGTCAGCCTGCCACTATACTGGGTCCCAGCTAACAGGCGGAGTATTCATTTTTTTGTGCGTAATAAGGAGGCACTTCCTTGCGTCCGAAGATATAGCTGGTGGGTCCGAGCTGTCAGCGGCGGTAACATTTTTTTCATGAAATACAGAGGCCCTTTCGGTGGGTCCCTGATGTCAGGTGGAGGAATCATTATTTTGCGCGTAATAAGGAGGCATTTCCTTGCGTGCGGTCGTGGACCCAGCTGTCGGCCCCTCCACGTACAGTCCACTTCAGATGCATGTCGGTCGTTGACCAAGCCGCGCCGAGAGCACCAGGGCGGTGGACGACGGCGAGGCCTAGGAAAGGAACGACACGGAGGCAGGGTCGGCAGTTGTTTCCCACGCGGAGGGTAGTACGATTGTTCAAGGGTTTACTGGTTCATTTGCCGTCGCCGGAGAATAACAGCAGATGTGCGTGAGTAGAGGGATGGCCAGGCCAGAGATGGGAGTACGATGGGGCGGTGAGGCCTACGTGGCAGCAGAGCCGGCCGCGGGGAGGAGGGAGTAGGCAGTCCCGCCGGTGCTTGTTTGAGCGGCTGGAGCAGGAAGAGCAGAGATTGAAGAAGCACGACGGCCGTTGGATGGCAATCCAACAGTCACTGCTTGTGCATCAACCTTTTTTTTAGGAAAGCATCAAATCTGTGGAAAACAACATACAACCCATCTGCCATTATTTCTAATAATTTACAGCCCATTTGCTAATTCTTAAGGTTTTTTTGGAGCCCATATTCTTTTTGTTAGCATTACAGCCCATACTGTGGTCACAGTTAAAAAATTATACGAAATTTTGCATATTCCGGTGCGGTCCAAACTGTTTTTAATCCCCAAATTTTGACTGACATTCAAACTGATTTAAAAAATAAATGTATATCAATATAAAATCCAACAAATTCGCCACGCATAAAAATTAATGTAATTTAAAATCTCGAAATGAAAAAAAAGATATTTGAAACTAATTGCTGGTTTGATGTGTTTTAAAAATGTACAGTCCATTTCTCATTACTGATGGGCCATTTTCTCGGCCAGCCGAATGAAAGCTCTCCTTGTCTTGAAAGAAAGATTTGCAGCCCAACACGCCTGACAAAGCGACTTGGCAAATCACAAAAAAACTGGGTTGTGGCCATGGACCCAGCTGTCAGCCTCTCCACGTACAGTACTCTTCCGATGGAAGTCGATCCTTGACCACGTTGACCACGCCGCGCGGAGAGCACCACGGCGGTGGACGACGGTGAGGCCTAGGAAGGGGACAATGCGGAGCCGGGGAAGACGCGGCAGTGGAAGCCCGTGCGGAGAGGAGTACGAGGGTTCACTGGTTTGGCTGCGGTGTGAGGCTGCCGTCGCCGCAGGGCCTGGCCAGCGGCGAGAATAGTAGGGGGCGGTGAGTCCTCCGCGGCAGCACAACCGGCCACGGGAGGCAGGAGCATGAGGCACGACCGGCGCTGGTTTGGGTGGCTAGAGCAAGAAGACCAGAGGTTGAAGAAGCACTACGGCCGTTGGATGGACATCGTACGGTCACTAGAGCTAGAATCGTTCATATTGACTAAGTTGACAAAGCCCTTCGTCCCTGTCAACTTAGTAGGCCCACAAGTCAGCCTCCCACCAAGGTGGGTCCCAGCTAGCAGGGGGAGTATTCATTTTTTGTGCGTAATAAGGAGGCACTTCCGGTGGGTCCGAGCTGACAATGGGGGGACGTTTTTTTCACAAAATACGGTGGCCCGTCAGGTGGGTCCCAGCAGTCAGGGGGCAAACATTTTTTTCACAAAATATGGTGGCCCGTCCAGTGGGTCCCTGCTGTCAGTTGGAGGAATCATTATTTTCCGCGTAATAAGGAGGCACTTACTTGCTGCGGACATGGACCCAGCTGAGGCTCTCCACGTACAGTATACTTCCAATGGAAGTTGTTCCTTGACCATGTTGACCTCGCCGCGTTCCGTTGCATGCATGCGTCCCCACTTTCAGCCTCTCACATACAGTCATCTTCCGATGACTCTCGGTTGTTGACCATGTTGACCACACCGTGTCGAGCGCACCCAGACTGGAACGACCCGGAGATGGGGAAGACGGGGCAGTGGAGTCGCAGATGGAGAGGAGTGGGAAACTTCACTGGTTCGGGTGCGCGGCAGCACAGCCGCGGTGCCGCCCACGGGAGACAGGAGCAAGAACAGAGGTTGAAGAAGGAGCACGACTGTTGGATTAACATCCAATGGTCCAGCTGCTAGAATCATTTGTTGATTAAGTTGACAAAGTCGTGCGTACACGTCCGCTTAGCAGGCCCACAAGCCAGTCACCAAATCTGACGGGTCCCAGCTGTCAACGGGATGAATAATTTTTTTCGCAAAACAGCACTTCCTTCCGTGCGAAGATACAGCTGGTGGGTCCCAGCTGTCAGGTGGAGGAAACATTTTTTCCAGCTTAATAAGGAGGAACTTTCCTTGCGTGCGACCATGGACCTCGTGGGTCCCAGCCGTCAGGCTCTCCATGTACAGTCCTCTTCCGATGACTCTCGTTTGTTGACCACACCGCACTGAACACAGCGAGGCGGTGGATGACGGCGAGGCCCCGGACGGAAATGACTCGGAGATGGGAAAATGCAGCAGTGGAGTCGCAGATTGAGAGGAGGAGAAGGGTTATAACTGGTTCTGTTGCAATTCATACCAAACTCAGGTTCACAGGACATGTTCATATTCATAGCCAACATTCACTATCAACAACTCAAAAGATTCAAATATACACAAGCTCAGCATATCTATGCATCCAAATGATTGATAGATCACACGACAATATTCATACATAATTCACAAAAAGCTTCAGATATACACATGTTCAATATGTTTATGCATCCAAATGATTGAGATCACAGCCAATATGATCCATGGACGAACTTTAATTACCTAGGGTACAGACTGGTAATTGGTGTTCAATCAGAGGTACTTCTTGCTAAAATTAGTTCTTGTACGAGTAAACTTTCAAGTACATAAGATGCAGCACAGACAATCTGAACTTTGCTTGTAGGTTTATCCTCAAATAGTGGCCTCGTGCCTAGGGAGGTTTGAGCAACTTGGCCACTACTTTCATCCAACTAGTTTACTGGCTCATCTTGGTCCTGTATCTCGCCAAAATTCTACATTCCAGACGAGAAAGGAGGCGGTTGAGAAAATGAACCACCCAAATTTTTTGTGCAGTTAAACTGAAATGGAGCATCCTTGGCATGCAGACTAATTAAGTGCCAGATGAATATACGCGTCAACCAACTTGTCTGGAATCTTTAGACTCCATGCCATATAGTTCACTACCATATGTGCCGATAACCAAAAGGCACAAGTTGGGACCAAAGACTGGACTGCGTTTTTCTGGGCTAAGCACCAAGCAATATTTTTGGCGTTCACTCTCCTAATACTTGGAGTTTGACAATTGGTTGACGCCGGTTGATACTCGAATGAATATAGGCACTTCTTATCAACATTGATGCTTGTCTGAGTGAACTTTGGAGTACATAGCAGCAGCATAAGTACCTGTCCATCTGATCATTTTGTGCAGTTCTACTGAAATCACCCGATGTAATGATTTGCATGCGAGTTCAGGCTCCAAATTAATCCTTTATGAAATCGGCAAACAGTAGCACAATACCAAATTACCAATACATATGACAGGCACAATAATTAGGATAAAGACCAGTACCAACCCGTGTGAGGTAGCATATCAATTACTATTTCCTTTGACTGGAAGCCGAGATAAGCCAAGCGACTGACAGCAAAGGAAGAAAGCAAGCGGAGATTAGCGACTGACAGGAAAGGACGGAAGCTGTCGAGGCAATGAAGCACCCAAAGTTTTTGTGCAGTTCCACCAAAATCGAGCATCCCTGTTGGCACATATATTGAGAGAGTGAGATTACTGTAATAGTGGGACTAGTTGATGAAACATACACTAACAAATAGAAGCACCCTCATTATCTTAATGGGTAAAGTTAGCATCATAGTAGTCTTGCTTAAAGAGAGGTATTAGTTTATTTAATCAGTGCCAATTAGCTCAACTGAACACTCAAAGCATTGCCATTTATCATAGGTTGCAAAACTTAAAAGTGCAAAGATAAAGGAGTTTCTCATGACAGTAGCACGATACAAATAGAGATGACAACAAATTAATATGGATGAAGGCCTTAGGCCCGTACCAACCTGAGAAAAAAAGCTTATTCATGTAGTCCCATAAGAGATGATAAAGCACTCACTAGAATCACACAATAGTATATATTTTTGTGCACTTCAAATGCATGGTTGAAATCACTCTTGTTTACCAGTGCTGAGATTATATCGAAAGATTATCAAGAACTTCCAGCAGAGTTAAAGCACTGGCTGGGATACAGTTCATTGTATTGTCTTGTGTAGTTCCACTAAAATGTATGATTGACACAACATGATCTCTGTTTGCACAAGTAGGAACAAGGTGAAACCTTCATTAGATTAGTGAGAAAGGATAGGAAGACATTAGCATATTACTCAAATAGTAGCATCAAATTCATGATGGACAATACGCAAAACATTGCCTCGTTGAACCAATGGCAATAAATTGACATGCAAAACAATAGCACTATTATGTCATGACACTAATAATATTCCCCCCTGCTCCACCACATGATTCACCTCCATAGACAAACATTCACACATACATGATTCAGCATAGGGTCCTACTAAAGATTTGTTTAACTCCAACAGGAAAATTAGGCAGTAATAAATTAGTGGTACTTAAGTACTCCTAATTAATTAAGTGAGACACCAGAAGTGGAAGGGCTCCCTGGAGGATCGTCTCACATGTAAGGTAGTCATTGCCGGAGCCCTTGAATAGCATCGACTGAGGCCTCTGGCTTCAGCAAGATCGCCTTGGCACTG
Source organism: Triticum aestivum (assembly GCF_018294505.1). Classification (NCBI taxonomy): domain Eukaryota; kingdom Viridiplantae; phylum Streptophyta; class Magnoliopsida; order Poales; family Poaceae; genus Triticum; species Triticum aestivum. The sequence goes on along the minus strand of NC_057804.1, from coordinate 127,884,045 downwards.
TTTATTCTTCTTCTTCTTCCTCTTCATGCTCTATTTCTCTTTCTCCTCACCAGTTGGTGAAACCAAGTACATGATTGGCCTTCTAATTCAGAATTGGTTTTGTCAGTGAGGGAGTACAAGTGTACTAGTAAAAAACAACATTATTTTCTCATGGCAGTTGGAAAATAGAGATGAACACATGCATTAAATATCATTCTTACCTAAAGGAAGGTTATGGTGCCAATATGGATGATGAGGATTGGAACACAGATCTCCCTTTGTGCAGTTCCACCAAAATGAACCAACTGTTCCATCTGACATTCCAGTTAAACAACACAAAAGTCACTTCTTTTAAGAAGAGTTTTGTGTAGTGCACCAAAAGGTCACAACAGCAACCAGGTGAATTGGATATCCCCATTTGCACAAAAAGGCACAGAGGAAACAATCAGAGTCTCAAACAATTACAGGCAAAAACATTTGGCTAAACTTGCCAGAGTCTCAAACAATTACAGGCAAAAACAGTGGCATGGCTTCATTTTTACCAGGGACATTATATTAAGAACAGCTAAGGCTGCATTCGGTTCACAGGTTTGGTGCAGGATTTTCGTAGGAACACAATTCCTACGGTATTCTTTCCCTTCCAACCATTTGGAACATGGGAAAGGTGAATAGTGTTTCATAGGAAAGCTGGTCTGGTAGTACTGATTCCATCGGATTAGAAACATCCATGCGCTGCTCATTTTTTGGGCGGAAGCCCGAGGCAGGCGCTCGCTGCCATGCGTTAGACAGGTTGCTCTGCTGTGTTTGCCGGAATAAAAAAATCAACCTATGTGTGGTATGTGAGGTGAGGACAAGAGTAGTCACTGTGCAGCTGAATAAACAAATAGCATCTCATACTGCCAAGCATGCTACTCTAAAAAAACAAATCTATACTTTTCGTAGTCCATCCAAACACATTCTCTTGAGAGTTTCCTCCGGTTCGCTGTTCCATAGTTTTATACCTACATTCATTTCCTATTCCTCTATTTTCATCAAGACCTATGTTTTCTGCCCCTTTATTCCGACCGGAACCTAAATATTTGGTATAAGGGCATGGGACAGTGGGTGCACCAGCAGTACAGCACCATGTACGTAAACAGGGGCATAAAGTGGTGATTCATAGTTTGTTGCCCCGAGAAACAAACATCCAAGAAACATATCTGGGTTGGTCCCATGTTTGTTCACTCTAGCCACCTACTCCTATGTGTGGATAGCAAATCTAGTCCTGGTCATACCACTGTGTACAACGTTACCCCTATATTTCCCTTTTCGGCCAAGAGACTGGTTGGATGACCAGTTTGTACTACTTTCATCCCCTTTCCTTCCTGTTTATACCAAGTCCGATGTACATACTAAATTCCCCCACCCCCACTTTATTTCAATGACAAGTATATTCAGACGGAGGGAGTACAAGATTCGACTCCATGAAGTAGCTTTACCTCTAACAATAGAAGAAAAAAAATAGGTGACGTTGGATCATCCGATCGAGAGGGGCTGAGAGGTAGAAAATGATGCACATGCAGCGACGTAGCAAGCTGGGGAAGTAGTGCTAAGGCAGTTTCGAACGAAGATATACCCGAAGGTCGTCGGGATGTGGATAGGTGGGCGGAGGGAGGCCGGATCCGCCCACAGGCAATGACGAAGGGATCGGAGGACCTCCCGTGCCGGCGCTCGGCCAGAGATAACGGTGCGGCCGGCAGTGGGTCTCCTCCCTCGCTGTCGACGACGGCCTAAACGCTGCCCCTGCTCCCCTTCACCGGCGGAGGGGGATACGTCCGGATCTGTAACCAGCGGTGAGGATAGAAAGCCAGTGTTTTTTGAAGGGAGAAAGACAGTGTTACTACCTGTCGGTGTCAAAACCGGCGGATCTCGGGTAGGGGATCCCGAACTGTGCGTCTAGGCGGATGGTAACAGGAGACAAGGGACACGATGTTTTACCCAGGTTCGGGCCCTCTTGATGGAGGTAAACCCTATGTCCTACTTGATTGATATTGATGATGTGGGTATTACAAGAGTAGATCTACCACGAGATCAAGGAGGCTAAACCCTAGAACCTAGCCTATGGTATGATTGTTGGTCGTCCTATGGACTAAAACCATCCGGTTTATATAGACACCGGAGAGGGCTAGGGTTACACAGAGTCGGTTACAATGGTAGGAGATCTACATATCTGTATCGCCAAGCTTGCCTTCCACGCCAAGGAAAGTCCCATCCGGACACGGGACGGAGTCTTCAATCTTGTATCTTCATAGTCTTGGAGTCCGGCCGATGATGATAGTTCGGCTATCCGGACACCCCCTAATCCAGGACTCCCTCAGTAGCCCCTGAACCAGGCTTCAATGACGACGAGTCCGACGCGCATATTGTCTTCGGCATTGCAAGGCGGGTTCCTCCTCCGAATAATTTATAGAAGAATGTGAACACCAGGATAGTGTCCGGCTCTGCAAAATAAATTCCACATTCTAGAGAGAATAATATTTACACAAGTTCAATCTGCTGACGTATTTCGTGGCGTGACGTCACACCACAACCAAGCCTTTACTTGAATCGTTTTTATCATACCACCTCAGCGCGTTTAGCGAAGCGGTTTCCTTGGCATGTCTTGTCGAAGCAGAGATCGTGTTCCCCTTATCCCGGGATTCTCATTAATACGGATGTGGGTAACCCAACCGCGCCTGTTGCCACGCCCCCTCCATCGAAGGCGAGTTCCAAACGGTCACGGGGACGGCTCTTGGTATTCTCCCTCTTTATAATGAGACCAAGGCTCGTTCCTTTTCTTCAATTCTCAATCGAATCTGCCCCTCGCCCCGAGTTCCAACACCCAGGGCTCCAGATTCGGGCACTTCGGACCTTCGACAATGTCCGGCTCTGACCTACAGGGCCGGTGGATGCCCTCCTCCATCACGGAAGAGGACGTGCTAAAGCTGAGAGACGCCAGGTACTTAACCTACGAGATTTCGCATAGGTTGCCTGCCCAAGGGCAAGTCATTCCTACTCCTGAGCCTGGCGAGAGTGCCGTGTTCGTGTCTCACCTTCGTTGGGGTTTAGGCTTCCCGATGGATCCCTTCGTGAGGGGGCTCCTGTTTTACTATGGGCTGGAATTCCACGACTTGGCTCCAGAGTCTATCCTCCACATCTCATCATTTATTGTCGTCTGCGAAGCCTTCCTCCGCACTACCCCTCACTTCGGTTTGTGGCTCAAAACCTTCAATGTGGAGCCGAAGATGATTGAGGGGCGTCAGGTAGAGTGCGGCGGGGCGGTTATAAGCAAGAGGGCCGATGCTCCATGGCCCGAGGGCTCTTTTTAGGAGGAGCTCGGCTTGTGGCAACAGGAGTGGTTCTATATCACCGCTCCCAGGGGCAGCAGGCAGAGGCCGCCGCCCGCCTTTCGCTCGGGCCCTCCACAATGGCTGACGTCGTGGGTCAACAAAGGGTTTGACTGGGGGCTGTCCAAGGACGTACCCCTATTGCAGGGCCGTATTCGAGACCTCCAAGAAAGGGAGATCACTCTGGTCGTAGTGACGCAGGTTATGCTGATTCGGCGTCTTCTGCCCTGCAAGCGTCGCCCCCTCCGGCTGTGGGAATTCAATCCGGAGGGACCACGAGCTCTCCAACACTTCATGGGCACAAAACCCGTGGAGATGTACAAACTATTCTTCGGATCACAAGAAATGTGTCCGGACTTGACCGAGGACGCTGGCCTAAGCTGCAATCGCCCGGATACTCAAGTAAGTAGCCCTGTGTCCGGACATATCATCCATTTATTTATCATGGATTAGCCTTTTAACTGGCTATCCCTTGAACAGGAGTGGATAGCGCAAGAAAAACTGATACGGTGTCCGGCCCCACTCCCTGAGACCACGCCAGATCCCGTGTTAATCAAAATGTTGGAGGTAGCGCCTTCAGAGGAGGGCGAAGGGGGGAACAGGGAAACTACCACCTCTGTTAAGGAGGCTCTCAGTAAGGGGGGAATCAATAATCCCTCCCTCCAGGGGGAGAAGAGGACCGCTTCCGAAAACCCGGAGGCCAAAGCCTCGAAGCGGGGAAAGAAATCTGCACCGGAAGGTCCTGTGCAGGGAGGAGTCCCGGCCGCACAGTCTCCCCAAAGGAATCATCCCTCCAGCGAGCCGTAAGTAGAAAAAAGGGAAGTTTTATAATAAGGGACATCCCTATTTTATTTCTAAGGATAACCGAAGTTTTTACCTTGTAGTTCGGATCTCAGCCCTTCTCAGCAAAGCTCATCCTCGGGGGACCTTCGTCCGGAGGTGATGGAGAGAGAAACGCCTCCATTTGCTGCCCCGTCAGGCGGGGCGGACGACCCTGAGGTGTCGTCACGGAGGGTCTCCCCGAGTCTGGCGGGGCCGGGGAGTTCGGCACCCACTGGAGTACGGCCGGTGGAGCTGCAGGGTTTGCTCGAGAGGGCGTCTCTCTCAGAAGATCACCGCGCATTAATGAGTATGGTGATTGAAAGGATCTCATCCGCTGAGAGCGGGTTGCATGAGGCCGTCGGAAGTTTACTGACGGGGTTTGAGGTACGCAAAAAATGACATACCTTTTGACAGTTTTGCACATAGAGTGCGCCCTGTATAGATAGTAGCCCCTGAGACTCGGTATGTTGTCGAAAGCGATAGCGTGCCGAGGATCATAATCTCAGTTACAAAATGTCTCCTTTCCTATGCAGGTGGCGGAACGTTCAGTGGCCAGCCGGACTGATATAGTTGCCGAGCTGAAGCGGCAACTCGATGTTGCGGATGCGGACATCGCGCTGGTCAATAAACGACTTGACGAGTCGCAAGGTAGGTGGTTTTTTCGCGGTCACCTGGTAAGGGAGCTGATGCCCACTCCTTACAACATGTATGCTTGATGCAGATGGTGCCGCTGCTGTGGAAGACCTTCGGGCGAAGCTTGCTCGAGCCAAGGACCAAGCCAGAAAAAGTGATGCGGCTGCCTCGAAGGCAGCGGAGGAGCTAAAAGCCGAAAAGGCTGCTCACTGCCGAAGCAGGGAGGAAATGGCCGTGAAATTAAAAGATGCTACTGACCTCTATGAGGTTCTTGAAAGAGAACGCCAAGCAGAGCAGGAGGGCCTGAAGAAGGCCACCGCCGAAGCCAAGGATGCCCGTTCTGCAATGTGGGCTATGAAGGAGGAACTGCGTCAGGCCGGAGACATTGCGGCTGGAAAGCCCTTTCTGTTGCATAGGAAGTTCACGGATCCGAAGTATGCTCAGTTGGGCCAGTTGTGGGGTGCGGAGGATCCTTATCTGGATTTGGCGGCGAGTGTGGCGGACGTAGTTGTGCATTTTCGAAGTCAGAAGGATCATGAAATGGAAGAGCTTTTTTGGTCTCAATTCCATAGTCCGGAGCGTCCACTTCCGTTGACCGATCGGTTGGCTGAGTGGGCTGAGATGAATAGATTGTCCGGACTTGCCATGACGGATGTGGTGGCTCATCTGTGGTCGGAAAGGCCCAAGCCGAAGAGTTATTTTGGCTTATTGCAGCAATTCCTTGGGGCGGTGCCGCATATCAAGGCGATGAAGCGGTCGGCATGCATAGAGGGTGCACAGATGGCTCTTGCCCGTGTTAAGACATACTGGGCAGATATGAATGCCACCGATGTTGCGTCCCGGGGTTCGGACGAGAGTCGATTACCCACCGAACACTATTTTGAGGAAGTCCTGCTGGGCGCTCGTTTAATAGAGTCGCAGTGCTCGAAAAATGTCATGTTCAAATGACATGTATGATTTGTGAGATCATATTTATAATGTAACGACTTTTTATACTTATGCGTTCAAGTATTGAAGTATCTCCTGTGCGGTCGTTAATATATATGTATTTATAACCTGAAAGATGGCAGTCTTTGGCTTCAGCCCCCACGCACATGGTGCGGGGGTGTTTGCAAAAAAAGCGCATTTTCACACTTAATCCAATGTCTTGGTCCTTTGAAGGAGGTGATAGCATAGCAAACTAGGCAACCGGACTATAATGCTTTATCACTTTCACTTAGCCATAGGAGCTCGATGGTGGGGCTACTATATAGCCCCTAGAGGCACCGCGCTCTCCGAACTTGGGGCACGTGTGTGCCTGACCGAGAAGCGGTCCTTCGTCAAAGCGGAGGAATTCTAAACATTCCAGTAGTCGATCAAGTGGCTGAACAGTCTCTCGCTATATCATGACAGTCAGTTTTCGGCTTTCTCTACTGAGGTGCTCGCCCGACCGAACCGGGGCACAATCGCAGTAGTTCTCCTGGTGCCGCGTTAGCCGATGGAGCGGAACATAAGGCAGCAAAACACAGGAGCCGGGCAAACCCAACATTTGACCAAAGACATGATTCGGAGCTAATGCATATAAGGCCTAACTCGAGACGCCGAACACTCCCTAAGGTATTCGGACTTTATGATAACGGGCAGAACAATGCCCTAAGCCCCTAGTGTCCAGGTACATGTGAGAACTTCTGACGCGGCCGATGCCAAAACGCCAGCCTCCTCCTCGGTTATGGTAGGAAACCGGGGGATGAGTATCAACAAGAGACAGTAAGAAAGGTTTACGCAGGGTCTTAATCTAAAAAGAATCCTTGCAACGGGTCCCTGCTGCACGTCTGCGCCTGTGTCTCCGTTGTGCTGTATCCTGGACGGGTGTAGCACATGGTTCATCTGTAAAAGAGAAGAACTTAGTTTGGAAAAAATATCATGCAAAAAATGTATTTAAAACAGAGTACGATTTGGAAGATGAATAAGATTGAGCTTTATTGGCTCTTATTGTTTATACGTGCAGCCCCTTGTAAAGAGGTATGCGGCTGGGAAGCCCCTTGTTTATTTATGCCGGACTCGCCTAACCGTGTCCGAGGTCTAAATGACCTGTTTTTTGGGGCTTTGATTAGTAAGGTTGGATTAGTGTGTGGCTGTCAAGGCAGTCTCATGTTTTCCATGGTCGAGGAACACTCGGAGTTACCCTTTAATGAGATTATGCCGCGTGGACCGGGCATTTTGAGTGTAAGAGACGCATAATGCGATATCGCGTTAAAGCGGGCGAAAGCTTCGCGTCCCAGTAGTGCTTGATGGCTACTTTTGAATGGGGCGATATGGAAGATTAGCTTTTCGCGACGGAAGTTGTCGGATGAACCGAACACAACCTTTAGTAGTACAGAGCATGTACAATTGGCATAAAGGCCCGGCGTCACTCCTTTGAAGGAAGTGTTGCTATGGCGAATTTTGGTAGGGTCTATCCCCATTCTGCGGATGGTGTCCTGGTATAGCAGGTTTATATCGCTGCCACCATCCATTAGGACTTGTGTGAATTGTAGTCCGTCGATTATGGGATCCAATACCAAAGCAGTCCCTCCTGCGTTTTGAATGCTTCTGGAGTAATCCTGATAGTCGAAAGTAATTGGGTTTGACATCCAATTTCGGGGCTCCGCTTGGGTGGATCGTGCGGCGCGTGTTTTAGTAGTTGCAGCATTGTTTATCACATGAAGTGAGTTCACTGTTTTGACTTCTAGTGGGAAAGTCTTCTATTTTCCGGCCTGCTGCTTGTGGGATTCGTCATCGTCTTTGCTTGGTGTGTCGAGCCCCATGTGTTCGGCGTTAAGTTGGCCGGACTGCTTGAAGACCCAACAATCTCTATGGGTATGGTTTGCAGGCCTCCCGGGGGTACTGTGGATTTGACATATCATATCCAAGATTTTGTTTAGGTTGGATAGCTCGTCACTGTTGTCCTTAAGGGGCAGTGTTTTGTTATTCGGACGAGAGCTTTTGAACCCGGCGTTGACCGCCGTGCTATTTGGGCCGTTTTCCTTATTCCGGCGCTGATCTTTTCTGCGTCGTGATTTCCCATTTCCATCCCTGACCTCGGATGTACTCGGGTCGCTGGTGCTGCATCTTGCTAGCCAGCTATCTTCCCCCGCGCAAAAGCAGGTCATGAGGCTTGTTAGCGCGGCCATTGTTCTTTGTTTTTCCTGGCCGAGGTGTCTGGCGAGCCATTCATCTCGGACGTTATGTTTAAAGGCTGCTAAGGCTTCGGCGTCCGGACAGTCGACTATTTGGTTCTTTTTGGTGAGGAACCTGTTCCAGAATTTGCGTGCTGACTCCCCGAGTTGTTGAGTTATGTGACTTAAACCGTCTGCATCCGGAGGGCAGACATAAGTTCCCTGAAAATTTGCTCGAAACGCATCCTCAAGCTCTTCCCAACTTCCGATGGTATTTTCTAGGAGGCTTTTGAGCCAATGCCGAGCTGGCCCTTTGAGCTTGAGGGGTAGGTATTTTATGGCATGGAGATCGTCTCCTCTAGCCATATGTATGTGTAGGATATAATCCTCAATCCAGACTCCAGGGTCTGTTGTTCTGTCATATGCCTCTATGTTTACGGGCTTGAATCCCGCTGGAGATTCATGATCCAGTACCTCATCGGTGAAACATAGTGGGTGTGCGGTGCCCCTGTATTTGTGTGTGCCGTTATCTTCAAACACTTGGCGGGTTGTGTTGCTTCCTGGAGCCTTCTTTTTTGTCCCATAGATGGACATGACCGGGCCATCCTTTTTGCGAGGATCCTTATGTGGATCGTGTGCCGGATTGTGTGCGGCGCCGCTTGCCACTCTTAGCCTGTTATCTGGTCATCTATCCGGCCAGCCAGCCTCTTTCTTTTTTGACTGTGGGGGCTCTACGGCCTCCTCGTCAAATTCGGGCAATAGCTTGCGCTTCGGGTAGCTCTTTGCTTGGTGACTATCGCCGTATTTATCTGTGGTCTTGAGTACTTTGCTCCATCTCATTCTGAGTACGTCTTCCGCCGTTTTGAGCTTCCGCTTTTGCATCTTCAAACTTCTTGCAGTGGCGACGAGCCTTCTGTGAAGGTTCTTATGCTCCGGTGATGTGTCCGGCGTGAGATCGTCTGGACTATTGTTTTCGCCGGGAATGGGTTGCTCGTCCAATTCATCCTGTTCAGCTGGTTGCTTGGTGACATGTTCGTTGTCCACTGGTTCGCCCTGCTCTACGGCTGGGTCAGTATGGGTGTCGTTGTTATCGAGGCGGGACTTCGGGAGGCGCTTGCGTTGCCGTTTTGGTTGTTTTTCGGGGGAATTATCCTTCGCCACGTCCCGTTGTTCCTCGTTATCGCTTCCTTTTGGTGTATCCACCATGTATACGTCGTGAGTTGAGGTGGCTTTCCAGTGCCCAGTAGGCACTGGTTCTTGGTCGTCTCCGGCATCGTCGTCCATACCGTCGATGTCTTCGGAGTCGAAGTCTAGCATGTCGGTTAAATCGTTGACAGTGGCTATTAAGTGGGTGGTCGGTGGGTATTGAATTTCTTCGTCGTCCGCATCCCAACCGTCCTGACCGCAGTCCGGCCAGGGCTCTCCTGATAACGAGAGATACTTTAGCGAATTCAGGATGTCGCCAAAAGGTGGGTGTTGAAAGATGTCCGCAGCGGTGAACTCCATGGTCGGCGCCCAATCGGATTCGATTGGAGGGGGCGCGGGAGGTTCGGAGTCCGGCAAGGAGTCCGGCACCTCGGAGTCACGAGCTTCACAAGGGACAAGGTCAGTATTCGGCTTCATCACCATAGAGGTTGCAGCCCCCTAGGCGGTGTCTAGCCACCCGTCCTCGATCTGCGCAGCTGGCTCCGCATTGAGGGTCGGAGCGGACTCGTATGCGGCCTCCCGGGCACTGTCCGGCGGCAGAGCTAAATCATACCCATTGTGACAGTGCGGCGTGCTCGGCTGTGGCTCGAATCCATCGAAGATCAAGTCTCCGCGGATGTCAGCCGTGAAATTCGGACTTCCAGATCTGACCTGACGGCCAGGGGCGTAGCTTTCGATCTGCTCCAGATGGCCAAGCGAGTTGGCCCGCAGTGCAAAGCCGCCGAATACGAAGATCTGTCCGGGGAGAAAAGTCTCACCCTGGACTGCGTTGTTGATGATCAAATGAGCCATCGAGCCTATTGGTGACGACACAGAGGAACTCTCAATGAAAGTACCAATGTCGGTGTCAAAACCGGCGGATCTCGGGTAGGGGGTCCCGAACTGTGCATCTAGGCGGATGGTAACAGGAGACAAGGGACACGATGTTTTACCCAGGTTCAGGCCCTCTTGATGGAGGTAAACCCTACGTCCTGCTTGATTGATATTGATGATGTGGGTATTACAAGAGTAGATCTACCACGAGATCAAGGAGGCTAAACCCTAGAAGCTAGCATATGGTATGATTGTTGGTCGTCCTATGGACTAAAACCGTCCGGTCTATATAGACACAGGAGAGGGCTAGGGTTACACAGAGTCGGTTACAATGGTAGGAGATCTACATATCCGTATCGCCAAGCTTGCCTTCCACGCCAAGGAAAGTCCCATCCGGACACGGGACGAAGTCTTCAATCTTGTATCTTCATAGTCTTGGAGTCCGGTCGATGATGATAGTTCGGCTATCCGGACACCCCCTAATCCAGGACTCCCTCACTACCCCTATCTTGTTTAGATCTGGAGAGGATGAGAGTGTGTGAATAGAGCAGCCCTAGTAAGCAAGCGCGGAGGCTCCGGCCTATATATAAGTAGTGGGGTAGTTTTCCTTTTTCACTCCATCAAAACAATCGTTTAAAATTGTGTACTACTACATGCCAGGTCACAATTTTTTTTAGTTGTTGATTGTTTTTTGAGATAGCTACCCGCTTGTTCCAACTGGTGTTACGGTGTGCCAGGTCGCACTTTGTATCGTTCAAGTCTGGTACTACAAGTCCCTCCATTAAATGAACAACCACCCCCTCGTAAAAATTGTGAACAAGCCCACGGCTAAAATTAGCGGAAACGTGGGTTGCCCCAACATGCATTATTATTTATATTTTCTACTCCCTCCGCCCTAAATATAAGTATTTTTTATTAGCCACACCTAAGACAAGAATTTTTTTTATTAGCAGTGAACCCCACATGTCATAGACACAAAAATTGTGGCAAGATTCCCTTAGGCAAGCCAAAGTGTGTCTAACAATTTGAGCAACTCAGGTTAGGCAAGTGTGGGAAAAATAATGTGGCAACATACGACAAACATAGTCACAATCCAAACAGCCCCGTGATTTTTTGTGACATGCATGAAAATTTGGTTAGTTAAATTTATAGTCAAAATTTGGCAAGGTGCATCAAATCAACACATGCAAGTATCAAAAGGAAAGTCACAACATGCATACATGCGTTGTACTCCCTCCGTTTCCAAATATAAGTCTTTTTAGAGATTGCAACAACTGACTACTCCCTCCGTTCCTAAATGTAAGTATTTTTAGGAATTCCACTACAAACTACATACGGATGTATATAGACATATTTTAGAGTGTAGATTCACTCATTTTGTTTCATATGTAGTTCATAGTGAAATCTCTAAAAAGACTTATATTTTGGAACGGAGGGAGTACATACGAAGCAGAATATGTCTACTCCTACATACGAAGTAGCCCATTTGAAATGTGTAAAAAGACTTTTATCGAGTGTAGTGCTTTGATGTGTCGCGTCAACTCGTACAAGACCGAGAAATTTGATTACTACGATGCCCTCTCCCTCGCGGACTGAGCTCCAGTGCCTTAACTGCACCTGCCTTTGGCTGCATGATAGGTGGGCCAACCACCTGTTGGGCCCACCTGTCATGGACGCAAAGGCAAGAGCAGTAAGTAGAAGCTTTCGCTACACGCTATCCCTCCCGCACGAGGTGGACGGACATGCAGCAGTGGATTCGATACTGTAGAAGTAGGAGTAACATAATTGTTCGTCTTCTCGAAGAGGCAAAGAGCCAAGTGCAAACCGAACGTGGCAGTTGCGAACGCTCGCGTGGTGCGGTTCCTTGGAGTACTAGCCAGGCTCTTGCATGAGACAAAATTGTTATTGTTTAACAATTAAACTCCATTATCCATTGGTTGATACTCATTCTGCATAGGTCCACGTGCTTAGCACCGTTTCCTCCTGGGGTCACCAATGTTTATTTGCTAATTAATAGCATCCATGCAATGAACTAGCCATTGCAAGTCATTAAAAGCATGCACACCTCTCATCTCTTATTGGTTGATACGTATGTCAAGAAACAAGAAACAAGGTAGAAGTTAATGCACCGCGCCTAAGTGTTTTGGGACTATTTGGTTTTCGTAAGATGACTTACACACCTAGACAGAGGGAGTAGTATAGACATGTAAACCGGAAAGGAGTATTTGCCTTTCTAGAGATTTCAACAAGTGACTAGACTTCGGCTCAAAAAAAAACAAGTGACTAGACTACACCGTGTGCAGTACCCCCTCCCTTCCGGTTTATAGGGCTCAAATCTCAAATCTCAAATCTCATGAACCAAGGCATTTTGCTATTGGAGGAACGTATCTCGTACTTTACAAAACTACCCTAATTAAACTCATGCAGTAATTACGTAGTTCTCTCATTTTCCTCTCCGCCTTGGTTGCGGTGCACAATATTGAGCACTCCTATATGACTAGCCGCTCTATCTACATGCGGGACATTTCAAAGCATCCAAGCCCGCGTGCCATCCACCAAATCACAGTGAGGTGCTACAGTCGAGACTCACCTGTCACCCCGGTGTGGCCGTCATGACCTGTCATATCACAAAACCCACACCTTTACCAGCAGTGGTAAGGTAGCCTCCAAGTTGGACTGGACGAAGCAACCATCATTTCATTGGAACACTCGTTCAAGCCCTTTCTTCCCTTTCTTGAAGAAAACCTCACTCCAGGCTACTCACTTATGCCATTTTTCTTCTCTACCGACGAAGGAAAGGTGGGCGAATCAGTTATGCTGCTATATTTTCATTCCAATAATCTTCTTTTTGCGAAGCACCAACCGATTCTCACATCCTATTCTTTTCCAGTTTTCATTGCGATTGTGGTTTCCTTTCGATTGCTTTTTGTTTGTCAGTTCATTGATGGATCCTGGAGCACTAGGCAAAGAGTTGCCGACGGACAACCCACTTGAGACAGCAATCTCCAGGAAGTGAGCACCGACCAATGAGTTGACCATGTTGGCGGGCCAACCCATGGAGACGAAGAACTCCAAGAAACAAGCACTTGCCAAAGAGTTGAGGATGTTGGCGGACGAACTCCTCAAAGAACGTTGGAACAACAGCAAGGTCCCCACCATGCCTACCCCAGGAACTCTGATTGCCACCTATGTGAGGCTCAAGACCGAGTTTGAGGAGATAGTCGCCGTTGAGAAGCAATATTCCCCTGCCAAGGTGATGGCCCCCATCGAGGACGAGGAGATGGCCCCCGGAGGGATGAGATCCCCCGGTGAGCTGCACAAGGTAAAAAATAATGGCTTATTACCATAGTTGTGGTTTTTGATTATTTGCAATGTGCTTGCTTTTTGATTATTTGCAATGTGCTTGCTAATATGTTAGGTTTGTGAAGGTGTCGGTGGTTGTCCTTGATGATTCCGATGTCGTGGCCCGTCCTGTTGGCATCGCCCCGGAGATCGATTCCGATGCCGTTGTCCATCCTGTGGACATCGCCCCAGAGATTGATTCCGATGTCGCGGGCAGTCCTGTGGACATCGCCCCAGAAAATGATTACCATGCCGCTGTCCATGCTGTGGTCATTGCCCGAGAGATCGATGACAGGAAATAGTTGGTCGCGCTAATCCTTCAGGATAGTTTGCATTACCCTGTGTTTAATTACCAGAATGATGCGTGTTATCAAACCATCTTAGGGATAGTGCACTGTCTTGTGTGGGCGGATCTTGCTACTTTTGTTTGATAGTGAATCATGCGAACCCTCTCCGAGTTATGGAAACAGATGTATCCTCACCAGCTTTTGATGTAATATATGGCATGCTTAGATGTAAGTTTGAACTGTTTATCATATCAGTAGGGCTTGTTTGATGATTCTTGGTGTGAGTAGGCTAGCTACTGTGCAAGCTATAGTACTTGCAAAACACTCACCAAAGAGAAACGTTGGGGCTGATGAGCTCGTGGTACGCTTATACTTATCCCTCGTCGATCGACCAATAGCCCTAGATCCTAAAATTGTAGGCTTAGTGATCGATCAGACAATAGTCGACATACATTCAGGCCTCATTTGGTTCATAGGGTAGGAAAATCGTAGCAAAAGTACAGAGAACGTGCAACACAAAATCATAGCAGTGCAGAGACGTACTCCCTCCATTCCAAAATAGATGACCTAGGTGGGCTAGTTTGGCCTAGTGGGTTTTAGTGATATGACGTGGTACAATGCCGTCCAGTCTTCGCGTGTGGTAGCAGTATTGCGGGTACAGTAAGTTTTCTTGAAGAAGCAGAATTCAACGAAGTCATGATGGTTCCTTCGTCCGAACAACTTACAGTGGGAAAGGTTGGGCCTGCGATACGACCGGGGTAGACCAGGATAATTTTGTGCATGGCAGGTGGACCAGGATGGTCGATGTCCCACATGTCGGCGAATGAAAGTATTCTTTCCGATACAGAGGACGAGCAACGAGTATTCATTGTTTATTTTTGATGAAAGCAATTGTCTCCACTGTTACTCCTTGACTTTGTCAATGCCTCTCTCTCCTCCACATAAGTGGGGACTACTTGCTATGCATGCAGCGGGCAGCTGGCGTCTTGAGGGGCCAGGGCGATGAGAGCGGGCTCCGGAAGCGGTCCAGACTCCAGCATGGCCCACCTCACATTATCACCATATATTTCTTGGAGTCCATGCGCGGCGGGCGGGCGATCTCTTCTCCCTCCCCCGTTTCTCTCTTCTCAGCCGACGCCCGCCGAGCGATTAGATTTTGACTATCGATGGTTTATTCAATTACGGTCCCACATGTAAGTGAAATTGCAAGACAACGCGTGTCCCCTCTGGTGAGCGGAGTGCGAGCTGGACTGTCGGGGTTGTGACGCGTACGAGTCGTAAGTGTGCCGCCTTTTCCTTTAGAACTTACGAAGCGTAACATTTTCGCGCGATCGATCGATAGAAATCCAGAACAAAATGACGAGGGCGGTGCTTTCCCGCTCGTTAGGCGGGCTAGTTCGAGTGATATGACATGCTACAGTGCCGTCCACTTGCTCCATTTTATGTAAGCAAGAGTTTACACTCTTATGCGGGAGGAGTGCGAAACACCGGGATCTGATTTTGATCGAGGGATAACTGTTCCCTGCCAAATAATGGAGGATTGTTAGCGATTATAGCATGGTAGTTAGGGCATCTCCAGCGCTGGCCCACAAATTTACACCAGCATCTATCCGAGGACACTGATGGATGCCATCTGATGCTGCCCGCATACCTTTCGACAACTATATGAACTAACCGGATGAAATTCATGCAAACAAAGCAAATTTCAAATTAACCGGATGAAATTCATTACATTTCGAAAACTTTTCCTACAAACTGGACGAAATTCATTACATATTTCGCACAAAACGTACTAAACCTACTGTAAACCTAATCTAAACGATCGCCGGCGCCCGACCAGCATGTCCGGCCATGAACCCGAGAAAGTCGGCCATTGCCTTTGCATCCTCCTCATCCACCTCGATAACCTCCTCCTCCGGCCGGAGCACAAGGTTATGAAGATTTCTGCCTCCACGTCGCTGTCAAGCGGCTAATCAGCCGCCGATGTTTACCCCACCAAGCTTGGCGTCGACTGAGTGGAGTAGCGGTGGCCTTCTCGGGACCAGAGCGGTGGCGACCTACCATGTACTACTCTTCCTCGCTGCCGGCTGCGCACGCGCATACGCGCCGACTTCGTGGTCGTGGTGGCGGAGGGCGGCCCGGGGGGTGCCGGCGATCTCCTTTGTTTGCTCCTGCGACAGTACGTCAAAGAGAGCTTTGGAGCGCGCCCGGAGCGGAGCCGCTGATGTCCCTCGTCTGCTCCTGCGATAGTACGTCCAAGAGAGCTTCGGAGCGCTAGGAGGCCATGGTTGAAGTGGTGCCGACAGAAGGAAGGGACCGGAGGAGAATAAGTGTGGGTCTTTGGCTATGGCTAGGAGCTGGGGCTCAAGTTAATATAGCAGGCGAATGGCAATGAGCTGCGGCAGACGGATGGACAACTGGCGCCGGAGTAGGTTCGTCGGGCGTGAATGCGGACGCTGCTTCAGTGATTTAACTACTAATGTGTTTGGGTTACTGACATGTGGGCCCAACAGGCATCTGGCCCGCATGTCAGTGACACACCAATTGCACCTGCAGTTAAGTCCGGTCAATGCAGCATTGACATTCTGGAGAGACGGTGACCGTTTCAGGCGGGAAGCGCGTGCTAGCGATGGAAGGGGTTTCGGTGTGCAGTGGCACTAAGATCGGTCGCTCACGATAGTACATACTCTGTACCATACTACCATAGTACCCTATCTAGCTTAGGTTGTTTTATAGATTATCGTTGTGATGGACGATATACATGAGCAAGGCGGTCCGAGTATGACCGTTGGTGTTGAGCCAGGTGAATACATGCTCGGCGTTCACGTAGGCCTCCATCAAACATCTAAACAGTAATGTTAGGCACCGCCGGGGCGCGCAGGTGATGGGCTCGCTGTTTGCGTTGCACCATGAGCAGGACTTTGATTTAGAGGGCGACATGCATGCATTAACATGCTTTGACAGCGTGAGCGTGAGTGTCTGACGCGGAGTATTTCATTTTCATTTGGCTGACGAGGGTGCGTTGCAGCGATGAGTCCGTGGTTTGATTCCCCACATACGCATAATTTTGGTTTTTTACAGTATTTTTTCTCCATTCACAGGTAGGCCCGCGTAGATAGATAAAGAACACGAGCTGATGAGGCGCATGCGGACTGTTTGACTGGTCAACCATACAAATACGGAGCTATACGCTGAGCCAGTGATACGTCTCCAACGTATCTATAATTTTTGATTGATCCATGCTACTTTATCTACTGTTTTAGGCAATACTGGGCTTTATTATCCACTTTTATATTATTTTTGGGACTAACCTATTAACCGGAGGCCCAGCCCAAATTTGCTGTTTTATGCCTATTTCAGTGTTTCGAGGAAAAGGAATATCAGACGGAGTCAAAACGGAACGAAATCAACTGGAGAAGTTATTTTTGGAAGGAAACCCACCTGATGGACTTGGACCCCATGTCAGAAGATACGGGAGGTGCTCACGAGGGTGGGGGCGCACCCTCCCCCCTGGGCGCACCCCCTGCCTCGTGGGGCCCCCGTAGCTCCACCGACGTTCTCCCTGCACCCATATATATCTACGTACCCTAAAACTTCTAGAACAGAAGATAGATTGGGAGTTCCACCGTCGCAAGCCTCTGTAGCCTCCAAAAACCAATCGGGACCCTGTTCCGGCACCCTGCCGGAGGGGGATCCCATCACCGGAGGCCATCTTCATCATCCCGGCGCTATCCATGACGAGGAGGGAGTAGTTCACCCTCGGGGCTGAGGGTATGTACCAGTAGCTATGTGTTTGATCTCTCCCTCTCTCGTGTTCTCTCTCGTGTTCCTCTATGGCACGATCTTGATGTATCCCGAGCTTTGCTATTGTAGTTGGATCTTATGATGTTTCTCCCCCTCTACTCTCTTGTGATGAATTGAGTTTCCCCTTTGAAGTTATTTTATCGGATTGAGTCTTTTATGAACACTTGATGTATGTCTTGCGTGGGATAACCGTGGTGACAATGGGTTATTCTATTGATCCACTTGATGTATGTTTTGGTTATCAACTTGCGGGTTTCGTGACACTTGGGAACCTATGCATAGGGGTTGGCACACGTTCTTGACTCTCCGGTAGTAGCTTTGGGGCACTCTTTGAAGTACTTTTATGTTGGTTGGATGAATCTGAGATTGTGTGATGCATATCGTATAATCATGCCCATGGATACTTCAGGTGACAATGGAGTATCTAGGTGACATTAGGGTTTTGGTTGATTTGTATCTTAAGGTGTTATTCTAGTACGAACTCTTTTATAGATCGATCCGAAAGAATAACTTTGTGGTGGTTTCGTACCTGACCATAATCTCTATGTTTGTTCTCCGCTATTAGTGGCTTTGGAGTGACTCTTTGTCGCATGTTGAGGGCTTGTCATATGTTCTATCTATGTTATTATTGTTGAGAGAACTTACACTAGTGAAAGTATGAACCCTAGGCCTTGTTTCCTATCATTGCAATACCGTTTACGCTCACTTTTACCGCTCGTTACCTTGCTGTTTTTATTATTTCAGATTACAAAAACCTTTATCTACTATCTATTTTGCACTTGTATCTTCATCTCTTCGCCGAACTAGTGCACCTATACAATTTACCATTGTAATGGGTGTGTTGGGGACACAAGAGACTCTTTGTTATTTGGTTGCAGGGTTGTTTGAGAGAGACCATCTTCATCCTAAGCCTCCTATGGATTGATAAACCTTAGGTCATCCACTTGATGGAAATTTGCTACTGTCCTACAAACCTGTGCACTTGCAGGCCCAATAACGTCTACAAGAAGAAGGTTGTGTAGTAGACATCAAGCTCTTTTCTGGCGCCGTTGCCGGGGAGGCTAGGTAAGTGAAGGTATATCTTTAGATCTTGCAATTGAATCTTTCTGTTTCTTGTTTTAGCACTAGTTTATTTTATAAAAGAAAACTACAAAAAAATGGAGTTGAGTTTGTCTCATACACTTCACCTTTTTAATATCTTTCGTGAGTATGATGGAAAGGATAATTGTGCTCAAGTACTAGAAGAAGAAATCTATAGAATGTTTTGATATGATGAGCATGATTGCAATGTTGTTAGTATGAATTTCTTGAATATCCATGATGCTAATGATATGCAAAGCCACAAGCTTGGGGAAGCTATGTTTGATGGAGATGATATTTTTTGTCCCCCAAGCTTTGATGAGCAAATTTACTATGATGAAAGCATGCCTCCTATCTATGATGATTATTGTGATGATACATATGCTATAAAGAAAAAAAAATTATGTGGAGAGTAGTAAATTTTCTATGCTTGTAGATCATGAAAATAATGCTTTAGGTGCTGGTTATATTGTTGAATTCATTCATGATGCTACTGAAAATTATTACGAGGGAGGAACATATGCTTGTAGGAATTGCAATAATGTCAAGTTTCCTCTCTATGTGCTTAAAATCTTGAAGCTATGCTTGTTTTACCTTCCTATGCTAGTTGATTATTGTTCCCACAAGTTGTTTGCTCACAAAATCCCTATGCATAGTAAGTGGGTTAGACTTAAATGTGCTAGTCATATGCTTCATGATGCTCCCGTTATGTTTCAATTCTTATCTTTTATGTGAGCATCATTGCCATCATCATGCCTAGCTAAAAGGCATTAAAGAAAAGCGCTTGTTGGGAGACAACCCAATATTTACCCTTACTGTTTTTGTGTGTCCACATGATTATGCTACTGTAGTAATCATGTTTTATAGCTTTTTGTTTCAATAAAGTACCAAGTAGAACCTTTGGAAAGACTTGGGTGAAGTATATATGATCTTGCTGTGAAAAACAGAAACTTTAGCGCTCATGATATTAGCTGCCATTTTTTACTGGAGAGTGATTTTAGGTTGATTCTTTTTGAAGATGATTAATAAACAAATTGCTCAGGTCCAGAAATTTATTTCATAATTTTTGGGGTTCCATAAGTATACGTTTTATACAGATTACTACAGACTGTTCTGTTTTTGACAGATTCTGTTTTCTATGTGTTGTTTGTTCATTTTGATGAATCTATGAGTAGTATCGGAGGGTATGAACCATAGAGAAGTTATAATACAGTATATATTACACCATTATGAATTTATAATGAGTTCATTACAGTACCTAAGTGGTGGTTTTATTTTCTTATACTAACGGAGCTTACGAGTTTTGTTTTGAGTTTTGTGTGGTTGAAGTTTTCAAGTTTTGGGTAAGGATTCGATGGACTATGGAATAAGGAGTGGCAATAGCCTAATCTTGGGGATGCCCGAGGCACCCCAAGGGAATATTCAAGGACAACCAAGCAACTAAGCTTGGGGATGCCCCGGAAGGCATCCCCTCTTTCGTCTTCGTTCATCGGTAACTTTACTTGGAGCTATATTTTTATTCACCACATGATATGTGTTTTGCTTGGAGCGTCATTTTATTTTGTTAGTGTTTGTTTGCTGTTAGTTAGAATAATGTTTTGCATCTTTAGTTTCAATAAAAAAATCAAGGATAGCCTTTGCCATACTTATTTTGCTAGTTTGCATGTTGCTGTTTGAAAACAGAAAGTTTACCGCTGTTGCAAAAATTCCCTAGAAAAGTCAGAGAATGGTATAACGTTGAATATTTTTGCATATTGAGATCTGATAAATTTATTACAGTGGGAACTTTAGTTCATAATTTTTCGAGTTAGGGAAGTATTGATACTCTTGCATTCTTTACAGACTCTACTGTTTTGGCAGATTGCTGTTATGGTTGCATTGTTTGCATATGTTTGCTTGTTTAATGATTCTATTTGAGGATAGGAGTATTAAATATGCAGAGGCATTTAGTATTAAATGTTGAATAATAATTTAAGTGATTTTTTACAGTAGAAAATGATAAGGTTTTGCATTGGTATATACTAACCTATCTCACGAGTTCTTGTTGAGTTTGTTGTGAATGAAGCTTTTGATAAAAAGAGAAAGCATGATATGAGAGGAATTAAGGAGACACAAAAGTTCAAGATTGGGGATGCCCAAGGAACCCCAAGATAATATTTCAAGAAGTCTCAAGTATCTAAGCTTGGGGATGCCCCGGTAGGCATCCCACCTTTCTTCTTCAACAACTATCGGTTAGTATCGGTTGAGCCTAAGTTTTTGCTTCTTCACATGAGTTGTGCTATCCTTGCATTGTTGTTTTATTTAGCTTTGCTTGCTGTTTGAATAAAGTATCAAGATCTGAAATTCTTTAATTAGAGAGAGCCTTACACAAATTGTAATTTGCTAGAATACTCTATGTGCTTCACTTATATCTTTTGAGCTTGATAGTTTTGCTCATAGTGCTTCACTTATATCTTTTGAGCATGATAATTTTTGCTCTAGTACTTCACCTATATCTTTTAGAGCACAATGGTGGTTTTATTTTGAAGAAATATATGAACTCTCATGCTTCACTTAGATTATTTTGAGAGTCATTAATATCATGGTAATTTGCTTAATGTTAATATACTTGGTGTTCAAGATATGTGAACCTTTCTTTTGAGTGAATGTAATACTAAGATAAGTTTGATGCTTGATAATTGTTTTGAGATATGGAGGTGATATAACAAAGTAGTGCTAGTTGGGTGATTATGAATTTGAGAAATACTTGTGTTGAAGTTTGCAAGTCCTGTAGCATGCACGTATGGTTAAAGTTGTGTAACAAATTTGAAACATGAAGTGTACCTGGCTTGTGCATCCTTATGAGTGGCGGTCGGGGACGAGCGATGGTCTTTTCCTACCAATCTATCCCCCTAGGAGCATGCGCGTAGTACTTGATTTTTGATGACTTCTAAATTTTTGCAATAAGTATATGAGTTCTTTTGACTAATGTTGAGTCCATGGATTATACACACTCTTACCTTTCCTCCATTGCTAGCCTCTTCGGTACCGTGCATTGCCCTTTCTCACCTTGAGAGTTGGTGCAAACTTCGCCGGTGCATCCAAACCTCGTGATACGATACACTCTATCACACATAAACCTCCTTATATCTTCCTCAAAACAGCCACCGTACCTACCTATTATGGCATTTCCATAGCCATTCCGAGATATTATTGCCATGCAACTTCCATCATCATCGTGACATACATTACTTTTGTCATATTGCCATTGCATGATCATGTAGTTGACATCGTATTTGTGGCAAAGCCACCATGCATTATTTTTCATACATGTCACTGTTGATTCATTGCACCATCCCGGTACACCGCCGGAGGCATTCATATAGAGTCATACCTTGTTCTAGTTTCGAGTTGTAATCCTCATGTTGTAACCAATAGAAGTGTGACGATCATCATTATTAGAGCATTGCCCAAAAAAGGCCAAAATAAACAAAAGGCCAAAAAAAGAAAAGAAAAGGGCAATGCTACTATCTCTTTTTCCACACTTGTGCTTCAAAGTTAGCACCTTGTTCTTCATGTAGTGAGTCTCATATATTGTGCTTCAAAGTAGCACCTTGTTTTTCATGTAGTGAGTCTCATAAGTTGTCTTTTTTTATACTAGTGGGAATTTTTCATTATAGAACTTGGTTTGTATATTCCTACGATGGGCTTCCTAAAATGCCCTAGGTCTTCATGAGCAAGCAAGTTGGATGCACACCCACTAGTTTTCTTTTGTTGAGCATTCATAGCTCTAGTGCATCCGTTGCATGGCAATCCCTACTCCTCATGTTGACATCAATTGATGGGCATCTCCATAGCCCGTTGATTATCCTCGTCAATGTGAGACTTTCTCCTTTTTTGTCTTCTCCACACAATCCCCATCATCATATTCTATTCCACCCATAGTGCTATATCCATGGCTCACGCTCATGTATTGCGTGAAGGTTGAAAAAGTTTGAGATTATTTAAGTATGAAACAATTGCTTGGCTTGTCATCGGGGGTATAGAAGTTGGGAACATCTTTGTGTGACGAAAATGAAGCATAGCCTAACTATATGATTTTGTAGGGATGCACTTTCTTTTGCCATGTTATTTTGAGAAGACATGATTGCTTTGATTAGTATGCTTGAAGTATTATTATTTTTGTGTCAATATGAACTTTTGTCTTGAATCTTTCGGATCTGAATATTCATATCACAATTGAGAAGATTTACATTGAAATTATGCCAAAGTATCACTCCGCATCAAAAATTCATTTTTATCATTTACCTACTCGAGGACGAGCAGGAATTAAGCTTGAGGATGCTTGATACGTATCCAACGTATCTATAATTTTTGATTGCTCCATGCTACTTTATCTACTGTTTTAGGCAATATTGGGCTTTATTATCCACTTTTATATTATTTTTGGGACTAACCTATTAACCGGAGGCCCAGCCCAGATTTGTTGTTTTATGCCTATTTCAGTGTTTCGAGGAAAAGGAATATCAGACGGAGTCAAAACGGAACGAAATCAACTGGAGAAGTTATTTTTGGAAGGAAACCCACCTGATGGAGTTGGACCCCACGTCAGAAGATATGGGAGGTGCTCACGAGGGTGGGGCGCGCGCCCTCCCCCCTGGGCGCGCCCCCTGCCTCGTGGGGCCCCCGTAGCTCCACCGACGTTCTCCCTGCACCCATATATATCTACATACCCTAAAACTTCCAGAACAGAAGATAGATCAGGAGTTCCGCCGCCGCAAGCCTCTGTAGCCACCAAAAACCAATCGGGACCCTATTCCGGCACCCTGCCGGAGGGGGATCCCATCACCGGAGGCCATCTTCATCATCCCGGTGCTATCCATGACAAGGAGGGAGTAGTTCACCCTCGGGGCTGAGGGTATGTACCAGTAGCTATGTGTTTGATCTCTCTCTCTCGTGTTCTCTCTCGTGTTCCTCTATGGCACGATCTTGATGTATCCCGAGCTTTGCTATTGTAGTTGGATCTTATGATGTTTCTCCCCCTCTACTCTCTTGTGATGAATTGAGTTTCCCCTTTGAAGTTATTTTATCGGATTGAGTCTTTTATGAACACTTGATGTATGTCTTGCGTGGGATAACCGTGGTGACAATGGGTTATTCTATTGATCCACTTGATGTATGTTTTGGTGATCAACTTGCGGGTTTCGTGACACTTGGGAACCTATGCATAGGGGTTGGCACACGTTCTTGACTCTCCGGTAGTAGCTTTGGGGCACTCTTTGAAGTACTTATATGTTGGTTGGATGAATCTGAGATTGTGTGATGCATATCGTATAATCATGCCCACAGATACTTGAGGTGACAATGGAGTATCTAGGTGACATTAGGGTTTTGGTTGGTTTGTATCTTAAGGTGTTATTCTAGTACGAACTCTTTTATAGATCGATCCGAAAGAATAACTTTGTGGTGGTTTCGTACGCGACCATAATCTCCACATTTGTTCTCCGCTATTAGTGGCTTTGGAGTGACTCTTTGTTGCATGTTGAGGGCTTGTCATATGTTCTATCTATGTTATTATTGTCGAGAGAACTTACACTAGTGAAAGTATGAACCCTAGGCCTTGTTTCCTATCATTGCAATACCATTTACGCTCACTTTTACCGCTCGTTACCTTGCTGTTTTTATTATTTTAGATTACAAAAACCTTTATCTACTATCTAGTTTGCACTTGTATCTTCATCTCTTCGCGAACTAGTGCACCTATATAATTTACCATTGTATTGGGTGTGTTGGGGACACAAGAGACTCTTTGTTATTTGGTTGCAGGGTTGTTTGAGAGAGACCATCTTCATCCTACGCCTCCTACGGATTGATAAACCTTAGGTCATCCACTTGAGGGAAATTTGCTACTGTCCTACAAACCTGTGCACTTGCAGGCCCAACAACGTCTACAAGAAGAAGGTTGTGTAGTAGACATCAGCCAGCGACCGTATAATCACCATATCTCGTATACAATGATCAAAGTGAGCTATCAAGACAAGTTCGATGACCGCCAATGCATTTTACTCGGTAATAAATGACCAGGATTGAAGGGGAATCCTAATTTGCTTCGTCTTTTGTCCTTGAGATCTTGACAAACCAATGCACTATACGGTTGTCCGGCCACTCCACCCCAGAGCTCTCACCAAGCGTCATTCATGCCACCGCGCTGCACACTAACCGGTAAGGCAGCGATGGCATCCCATCGCGCCGAGTTCCTCGCCGCCCACGAACGCACACAAAATGGTAGGGAAGCGATGGCATCCCGCCGTGCCGAGTTCATCGCCGCTCACGACCTCACAACTATGTGGGAGGAATTTGAAGATGCCAAGGACGAATGAGGGGTAGAGCAAGAGGCAGCCAAATCCGCACAGAGGGAGCGGAAAAGTCAGAAAGCACTCAAGAAAAGAGAGGCCCATCGCCACAAGAAAGAAAAGGATGCACGCGCTGCTGCGGAGAGGTCTGTAAGTGCATCTAGTGCCCCTTAGTGATTTTGGTGTATTGAAGACTTATAGGTTAAGGGACTAATGTGTTTGTGAGTGTACACAGGTCTATAAGTCTATGAGGAGTTTGATACTTACAGAGAAAGTCGACCCCTAAAAATGAAGTTCTTCAACTGAAGACTTTGATATTCTGAAGACTTTCTGAAGACTTTGAAAGTGAAGAAATTGGTGTGACCTTGAAGACTTGGTATTCATTTGTGGAACATGAAGCGTGAAGACTTTTGTTTTCGTAGTTTCATTTTCTTCTTCTTGAGTCATAGGAAACACCGTACTGTTAAAGGGGGTCGAGGAAATACTAAGGAAAAATTTCCATGTGATGCTCAACTCAAAATCCTACACCTACCAATCCCTTTGAGTGAAGCCTTTGGAAATCTCATACAGTTCAGTCACTTTCTTCAGTGACAGAGACGAAGTTCTTCTGGTCGTTGATGAATTTGTTCTGACTGAGGAGTTAGGAATTCGCCAGTGCGAATTACCTACACAGTGAGGAACATGATAGCCCTGAGGAATTTGAGAGTTAAATTTCCGACCGTTGCTGTGCTGCGTGCCAGCTGTCCCAAAATATCTTATCCACCTAACGGTCATATCATTGAGGGGCATTTATGTCTTATCATGTTGGGCTGCTCCCTAGGCTATAAATAGCCGCCCCCTACAACCACTAGCTGGTTGGCTGCTCCGAGAGAACTTGACACTAGTCATTTGAGAGCAACCCATCCTCCGAGGACTTTGAGCGAAAATCATCGAGTGAGGAAAACCCAAAACCAAACCCCTACAAACCCAAAGTGATTGATCATCACTGAAGAAATTGATCCTGCGTGGATCCAACGCTTGTTACCTTTGAAGACTGTGCTTCTTCCAGACGGTTAGGCGTCAAGGTCTAGAGCATCCAAGAGGAATTGTGGATCGCCGAGTGACCAAGTCTGTGAAGGTTTGGAAGTCGCCTGAAGACTTACCACGAGTGATTGGACGAGGTCTGCGTGACCTTAGTTCAAGGAGAATACGGTGAGGACTGGGTATCCTGAGCTGCGTGCTCAGCGACTGGGTGTCCGGGACTGTGTGTCCTCGAGTTTAAATACTCAGCCGCTCCAACCAGACGTACAACTGAGACAACAGTTGGAACTGGTCTACCAAATCATTGTCTTCACCAACCTACCGGTTCTATTTCCTCAACCCTTTCATTTCCTCATTACTGTGTTGAGTGTTTGTTCATATCTGTGTTTGAAGACTTTGACTGAAGACTTTCTCAATTTCCTCAGTTCAATTTCTTCAGTCTGTTTGTCTTCATCTTGTGTTATCCTGTGATTACGCTTTCTGTACTATGTGCTAGTCTTCATTTCATCATGATGACCATGCTTGTATTCTGTTATGCTTACTTCTGAGTACTTATTCCGCTGCTAATAGTTCTTCGCTAAGGAATTTACTCACCGGCAAATTCCTCAGTGAAGAATTCATAAAAATCGCCTATTCACCCCCCTCTAGTTGACATAACGCACTTTCAATTGGTATCAGAGCAAGGTACTCCCTTGTTCTGTGTGATTTTGGTTTAACCGCCTGGAGTTTTAGTTATGTCGACCGCAGGTATGATCAAGGTCTCGGCTGGGTGTCCTACCTTTGATGGGACGGACTACCCCTACTGGAAAAACAAGATGCGAATGCATCTCGAGACAATTGACAACGATCTCTGGTATGTTGTGGAAAATGGTGTTCCCTTTGTCTCACCCTCACTAAACGCTACTGATGTGAAGAGATTCAAGCAACTCGATTCTCAAGCGAAGAATATCATATGTGGCCATCTAAGTAAAGGACAGTATGGAAGAGTGAGTGCTTTGGAAACTGCTAAGCTTATCTGGGATAGGCTGTCCAAAGTAAATGAAGGAGTCTCAACTCAGCGTGACTCTCGAGTTGATGTTCTTCGGAATCTCTTCAACCGCTTCAAAAGACTCGACAACGAAAATGTCCAACAAACCTTTGATCGCCTCACTGACATCTCAAATGAGCTTCAAGCCCTCGGTGCCACTGACATCACTGACCATGAGGTGGTGAAGAAACTGTTGAGATCGCTTGATTCCTCATTTGATACTCTGGGTCTGATGATACAAGAACGGGCTGACTACAAGTCTCTTGATCCTGCCGATATCCTCGAAAGGCTAAATACTCACGAGTTCCAGCTTGCTGAAAAGAGAGATCTCTATGGTTCGAGCTATGGCAAACCACGTGCCCTGAAGGCCAAGGTTGTGTCTGAGTCTGAATGTGAGGATTCTGGTAGTAGCCTTGGTGATCCTGAAGAATTAAGCCAGGAGCTAGCACTGCTCGTGAAGAAATTCCAGAAGTTCTCAAGACGTGGTCGCTTTGGAAAATCCTCAAGAAGCAGTGATTCCTCATCAAGTGACTATAAGAGAAGGCTGTGCCACAAATGCAAGAAACCTGGTCATTATATTCAAGATTGTCCTCAGTGGGAAAAGGAATTGAAGAAGAAGAAATACAAGGATTACAGTTCTGATGATGCGAGAGAAGAAGAAGAAATCGTCAAAATCTTCATCATCAAAATCCTCGAAGTCTTCATCTCACAAGAAGAGCAGCTCCAAGAAGGCTCGGGCATTCATTGGCAAGGAAATGGACTCTGAAGCTGAATCTGAGGAAAATGAGGAAGAGGAGGCGTCCGAAGAATCCGAATCTGGTGTGGCGAGTCTGGCCTTCGCTACTGCTTTCGTTAGCAAGTCCATCTTCAACACTGAAGAAACTGACCCCACCGACAAGCTTGATGAAGATAATGATGACTACGCTCCCACCTATTGCTTCATGGCAAAAGGTGCAAAGGTACTCAAATACACCTCCTCTGAATCTAGTGAAAATGAATCTGATGAGAATCTCAAGCCCAGCTACTCTAAACTTGCAAAGATTGCTGTAAAACAACAAAGGGCTTTTGAAAAGGTTCAAAACATGCTAGACAGAAGTGATGATATGTTAGGTGAAGAAATGGATCGCACTAAAGCCCTGACTGAAAATCTTCAGAGACTTCAGTCTAGGTTTGATAACCTTCAAAGTCATCATAACACTCTCTTATCTGATCATGAGAAACTTTCTTATGAATTTCTTCAAAGAAAGCAAGATCTTGAGAAGCTAAGAGTGAGTTATGAAGATCTTCGGAAGGAGCCTGATTCATTACTTGCTCAACAAATCAGCACTTCTCAGGAAGAATTTGTTCCTCCATGCTTAAAGTGCATTGAATGTGAATCTACTAATTCTTCACCTGAATGTTCAAATGCTTCAACTGTTACAAATTCTTCACCGGCCTCTGCTATCACTAATTCCTCATCTGAGGACATTGCTAGTATCACTGACGATGCAGGGCTGAAGGAGTTGTACATGACAGGCATGTACAAAAGCCTCAAAGGGCATCAGATTCTTTGTGATGTGCTCAAAAAGGAGATCCTCAACAGAAACCCTAGGAAAGAGGGTATTGCCTTTGAGAGGAAGCTTAATGCTGATGGAACATATTGGAAGCCTGAGCAGTACCCCAAAACCTCATGGGTTGCCGCAAAGGGACCTCCAGTTGATCCATCCAAGTTATCTGGCTTTTCATGTGAATCTCCTCATTCTTCTGATGAGTCATTTGACTCCAACTATAAACTGTTCAAAAATCAGAATGGTGAAGTATTTGCTAGATATGTTGGGACTAACTGCAGGAACGGTTCCCCTATGAAGAAAATCTGGGTTCCCAAAAGTTATGTTGAAAGTCTTCAGGTGAATGTCCTCATGACACCACCTGTGAAGAATAGGAACCCCAGAACAAACTCTTCATATGGACCTAATTCTTCATATGGATCCAAGTCCTCATATGGACCAAATTCCTCACGGGGATCAAATTCCTCAAATGGATCAAAGTCTTCATATGATTATCATCGTGCTAACAACTCTGTTTCGCAGGGTAGAGCTAAGGGCTACGAATATGCACATTATTCTTCAAATCATTATGTTCATAAGTCCTCGAAGAATTTCTCTGCTTATTCATATGCTTACCCTAACCCCTCTTATGTGAAGCGAAATGGTTTGGCTTCTATGCCACCATTCTCGTATGATGCTCGCAGAATGATGAACTCTTTGCCACCCCTTCAGATGTGGGTGGTGAAGAAAAAGAACTAATCTCTTATGCAGGGTCAGGTCTCCAGACGTGCCTTAACGTCTGAAGAATTTGCTGGGGACCTGACAAATTGCCTGAAAGGACGCAGGCTAACCATGATGAAATGAACTTTCATTTCACACGTCCTCATACTGCTATATATGTTTACCGCTTGATGAAATTCATCTGATGAACTTGATATCATATTCTTCACTGATGGAGCATCTGAGATTGTAAGTTACACTAATTCATCTGCAGGATGATCAACCCAAAACCACTGAATGGGTCCTCGATAGTGGATGTACAAATCACATGACTGGTGACAAGAATCTTTTGATGGATGCTCCCTTATCGCCGTCACATCTGAAGCATATCATCTTTGCTGACAAAGGCAAAAGTCAGGTATTGGGTCTTGGTAAGGTTGCGATCTCTAAGGATAAACCCATGGACAAAGTCATGCTTGTTGAATCCTTAGGATACAACCTCATGTCAGTCTTGATGCTTTGTGATCTTGATATGGTTGTTGTCTTTGGCAAGTATCGCTGTGTTGTGATTATGGAAGCTAACAATTCCAAAGTCTTCGAAGGCTTTAGGAGAGGAGATTTGTATATTGTTGATTTGTCTACAGGACCACAACCAGCCGTGTGTCTACTTGCAAAAGCTTCAGAAGGCTGGCTATGGCATCGACGACTTGGTCACGCAGGCATGAGGAATTTGCACACGCTTGCAAAGAAGAAGCATGTCATTGGCATTGAGAATGTCAAATTCCTCAAGGATCACTTATTCGGAGCCTGTGAAGCTAGAAAAATGACCAAGGCCAAGCATCCTGCGAAGACTATCATGACCACTACTCGTCCATTCGAATTGCTTCACATGGACCTCTTCGGACCTAATCATTACTCATCAGTCACTAATGATGCATCGCTATATGGTTTTGTCATTGTCGATGATTACTGTCGATATACATGGGTACACATTGTTACTTACAAACATGAAGTGCAGGAAGTCTTCAAACGATTTTCCTCGAGGGCTTCAACCAACTTTGGTGTGAAGATCAAGCACATCAGAAGTGACAATGGAACTGAGTTCAAGAATTCTGGTCTTGATGACTATCTTGATGAACTTGGTATTACTCATGAGTTATCTGCTCCCTATACTCCTCAGCAAAATGGCGTCGTGGAGCGCAAGAACAGAACTCTTGTTGAGATGGCTCGCACTATGCTTGATGAATACAAAACGCCTCATCGTTTTTGGATTGATGCAATTGATACTGCGTGCCACATCATCAACAGAGTATATCTTCACAAATTCTTCAAGAAGACGGCCTATGAACTCCTCACTGACAAGAAACCCAATGTGAGTTATTTCAAAGTCTTCGGTGCTAAATGTTGGATTAGAGATCCTCACCACAATTCTAAATTTGCACCGAAAGCACATGAAGGTTTTATGCTTGGTTACGGAAAGGACTCGCACACCTACAGAGTCTTCAACATCGCTCTTCACAAGATTGTTGAAACTGTAGATGTGCGGTTCGATGAAACTAATGGCTCGCAAAGAGAGCACCTACCTTCTGTGTTAGATGAACCCGCACCTGAGGATTCTATCAAGTTCAAGGCAACTGAGGATGTCATTCCTACTGAAGAATTTGCTGAAGAATTCATTCCAGCACGCGAAGAATGTCGAGCTGACGCACCTGAAAATAATGCTGAAGACATTGGTGCTGAGGAAAATGATCAAATACCTCGACGACAACCAGCTCATCCGCGCGTTGCAAAAGAAGTACAAGTTGACAAGATCATCGATGACATTGAAGCGCCAGGTCCTCTCACACGCTCAAAAGCTTCACATTTATCTAACTTTTGTGGGCACTATGCTTTTGTCTCTATCACAGAGCCCACTAAGGTAGATGAAGCATTTTTGGAGCCGGAGTGGATTCAGGCTATGCAAGAAGAATTACATCAGTTCGAGCTCAAAAATGTCTGGGAACTGGTCAAACGTCCAGATCCTCGCAAGCATAATATCATTGGCACAAAGTGGATCTACCACAACAAGCAAGATGAAAATGGCCTTGTGGTAAGGAATAAGGCATGACTGGTAGCTCAAGGCTACACACAGGTTGAAGGAATTGATTTCGATGAAACTTTTGCATCTGTTGCTAGACTTGAGGCTATTCGCATATTACTTGCTTATGCTAATCATCATGATATCATCTTATATCAAATGGATGTGAAAAGTGCATTCCTCAATGGTAAGCTTGAGGAAGAAGTATATGTTGCTCAACCCCCAGGTTTTGAAGATCCAAAGAATCCTGACAAAGTCTTCAGACTTAATAAGGCCCTCTATGGCCTCAAGCAAGCCCCTCGGGCATGGTATGATACATTGAAGGAATTCTTCGTGAAGAATGGCTTCACACCCGGTTCACTCGATCCTACTCTCTTTACTAAATCTTATGATGGTGAACTGTTTGTGTGCCAAATATATGTTGATGATATTATCTTTGGCTATACTGACCAACGTTATAGTGATGAATTTGCCTATATGATGAGTGAAGAATATCAAATGTCTATGATGGGAGAGTTGAAATTCTTCTTAGGTCTTCAAATTCGTCAACAGCGCAATGGCATATTCATATCTCAGGAGAAATACCTCAAAGATGTACTGAGGAAATTCGGCATGCAAGATTGCAAAGGCGTCAAAATTCCTATGCCCACAAAAGGCCATCTATGCACTGATGAAAATGGTATTGACTTCGATCACAAGGTATACCGCTCCATGATTGGTTCTTTATTGTACTTATGTGCATCTAGGCCAGATATAATGCTTAGTGTTTGCATGTGTGCCCGATTTCAAGCTGCACCGAAGGAATCACACCATAAGGCTGTGAAGCATATTCTTCGATATCTAGCTCACACACCAACACTAGGATTATGGTACCCCAAGGGATCTGTTTTTGATCTCATTGGATATTCTGACTCTGACTATGCTGGTGATCGTGTGGACCGCAAGTCAACTTCTGGCACTTGTCATTTCCTCGGACGATCTTTGGTCTGTTGGTCCTCGAAGAAACAAAACTGCGTATCACTGTCTACTGCGGAAGCTGAATACATTGCTGCTGGCTCTTGCTGTGCTCAACTGCTTTGGATGAAGCAAACACTCAAGGACTATGGTGTCAACGTGAAGAATGTGCCTCTCCTCTGCGACAATGAGAGTGCCATCAAGATTGCTCACAACCCAGTTCAGCACTCGAAGACAAAGCACATTCAGATTCGTCATCATTTTCTTTGTGATCATGTGTTGAAGGGCGACATCTCCATCGAGCACGTGAAGACTGAAGAACAGCTAGCTGATATCTTCACTAAGCCCTTGGATGAGAAGAGATTTAGCAAGTTGCGGTGTGAGCTAAATATCTTAGAATCTTTGAATGTTCTTTGAAAAGGACACACATCCTAACACTTATGCAAAATTGATGACTTAGATGTGCAACACATGAAGAAACGTTTTTCTTCAATCAATGAAGAATAACACTCTAAGTGTGAAGAAATTAATGAAGAATTTGATTATCAGAGCCCTACAACAATTGTACGCGGTGTCTGAAATCATCATCCTTATACGGTGGGTCACGCCACCACAAAAAGTTGAAAATCTTCAATTTGAGTTTTTCCTCAGTTTTGAAATTCTTCAGTTTTTCAAATTCTTCAACTTTGCAAAATCTTCACTATTTCCTTCGTTTTTCTTCATTGGCTATATATATATATATGAGTTTACGTCCTCTACAACATTCACTTATAGCTATTTCTTCAAGTTGCTTTTTCTGCTAAGTGAATGTGATCGGACCCTTCCCCCTCTATGCTATACTCAACCCAATCTATTCACAAATTCTTCATATGTGTTCTATTTGAAACTCGTTCAAAATCTTCACTGTGTCCTTGTCAGCTGAAGAAATTGCGAACGAAACTTTAAAACAAATCTTATCCAAATTTTCGGTTTTGCCGCTCAAACTGTTCCGCATCCCACGATGCATTACTCTATTCACCCACGATCATACACGATCTCCACTACACAGTACGTGGGTGACACATGTCGCGTGAAGGAGAAAGGGCAGGGGCACGTTCGTCCCAAATCTTCGGGCGAACAGTTTTTCACCGTGTCTATAAATACCCCTCTCCCCTTCCTCACTTTATTTACTCCGCTCGACCTCTCTCTCCCGCTCGAGCTCCTCAAACCCTAGCGCCGCCGCTACTCCATCGTCGCCGGTGAGGAAGAGCTTTGCTGCCTCGACCTCGTCGTCGTCGTACTCACGCTGACCGCGGAAATCTTCACTCCGCCGCCGCTGTAGCTGTCTTCCTCCGCCGAGTTAGGGCAAGGAAGATCTAACCTGACGAACTTCCCATCTGTTCTTCTCAGTTCATCGTGTTCTTCACTTCGGGTAATTAAAAGCTACTTTTATTACTCGCGTTGATTCTCAAGCTTTCCTAAAAATCTTCAAAGGTGTTTATTCTTCAAATCTTCACACATACGAACACCACACACATCATATGATCTTGAACTGTTTCTCTAAGCAATCATTTTCTTCAAGATTCCCTAATTGTGTGGATCTTCGATCTGTACAACTCTGGAACCTAAGACAAGAACGCTTAGTGAAATTCCTCAAGGTTCATCTGGTCAAATTCCTCAAAACTTGTTCTTTTTGAAAAACCTTCTCAGAACGCATATGACCTCTCCGAATTCCTCGCACCTGTACTCTGTTCACAAGTACTCATGTCTGCTGCTGAATCACTAGGTTCTCATCAACTTAACTCATTTGCAGCGTTCCTCGAAGAAAAACTGCATACTTCTTCAGAGAACTCAATTGTTCAAATTCCTCAACTGAAGAATATGGCAGACGGTAAGAAGCCGCAGAAAGGAGGAAAGAAACCTGAGGTTATGACTGTGTTTGAAATCCCTGAGGAAATTTATGCTGACTATTGCACACCTGATGAAGCAAAATTTGGCAAAGAAAACAAAAATCAGCGCAATGTGCGCATTCAGAAGATTGAACGGAGATGGGCAAGGGAATGGAGGGAATACAAATATGTGACTCCAAAGTACATGAAGAAATTCGCCCTCAATCCTCCATGCACAAGAGCTCCATTGGCACCTGGCCAAGTAGCTGACCCCACAAGCATCAAACGTGGTGAGGACTTTCCTGAAGAATGGGCTAAGCGCCAAGCTAAATTGGCAAGACAAGCCAAGGAGGCAGTGAAGAAATTCAATGAGGATTCTGCCACTGCTACTGCTACTGAGGCCTCGGTCAAACCGAGGAAATCCATGCCAAAGAAGCCTGCTCGTAAGCCAAGTGCTTCACCAACAGCGCCCTCACGGCCAACTTCCTCAGCAGTGCCCTCACGGCCAACTTCCTCAGCAGCACCCTCACAGCAAATTCCTCACACTGCTACTGCTCCATCAAAGTCCTCAGCTCATGTGCATCTGGCTACATGTCAAAGGACTGCTGGTTTCTCGATTGCCTCTGGTGTTTCAGCAAGTTCCTCAGCTGCACCAAAGTCATCATCTGGCCCGACTCTGCTGAAGACCAAAGCAACAGCTGGACGAGGTCCTCGGCCAAGTCCAAAGAAGAAACAGGTCGCATTCCATGTGCCTTCTGATGATGAAGCTTCTGATGATGAACTTGCAGAAATCATCAAAGACAGACAGGTGAAGGCCGCTAGAGCCAAAGGCACATCTGTGCCACTGCTGTTGGATCCAAGGAAAATCCTCGATTATATTGATCTCTGGCACAAGGATCCAAACACCCCAATGCCTGATTTTCATCTGACCCCTGGACAAAGTCATATGTTGACCCATTTCATCACTGAAGAGAAATGGAAGTTTGAAAAGGCAAGAGAGATTAAGAAAGCTCAATACAGAATGGAGAAGCTCCTGAAGAAAAACGTTGTCAGAATGACACCTGAGGAACTTCTCCAGGCTCAGTCTGAAATTCAAGCCCTCAGCAAGGATTTTGATGCCTACTATGCTGATTGGCAAGGAGGCAAAGTCAGATTCGTCAACCTTACGAAGAAATTCACCAATGTTGCTGCCCCAACGCAACATGAAATTCCTCAGGCTGGAGTCTCAGCTCAGCCGACTGAAGAACATGCCAGCACCGCTGATGAAGTTCAGGCTGCTGATGAAAAATGCTAGTTCTAGGGCTGATGATCCCATTCCAGCCGCTGAAGAAATTGCCAGGGCATCCACTAGTGGTGCGCCTGGAGAAACTGAAGAAGTCAGGGCAACTGCATCAGTTGCGCCTGAAGAAAATCAACCAGATTCCTCAACTCCAATTCTTCCATGTGCATTCGATGTGAAGAAGACCAAGGCTGCAGAGCGAGCTGCAGTGAAGAAAAGGAAGGCATCAGCTGTGTCAAATTCTTCGGCTGCGAAGAAAATGAAGCCAATGACCAGCTCACTCAAAAATCCAATTGATGTTGTTCCGATTTCCTCCATGCCATCAAAGGACCTTGTTCCTTTCGGAGAAGACTATGAGATCCCAAGCAGATCTGATGAAGAAAATCATTCTGCTGCTTCGTCAGAGCAGATTGATGAAGAAATTGAAGTGGAAGCAATCCCTTCAACCCCAATCATTTCCTCACCTATGCCTCAGTTCACAGCTGAAGAGGCTGGTGTTGAGGAAATTGAAGATGAAGATGTGGATATAGGGTGCACCACACCTGTGATGAATGATGACTTTTGGGAAAGTCAGCATCCCAATACTCCTCTCTTCACCCCGATCCAACAGATTCCTCAGTCCCCTGCACCAACAGTTCAAATGGTCTCTGAAGAAACTCAACCCACTCTATCTGTGCATGAAGAAATTCCAGCCACTAGTGCTGATGAACCTGCTGCTGCTGATCCTCAGACTGCACCTGTTGAGGAACAAGAAATTCCTCAGCCTGAAGAACCTGAGCTCGCGATTCCTGAGGTGGTGATGCAAATCACTGACACCCCTCTGCCAAAGCAAAAGAATCCGTTCTCAAGCAAACAGAAGTTCAAGGCTGAAGATTTCTTTGTCAAGCATGTATTCTTCACTGATTATAATCCATATGATTCTGCTCGCATAAGGAAGAGGCGTTTCTGGACTGCTAGCCAAGCCAATTTCTATTCCTCAGTGCTCTTCAACAAAGACAAAGTCTTCGATCATGCACATATTCCTCATGTGGACATGGAGTCTCTGCCCGGCTTTGAGCCAGTCCTCAGTGTTCTTCACGATGCAGGACTTCTAAATTTCTGCATTGATATCTGTGACTGGAATGAAGAACTCATTCTTCAATTCTATGCAACTCTGCACATCACCGGAGACGCTGAAGACGTGAACTCCTGGGTATTAGACTGGATGTCTAAAAATACTCACTACAAGGCACCAGCAACTGAATTGCTTCGTGCTCTACCACTCAGTCCTCCACTTGATGATGCTCATTGTATCTACAACGAACCAGAACTTTCAAATCACTATATGCAAGTGCTGATGAAGCCTTTGAAGCCAAGGCAGGCCCCACGAACCAAATTCCTCGTCAAGGAATTACTGTATGTGCCTCGGACTGTATATCGAATTCTGACGAAGACAATGAGTCCCATCAAAGGCCACGACTCAAATGATGAAGAAGTCGTTGGCATCATGAAGAATATGCTTTTCAACATCATTCATGGAGTTCCCGTCAACTTCCATGATTTCTTCATGAGGACTCTGGCCAATATTGCTATGTCACCATTCGAGCTGAAGCCCTATGCTCCTTGGATTATGAGATTCATCAGGGCAAGATCTTCACTGAATTACAAAGCTGACACTCTGAACCACGTCAGCTACTTGCCTCCCATTGATGTCCTCAAACGGACAGTTTCATCAGCTGATGATAAAGGCAAGGCCGCTGCTGTGATCGATGAAGGCATTCGTCCATTGGATGGTCAATTTCACAAGGCTGCATCTTACTCTACCAATGACGATTCTGCCACACATGACTCTGCCGCGAATACCTCAGCCAAGCAAAATCCTCAAGCCACAGCACCCAGGGTGATGACTGACCGTGAGTTACTCCTCAGTCTTCATCAGAAGGTTGATCGCAATCACAAATGGGTCAAGCGTCAGTTTGGTTCAATTCTTCACAACATGACCTCAACACACAATGCAGTGAAGAAAAACCAATACTACCTCCATGAAACCTTCAACCGTACCTGGGCTGTTCTCTCTCATGTCTACAGCGCTGCAGATCTGAAGAATATGGGTCTCAAGGAAGAATTTGACTGGTCTGCACCTCCACCGAAGAAATTCAAGAAGGTCAAAGTTCCTTCCTTGGTGGCCAGCTCTTATTCTTCATCACGTGACACTGATGAGTATGAAGATTTGGACGACACTGCAGCCCTGCTACAACAAACAACCCCGACAACGCTGGCGCTCCTCCATCGACTTGAAATTCTTCAGGGGCGTTAGTCCTCAGTTTCAATCCTTTTGGTCATTTGATGACAAAGGGGGAGAAATCTGAGTTAGTCTTCAAGCGGGTCTATATTAAGGGCATATTTTTTAAGTTACAACTCTCGTTCTTCTGAAACTTTTATTTGGATCGAGTTGTAATCTTAAACCCGATGGTGCGCTGATACTTTTGTTGCATTATGCTTTGCATGCTTATTCCTTGTTAATGACATTGCACGCATGCTGAATCTCATCAGGCACCATATTTCATCATGCATTTCAAATTCTTCATATTATATATCAAATGCGTGTATGGATTGCAAGATATAGGGGGAGATCTCCATGATTCAACTCTTCAAATGTGCATTGCCTCAAAAGCAAATTCCTCACTATGCACATCTTCAGGGGGAGTTCTTCTATATCTTGTAATCAAATTCCTCAATATCAGTGTATACACTTCATATATTTATCCCCATTGAAAACTTAACCTATGTTGTCATCAATCACCAAAAAGGGGGAGAATGTAAGTGCATCTAGTGCCCCTTAGTGACTTTGGTGTATTGAAGACTTATAGGTTAAGGGACTAATGCGTTTGTGAGTGTACACAGGTCTATAAGTCTATGAGGAGTTTGATACTTACAGAGAAAGTTGACCCCTAAAAATGAAGTTCTTCAACTGAAGACTTTGATATTCTGAAAACTTTCTGAAGACTTTGAAAGTGAATAAATTGGTGTGACCTTGAAGACTTGGTATTCATTTGTGGAACATGAAGCGTGAAGACTTTTGTTTTCGTAGTTTCATTTTCTCCTTCTTGAGTCATAGGAAACACCGTACTGTTAAAGGGGGTCGAGGAAATACTAAGGAAAAATTTCCATGTGATGCTCAACTCAAAATCCTACACCTACCAATCCCTTCGAGTGAAGCCTTTGGAAATCTCATACAGTTCAGTCACTTTCTTCAGTGACAAAGACGAAGTTCTTCTGGTCGCTGATGAATATGTTCTGACTGAGGAGTTAGGAATTCGCCAGTGCGAATTACCTACACAGTGAGGAACATGATAGCCCTGAGGAATTTGAGAGTCAAATTTCTGACCGTTGCTGTGCTGCGCGCCAGCTGTCCCAAAATATCTTATCCACCTAACGGTCATATCATTCAGGGGCATTTATGTCTTATCATGTCGGGCTGCTCCCTAGGCTATAAATAGCCGCCCCCTACAACCACTAGCTGGTTGGCTGCTCCAAGAGAACTTGACACTAGTCATTTGAGAGCAACCTATCCTCCGAGGACTTTGAGCGAAAATCATCGAGTGAGGAAAACCCAAAACCAAACCCCTACAAACCCAAAGTGATTGAGCATCACTGAAGAAATTGATCCTGCGTGGATCCGACGCTTGTTACCTTTGAAGACTGTGCTTCTTCCAGATGGTTAGGCGTCAAGGTCTAGAGCATCCAAGAGGAATTGTGGACACCGAGTGACCAAGTCTGTGAAGGTTTGGAAGTCGCCTGAAGACTTACCACGAGTGATTGGACGAGGTCTGCGTGACCTTAGTTCAAGGAGAATACGGTGAGGACTGGGTGTCCTGAGCTGCGTGCTCAGCGACTAGGTGTCCGTGACTATGTGTCCTCGAGTTTAAATACTCAGCCGCTCCAACCAGACGTACAACTGAGACAACAGTTGGAACTGGTCTACCAAATCATTGTCTTCACCAACCTACTGGTTCTATTTCCTCAACCCTTTCATTTCCTCATTACTGTGTTGAGTGTTTGTTCATATCTGTGTTTGAAGACTTTGACTGAAGACTTTCTCAATTTCCTCAGTTCAATTTCTTCAGTCTGTTTGTCTTCATCTTGTGTTATACTGTGATTATGCTTTCTGTACTCTGTGCTAGTCTTCATTTCATCATGATGACCATGCTTGTATTCTGTTATGCTTACTTCTGAGTACTTATTCCGCTGCTAATAGTTCTTCGCTAAGGAATTTCCTCACCGACAAAGTCCTCAGTGAAGAATTCATAAAAATCGCCTATTCACCCCCCTCTAGTCGACATAACGCACTTTCAAGGTCGGCGGAGATCCAAGCACAGTGGGTTGTCGCTGACAAAGCCGGGAAGGAGAACGACGACGTCTGGCCAGCATGTGAGAAGTAGTAGTACTAGTAGTTAGTGTGTGTGTCTGAGTACGAGCATGTTCCAGTACTACTAGTTACTACTGCAGTTTTTAGAGCAAATTACCAGTACATTAGCCTAGACTAAATGGAAAAATTCCTATCCTATGCATCAAATGGCATCTATTTCTCTATAGGAATTGAGATGCATGTCATCTCACTTCCTATGATTTTCATATTCCTATCCTATGAATGAAAGGAGGCCTTTGATGGAGTAAATACTGTAGCTAGCAGTACTGCTGGTATAGTAGTTTTCTTCAAGAAGCGGAATTCAACGAAGTCATGATGGTTCCTGCGTCCGAGCAACTTCAAAGTGGGAAGTGGGCCTGTGATTTGACGGCTCATTAGTCATTGTTACTGCGGCGCGATGACCTGGGTGACTCTCCCTTGGAGTTCTGCGTGCATGGCAAGTGGACCAGGATGGTCGATGGCCCACATGTTGGTGAACGGAAGTATTCTTTCGGATATCGAGGAGCAAGGAAACCGCATGGTATAGTATCACTGATGATTGGTTCGCAAAAAAATAGTATCACTGCTGATTTATAATTATTTTTTATTTCTGATGAATGCTAGCGTTTCAACTCTTACGACGAAGGGTGCCAAACACGGCACGTGCTGTATGTCCCACACGTTAGTGAAAGGAGTGGGACATGAACAACATGGTAGAGCCCAGCGTAAAACAAACAGCGTGGTAAAGCGTCTCCACTTCTTCCACTTCTGGGTTGGAGACCACACGTAGTAGTACTTAGTGGTATGAACGATACAAAGTGCGACCTGGAGAGAAAGACACATCTAGTTGGAAGGTCTCGGGGCATACACGTAAACTAATATAAAAGTTAATATGTGTCTCCAACTAATATAGTAGTAGTAGAGTACTTAGGCACGTACTCCATAACACCGTGCATTGCACGTACAACATTTAGTGGTAGTACGTAGTAAGAGACAAATGCCGCCCAAGAGTTCCCTTCTCGACCTACTTTTGGGTGTTTGGTAGAGTGTATGGAGGGTGCATGAGTCCACACTAGTTTAGCACAAATACACAAGAAGCATGCATGAAGAGGGGTGTTAAGTTGAGCATGCATGAAGAGGGAACAACTATGCTGAGACGAGAACGCAACCAAACACACCCTGTATGCCACGCATGTTCATACCATTTGTGCCTTTCTACTTCACTTACTACGCTATATTACTCAGGTTCGTACGTCCACTCCTGGGTACATGTCCGTCTCGTAGTTCCAGTGCCACGTGTTCTTCATATAGATGGAACGATCATTGCATAAGATGTGTGCCTTGATGCTAGATGTCTCACGTGTTGGAAAAAGGATGAACAAAGCTCACGTAAAAAAATAGAGTGGAAGAACATAGATTCTGGACGACCGAGAAGGAGCAAGGAACCTCGTGGTGGAGCGTCTGCACTCATAATATTTAATATTATTCAGCGATATAAAATTAACCAATCATCTCCACAGTGGACTGGAAGAGTACGAAACACGGCAGCCCAGTGTAGTTACATCATACTAGTACATGGCTAACCCATGCTATCACCATATTTGTTGGCTTCCGTGCGACATCTATCTCTAGTAATCCAGCAGCCTGTATTGCTTCTCCCTCCTCGTCTCTATCAAAGTGTGGCGGGCTGGCGTTTCTGCCGTCTATTGAGGTCAGTTAACTATCACATGTTAGCAACATGCCAAGAGCATTCTAAAAAAAATCCTTTCACGTTCCGTTTTCAAAAAGAAAAAAATCCTTTCACGTACGAATTTGCCTGTATGCTTTGAGCAACTTGCATGTCCTATACTGCTCCTGTTTGATACTCTAACTTAGCTAGAGATTAGACTAACTCATGACTAACCCTGAACTAACTGTAGCCAAAGAGGTGTTTGGGTGAGAGGGCTATGTTGACAATAAATGCACTTCATGGAGAGAGAAAAGTGATTTTTCAGTGGTCCCAATGAGAACTATCTCCAGTTAGCACCTCTTGGGTGGGATAGTTTTTTTTGGTGGGTTCGGTGCAACTTGCTCCAATTTAAACCCTCATGCTTGGATACTTTAGGGCTATTTGAGCCCCAACTAGCTCAAACTAACTCTAACCCATGGATCCAAACAGGGCCTATGGCCAGTCTCGACGTGGAGCAGTCGTGTGCACCGGGAAGCGGTGCTCTCTCGGCCGTCGCGCCACTTCAAAGCCGGCGCCAGTGAGAGGTCGCCTCTGCTTTGGCTGGGCATTAATGCGGCACTGACGCTCCAGGGCGACGCTGACCATTTCACGCGGGAAGCGCGCGCTGGCAAGGGAGTATAGGTTTTGAACCGTTTCAGGTGTAGTAGTAATGGTCCTAAGAAATTGTGGTAAAAAAATGTTACTCCACAGCCCGCTTCCCTTCTCCTTCTTGCTTGTCATTTACTGGCCATGTTAACGTGGTTGTTTTAAAAAAATGTCACTTCCTGCTCGTGATTTGCATTATATAATTACAAGCAAGATTCTCGTGCATTGCACGGAACATCAATATGCATTTTTTTTACAAAACACCTATTGTGATTGACCCATGCAGGAGTAATCCCATGTGTAAAAACTAATGATATCTCAAGAATTTTATCGGAAAACTGGTATCTCGAGAATGTCATCGAAAAAATGAAAGATGAGAGATAAGGCGAGGAGGAGTGGAGCGTGGTGGTGACTGGTGGTCAGAATGGGCGGAGGCATGGGGATGGACTGCGCCGGCAGGCGACAGCGGCCACCATGCATGCTAGATTGTTCCAGAGACTTATTCCTTTTTTAATTGCTGAGCAATGAGGTTGCGGGAGATAATGATGTGGAGAGAGGTGCGGGTATCTTTTGTAAAATTATCATAGTTTGCTTCCTATCCGTCAGATATAGATCATACGGTCTGTATTACAAGATGGCAGGCACACCATCATCGCCAACTCGTTTTTTTATAAGGGTACAAATGATAAGTTTGCTGACTACTAAAGTAAAGTGGAATATGTCCATGTTATGCAAGTAAATAAAGGTGGTTGTTTATCATACGGGTAAGGTTGGATGAAGGGTGGTAGGAACAAATGATCCGCCTAGAGAATGTGTGTGTGAGATGGAGTCTTAGTGTGTGTGGTGTGTGTGTGTGTGTGAGAGAGAGAGAGAGGAGAGAGAGAGATGGAGTCTTAGTTTGTGTGTGTGTGTGTGAGAGAGAGAGA